>NW_023270268.1:20513115-20555290 GCF_011800145.1 Mirounga leonina
TGTTTGCAAATTCCTTTAGTTTTTGTTTGTCCTGGAAGCTTTTTATCTCTCCTTCAATTTTCAATGACAGCCTAGCTGGATAGAGTATTCTTGGCTGCATATTTTTCTCATTTAGTGCTCTGAATATATCCTGCCAGTCCTTTCTGGCCTGCCAGGTCTCTGTGGATAGGTCTGTTGCCAATCTAATGTTTCTACCATTGTAGGTTACATATCTCTTCTCCCGAGCTGCTTTCAGGATTTTCTCTTTGTCTATGAGACTCGTAAGTTTTACTATTAGATGTCGGGGTGTTGACCTATTTTTATTGATTTTGAGAGGGGTTCTCTGTGCTTCCTGGATTTTCATGCCTGTTTCTTTCCCCAAATTAGGGAAGTTCTCTGCTATAATTTGCTCCATTATACCTTCTGCCCCCCTCTCTCTTTCTTCTTCTTCTGGGATCCCAATTATTCTAATGTTTTTTCGTCTTATGGTATCACTTATCTCTCGAATTCTGCCCTCATGATCTGTTCTACTCAACTCAACTACTCAACAGAGTAGTTGTTTATCTCTCTTTTTCTCAGCTTCTTTATTTTCCAGCATTTCATCTTCTATATTACTGATTCTCTCTTCTGCCTCATTTATTCTAGCAGTTAGCGCCCCCATTTTTGATTGCACCTCATTAATAGCCTTTTTGATTTCTACTTGGTTGGATTTTAGCTCTTTTACTTCTCCAGAAAGCGTTTCTCTAATAACTTCCATATTTTTTTCAAGCCCAGCTAGTATCTTTAAAGTGATGATTCTGAACTCTAGATCTGACATCGTACTAATGTCCGTATTGAGTAGGTCCCTGGCAGTCGGTACTGCCTCTTGTTCTTTTTGTTGAGGTGATTTTTTTCGTCTCGTCATTTTGTGCACAGGAGAATAGATTAATGAGAGAACAAAATGCTAGCAGAGTAACCACGTCCCCAGAAAATATACTCTAAACAAATCAGAAAAGACCTGAAGCAGTGGGATAAGAAGGGGAAAGAGAGAAAAAAGAAAAAGAAAAAAAAAGAAAAAGATAAAGATAAAAACAACAACAAACAAAACAAAACAACAACAACAAAAGAAAAACCAGAATGTGATCAAATATGATCTATATGGTATATAGATCAGTGCCACACACTAGATTTGGGGTGTGTTTTGGTCTTTTAGAAGAAAGTGTCTCCCAAAATTTTAAAGAAAGAAAAACTTATATATGTACAAAAATAAGGGTTGATACGATGAAGGGATGGAAAATGACTGTAAAAATGGAAATTATAAAAAATTTTATAAAAGGAATTGATAAGAAGTTGTTTGAAAAAAGAAAGAGGATTTAAAAAAAGAAAAAAGAAAAAGAAAAAAAAAGGGAGAGGATGTGATCAGGCAGGGGAATAGAGAACACCATATACTAGAGATTTAGGGTATATTTTAATCTGTTAGAAGAAACGATCTCAAAATTTTAAAGAGAGAACAACTTATATATATAAGCCAAAAATATGGGTAACTACTATGAAGGGATAGAATATGACTCTAAAAATGAAAAATAAAAATGTTTTTTTTAAAAAAAGGGGATTGATAAGATGTTGTTTGAAAAAGGGAAAAAGAAAAATTCAAAAAGAAAAAGACAAAAAGTTAAAAAAAAAAATAACTTTAAAAGACTAAGGAATCATGGTAAAAAAGCCATGAATTCTACGTGCAGTAGTCCCCTAGCGCTGGAGTTCTGCCGTTCTCATTGATCGGTAAACTTGGTCTTGGCCGGCTGTTCTCGCTGATCTTCTGGGGAGGGGCCTGTTGCCGTGGTTTCCAAATGTCTCTGCCGGAGGCGGAATAGCCCCGCCCTTGCCCCCTTCCGGCTAAGTAATCTGCTCGGGTTTGCTCTCCGGGGCTTTTGTTCCCTGCGAGGTTTCCGTACAGCTTTGGAGGCGGAGAGTGAAAATGGCGGCCTCCCAATCTCCGCCCCGGAGGAGCCGAGAACTCAGGCCCCGCTCCTCAGTGAGCCCCCAGAGAAAAGCCGCCAGTCACTCCCGTCCCCGGTCTCCGGCCGCACTCCGTGCTCAACCGGCCTGTGACCGCGCGTTTCTATCTCTGGCACTGGACCCGGTCTGGAGTCTCCAAACCCAGCAGATCCCTGCGGTGCACTCCCGTGCGGCTCCTCCCGGGGGAGGAAGGTGAGTCTCCCCAGATCTGCCGCTTGTTGGGTCCCTGCTGGAGGAGCAGGGGCCCGACTGGGCCGCGGATCACGGTTTATGGCCACCCCGAGCTGAGAGCCCACGCCTGGGCTCCGCCTCTGCAGCCGGCTTCCCCGCTCCGATACCTGGGAGCTCTGCCGCCCTCAGGCACCCCCGGTCTTTCTGTGACCCCGAGGGTCCTGAGACCACACTGTCCCGGAGGGTTCCACCCCCCGCTTAGCCACCAGAGTGACGTCCCTCGGCGGAGCAGACTTAAAAGTTCCGATTTTGTGCTCTGTGGTTCTATCACTTGCCAGAAGCGGCCGACGGAGGCCCCTCCCCCGCCGTCTGTCCTCCCGAATATCGCCTCGGATTCCCTTCTCCGCACGTCCTACCTTCCAGAAAGTGGTCGCTTTTCTGATGAGAGAGTTGTTGCTATTCCTTTCTTCGATCTCCTGTTGAGTTTGTAGGTGTTCAGAATGGTTTGATCCCTATCCAGCTGAATTCCTGAGAGGAGACGAAATCCAGGTCTCCTACTCCTCCGCCATCTTGCTCCGCCCCCCTGTAGCCTTTACTTTTAGTAAACTTTTAGTTTTGTTTTTTTTTAATTGTGAACTCTGTAAAAAAAAAAATTGTGAACTCTGTTCCCAAAGGATTATTTTTGTCAACCATTTATTAATGTCTAATTTTATTACATTATACATTTCTGTTTTGTGAATATTTATATAGAAGTGCCATTATTAAGAAATATATTAACTACTATTCTCAGAAATTTTATTTGCTCATTATTTTTTGTATGTCATGTCTTCATTTTCCTGTCAATCCATTTTTCAGTTTGCACACACAAAGCATCATATTTTTTAAAGTTCCATGGGTAATAAGTCTTCTGAGTATTTGTATACATAAAAAGTTCTCTGTTTTGAATATTCTGGAGGGTGGGTGTATATTTCAAGTTCAAAACTTTCTTAGCAGGTTTTATATAGTGCTACATTTTGCATTTTTGTTTTGTTAGCATTCCTTATTTCTTGATATAAATGAGTTTGGTTCATATTTCTTCATAGATACCATCTTTCTTCTTCCTGGCAGTTTTTAGGATTGTTGTTTTTATCTTTGGAGATTTCACCATCTAGGATTGTGGGGCTTGAGGATGTATTAATGCTTCTGTATTCTGTGTTCTGGAAGAATCTCTTTCCTTGCTTTTATACTGATTTAATCTTTTGCCTTTAGACAATTCTCTACTTCTGTTGACTTTGCTTTTCTTTTTGTTTTCTTTCTTTTTCCCCCACCTTTAAAAATGCTAGCAGTTATGCTTTTAATTTCAAAGAACCCTGATTCTTTTTGGTTTTGTTTTTAAAATAACAGGGCTTTCTATTTTTAGTTATATGATAGTATCTTGAAACTCTTTGAAGATACAAATTACATGTTTTTTTCCCCAATGATTTCTTCTCTTTCCTGATTCAGCTCTGCTTCTTGGGTTTACTCCTTGCTTTTACAGACTTAACTGCCAATGATTTTCCTCAAATATTTTGTGATTTGGACAGTATGTTTATATTTATATATAGTACCTATATATACATATATATGCTCACATATACATTTATATGTAAATGAGGGTCTTGATTGACCAAAGCTATTAATAGAGGGTCTTAACTCAGTACTCTTGAAGATCAGTATGACTCATTAGATGATGCTGCTGGAAACCTGCAGTCCAGTTGGTTTGTTTTCCTGTGGAAACACACAGTCCCTGAGGCACCACCCAGGTTCATCCTCCAACCTTCTCACTCACTTTGTGTCTCCTCAGGGATTGCCTTTGGCAAGGTGTACTTAAAGCCTTAGTCTGGCTCAACCTCCAAAGCTACCCAGCTACTTAACTAAGTTTTCTACCTGTTACTCCATGGACTGATTTTGCTTCCATCACTGCTACCTGAGGTATTGGAGTTATCTCAAAGCTCTACTTAGAAAATACATTTTTTTCCAGTTATCTTCGGGAGGCAATAACCCAAATATCAAACACATTAAAGTATTCCTACATCAACAACAAATGACAATATTTTGAAGGGCACCTGTGTGGTGCAGTCAGTTGAGCATCCCCTTCTTGGTTTTGGCTCGGGTCATGATCTCATGGGTCCTGGGATCTAGCCTGGCATAGGGCTCTGCACTCAGCTGGGTGTCTGCTTGAAGATTTTCTCCCTCTCCCCCCAATTGTGATATATCTCTTTCTCTCTCAAATAAATAAATCTTTTAAAAAGAAAATTTTATAAGACAAAAAGTAATTTAAAAAATTTTGGTCTAAAGTAACTAACAATACTGTTGGGTCTAGTTTCTCAGTAATCATCATCATACTTGGGGATTCTTGCAAAGTGAGAATATCTAACTTCATTAACAACTGTAATAAAATGTTTATATATGCTATGTCTAAAAGGTAAGACAATTAGAATTTTAAGGTCTGTGGACATTTAAGCAAGTGTGTTTTTCATTTGAGGTTTTTACTTTTTGTATTTTGAAGCCAATATATTTTTTTTCAATATTTAAACAGTTTTATAGATGATCTTAGGAAGTCACCCTCTTTTTAACCTGTGTGGTTTGTTATTTGTTAGCTTTTTCAGGTTTTACCTTCTGTTTGAGCTCATCTACTTTAAATCTCCTATATATTCCTCAGATTTTGTTCTATTAATCTACTTTACAGTACTAATTCCACTTTACAGTAGTGCCTACTGTAATTCTACTCTACAGTACCTTCTACTTTACAGTACTAATATGGATTCATTTTCAATTTTACATTTCTTCTATCATTCTAATGGGATTTGGGGAAGTATAAAAGTGAAACACTGCTGTTGAGTCAGCTACCTTTGACCAGAGCCTACAATCACTCTTGATTGAGAAACTCTCACTTTGACCATATACATTTTTAATAAATATGATCTATTGTCATTACTTAAATTTAGATGGAAGCCAATTCCCAGTTCCTAACAATTCTGTGTTTAGCAGCTCATGGAAAATGTTCTTAGCCCTGTACTGTAACACAGTGGGGTCGTCACACTTGGAGGACTCTGAATATATCTAAAGACCAGAATAAGTCATTGTCCTTTCTTTCAAGTAAGAGGGCAAGAGAAGCCAGCTCAGGAATATATACCAAGCTGCTGTCACAACAATATTCTTACCTTATACTAAATATTTTGAATATTTGTTTGGATATGATCTGATCTCCTACTAGTTAGACTACAACTTAGGGCTCATAATTTGTTCATCTTTATAATTCCCCATTTGGGGCACTTTCTAGAGCACATGTGTTTTTCTGGAGGAGAGGGAGAGGAAGAGAGAATATTGGAACAAGGGGAAGAGGGAGTGGGTTAGAGAGAGAGAGAGAGGATGAGGAAAATTTTATGAGCAGTGTTTTACAACAGCTAATGCAAATAAAGTACTTTAGTTTTTAGTATTAAAACACATTGGTGGAATATATTTAGTATGTTATCCCTTTAGGATTGACCAAACATTTGATGATTGTTAATGGAACCAATATTTTGGTAAAGTTCAGAAAGTGCTATGCATTTCAAGCTTGCAGATGTGAAGACTTTAGGACAATAATTCTTAAAATGTCAAGGAGGAGATATGTCATGTACCCTTTCAAAATCTAGTATTGAAAACAAGGCACTTCTCCCCAGAAGACTGAAAAACAAATTTTGCTAATGATTCTAGAAGAGTCCTGGACTCTCTGGAGTCCTTGTAGAAAGTGAATATAACTCCGTGCTTGATATTATGCACATGTACTGATTATTTTATGTGTATATTGAGCCACAATATTTGGAAGAAATGAAAGAAGAAAGGAAGGGAGAGAGGGAGGAAGAAGAAAGCTGCTACCTACTCAGGTCTTTTTTTTTTTTTTTTATTCTTATGTTAATCCCCATACATTACATCATTAGTTTTAGATGTAGTGTTCCATGATTCATTGTTTGTGCATAACACCCAGTGCTCCATGCATACTCAGGTCTTTTTTAAAAGATGTTTAATTTGTGCTGCTAAATACAAGGTGTATTGTAGCAGCATAATTATTGTCTTTAGACTTAGAGTTTTGGCTCAACAACTTTACCAAAAGTGTGGTCTTAGATAAATTACCATGTTACTATGTGTTCAGTAATTCTCTTCTTAAAAATGGGATAATAATAATTTCCTACCTTCTTCAAGGGATTGTTGTAAATATTAAATGATTGTTCTATTAATTACAGATTATATTATTAAATCATTAGATATTTACAACCATACTTATTAATACAACCCATTTCCTAACTTACTATTACTTGGATTCCAAAATGTTCCTCTGATCATCCATAACATTATTTTATGCATCAAAATTTAAAAGTTCCTAAGGAATATCAAACTTTATTGTTATCTCTTTTCTATGTTTCCATTAAATCCCAAGATGGTAAGAGTTGTTCCCTTCTTGTTGTAAGCTGCATCTACTAAGCTTATCAATGTGAAGAATGAAGGGGGGGAAATCGGAGGGGGAGACAAACCATGAGAGACTATGGACTCTGAAAAACAAACTGAGGGTTCTAGAGGGGAGGGGGGTGGGAGGATGGGTTAGCCTGGTGATGGGTATTAAAGAGGGCATGTTCTGCATGGAGCACTGGGTGTTATATGCAAACATGAATCATGGAACACTACATCAAAAACTAATGATGTAATGTATGGTGATTAACATAACATAATAAAAAAAAAAAAAGAAAGAAGGAAATGAAGTCAGATAGACAGTAACCCAGTACTGAGTTCATTCTTGGGCAGTTTGCCTCTACTTTAGTGATAGATGTATTTGGAAGCAGATGATAATGCTCTAATAAAATCTAGACATAACTTTTTCCCTAAGAATAAGTATACAATTTTTCAATATTTTTAGGTGCTTTAAAATAAACACCTAGCCAGTGGTGCCTGGGTGGCTCAGTTGGTTGAGCCTCTGGCTCTTGGTTTTGGCTCAGGTCATGATCTCAGGGTTGTAAGATCAAGCCCTGTGTCTGGCTATGCACTCCACCTTGAGTCAGCTTGGGATTTTCTCTCTTCCTCTCCCTCTGCCCCTCCCCCTGCTGCCTCTCTCTCTCTCAAATAAAATAAATACATAAAATCTTTTAAAAAGTTACCATCTAGCCATAGTTTGTATTTATTTCCATAAAAAGCTTTCTTATTGGGGATTTTTACTTACATATACTTATTTTAGAAACCATAAACACAGTGGAATTTACTC
The DNA here is from genome assembly GCF_011800145.1 of Mirounga leonina. NCBI lineage: Eukaryota > Metazoa > Chordata > Mammalia > Carnivora > Phocidae > Mirounga > Mirounga leonina. The sequence continues at coordinate 20,520,515 of NW_023270268.1, forward strand.
ATAATTTATTAAAGTTATGTGCAAAAATACATCAAGCTCTAAGTAATTATTTATTATGCTTCAGGGAACAATTTAAGGATGATTCATTAACAAAACTAAATATTCACGTATCATGTTTTCAATGAGTTGTATTAATAATGAAACATTTTCAATTATGATCTGTTGAAATATTCTTTCCAGGATTCTACCATGTATATTTAGCTCTGAATAAATGATATTTTCACTGGGGATTGGGGAGTGGGCAGGAGAAAGGCTGAAAAGAAAAAAAAAATCAGACAAGATTTATTGAAATAGATCTCCTTGTATCATTTTCCCAGTTCAAAATATAAAAAACCCAAACAGCACCTATCAAAATAATTACTCACACAATAGAGCAGATATTGTTAAATTCTTATAAAGAGATAGTGATACACCTGGAAAGAAATCCAGCTGGTTATCTTCTGCCTATGGGGTTAAATTTGACCCTGAAATGTTTTTGCAGTATTGGATCCATGGATGCCTTGTGTGCAAGAGTCAGAGAGTCTTAGATTCTGGATTTCTAGGCTTGAAATGTAGTTATCCAAGTACATCGTACTGGACTCCCAGTCTGCACACTGGACAGGATGCAGGTTTGACCCTACACAAAGCAAACTCAATGGAGGTCTCTTTTGTTTGCCCCTTCAACAAATTCAAGGGCTGGCTTAGAGGTGAATTGGTATTGGGAGTAAATAATTGTTTTTAGAGATAGTGTTTCTTCCTTTACCAAGGCAGAAAGGATGCTGTTGATGAATTACGTGTGTAGAACTCTTGTGAATTTGCTCTGCCCCAAAGTTAATTTCCTAAATATTTTGAGTCTTGTGACATAGACTAATAAGGTATTTATGGCAACAACTGCTAAAATGGCTCCTGATCTTTCCACCTTTTATTATTCTGCCTTCCATGTTCACCCGCTTTTTCACACAAGCTGCTTTTTAAAATAAATAACATATTTTCTTCATATTTTATTAATTATAATCTTCTAGTCTTAAAATATCTCTTAGGCTTTTTTGTTTGTATGTTTTGTTGTTGTTGTATTTTCCCTGCAATAAGTTACTAAGGGCAAATATAGTCAGGTGGATGATTAACCTAATTGTAGGACTTTGATAACCCTTTAGAAGGGACTATGATAATTTGTTTTCTTCCTTTTCCTTTATGCCCTTTTATCCTCCAGTCTACTGGTTCTATTCCTATTGTTATTTCTACTTCTATCCTGTTCCTTTTTCATTTCTTTTTAAATTTTGTTTTTTTGTAATACTTTGGTAATGCATTATTTATAAAACTATAGATTCCATATAATAAAAATCTGTATACTCATAACCAAACTTAAGAAATAAAACAGAGCAATGCAGTTGATGGCCCCTGAATACCACTTTAAAATTTGCCTGTCTCTTCTTTAACCAGAATTGACTACTATCCACATTTTGGAATTTAAGAATTCTGTATTTTAGAGGCACCTGGCTGGCTTAGTTAATGGAACGTGTGACTCGATCTTGGGGTTGTTAGAGCCCCCCGTTGGGTATAGAGAGTACTTGAAAATTAAATCTTTTTTAAGTTCCATATTTTAATATTAAATGTGCATATTTTAAACATAAAAATTTTGTATATTTCACATAACCTTCTGCAACTTAACTTCTCACTGAATTTATTTTTTCAAGATTAATTGATATTGTATAATGGTCTGTAGTATGGATATACCACAATTTATTTATTCTCTTGTTGGCGGATATGGATATTACTTACAATTTTTCCATATTCCAAATATTATTTGAATCAACATTTTTACATACATTTTAGTGGACTGCTCATGAGAGGATAGGATTATTGGGGATTGCTCATTTTAAGGTATATTGTGGTTTAAATGAACTAGATAAATTGTTCTCCAAAGTAGTTTGACCAAGTTGCCCTTCTGTTGTCAGTACATGAGAATTCCATTCCTCCACATCTTTCCTAATACTAGGATTTGTACAACTTTGTAATATTTTTATTTCTTTCTGTTATCTGTTTTTTTTTTAATTTCCTTTTTTCCAACTTCTTTTGCTTTATTATATGATTTTAATTCTGTCTTCCTGTTAGGCACGGGACTCAATTTTCAGACTTTTTTATTTTTTAATATTAGTTTAAATGTACAATTTTATTATAACACTGATTTAGCTAATTACTACTTGCCTTGTTTCATAGTATTTTTTATTAAAAGATCTTATTTATTTATTTGACAGAGAGAGACACAGTGAGAGAGGGAACACAAGCAGGGGGAGTGGGAGAGAGAGAAGCAGCCTTCCCGGGGAGCAGGGAGCCTGATGCAGGGCTCGATTCCAGGACCCTGGGATCATGATCTGAGCGGAAGGCAGACACTTAACGACTGAGCCAACCAAGCGCCCCTTCATAGTAGTTTTGTAATTGGTTTTTAGCACTTCCCGATTTTAATTTTTGTTACTCAAAAGTGTGTGTAAAAATTTCCACACAGCTTTTCCTTGTATTTTCTTTTTTTTTTTTTTTTAAGATTTTATTTATTTATCTGAGAGAGAGAGAATGAGAGAGAGAGCACATGAGAGGGGGGAGGGTCAGAGTGAGAAGCAGGCTCCCTGCCGAGCAGGGAGCCCGATGTGAGACTCGATCCAAGGACTCCAGGATCATGACCTGAGCTGAAGGCAGTCGCTTAACCAACTGAGCCACCCAGGTGCCCTTCTTTTTACTTTTCAATTTGATTGCATTGTAGGTAGAAAAACCAAGCCTGTGATTAAGTGAAAGTGATTAAGGTTGTTGAGATTTGTCTGATATTCTAGAAAGTACTTTCCTCAAAACACAGACCAATAAAAGTGTTTCCTTGCCAACTCCCTCTGTTTCCAATGACTATTTTTCTAGTCTACCTTATTTTGAAAGTATAGCAGGTTGAAGGTCTAAATTTTATGAGGAGTCTCAGTTTCCAGGCTCATCTAATAAATGTTTTTTAAAGATAAATAGGCCAACTAGATAACCATTAAAAAAATAAAATTGGACCTTACTTCTCACTGAACACCAGAATAAAGTCCAAATGCATGAATAATCCAAATGTAGAGAGAGAAACTATACAAGAACTAGAAGAAGATTAAAGGACTGTATTTAAACTTTTTTTTTAAGATTTTATTTATCTATTTGACACAGAGAGACACAGCGAGAGGGAACACAAGCAGGGGGAGTGGGAGAGGGAGAAGCAGGCCTCCCGCCAAGCAGGGAGCCCAATGTGGGGCTCAGTCCCAGGACCCCGGGATCATGACCTGAGCCGAATGCAGATGCTTAATGATTGAGCCACCCAGGTGCCCCTAAAGGACTGTATTTAAAAGATTATAAAGTTCATTTATAGAGATGTGAGAAAACCTAAATAAAACTCAAAATTCATGTATAATAAAGAAAAATTGACAAATTTGACCATATAAAAATTATAAAGAGACTCCATAAACAAAAAATAAATTATAAACTAGGAGAAAATATTATTTATTATGTATATTTTATATATATGTATATATAAGGTAGATATATCACATTGTAGTTTATATATATTACATATATATAATATATAAAATTATTGAAAACCCAATACAAAAATGAAGAAAATACATGGACAGTTCAAATTAAACATATCTAAATGGCCCTTATGCAAATGATGGTTATTAACTTTTACTCATAAATTTAAAAATGTAAACTAATGTTTACATTTACAAAATGTGATCTATTATTTCTCATTTATTGTCAGGAATTCAAAAGCCAGGAAGTACACTCTATTGATGTAACTGTGAAGAAATATTCTCATACATTTCTGATAGGTATACACAACCCCTCTGGGGAAGCATTTGTAATATTTATGAAAAGTATAGATGCATTTCCCATTGAGCTTGCAGTGAATACTATTTATAGCTATATACACTGAGGATAAACCTCCATACATACCAAACAACTTATACACAGATGATTCATGCAATGTTGTTTGTAATAGCAAAATTTTGGAAACAACCTAAATAAATACTCATTAAAACCTAATTTGACTAAACTATGGTAGACCTACACAAAAGACTATTAGTCAGATGTTAAAAAGAATGAAGATGGTCTCTAGGAACTTCTATGGAATGACTTCCAGAATATATATTGTTGAGTAAAAAAAAATCAGGATGTGGTAGAGTATTTCTTATTTTGCATAAAGAAACATGGAAAGATGAACAGAAAACTGAGGATAATGTTTATTAATAGGAGTGGGTGAAGCCAGCATAGAAGTGTGTGGATGACATTGAAAACTTCCCTGCGCATACCTTTTCAAATAGTTTTTCTTAAACTACATAAACAATTTACCTTTTCAAAAACATTAATAAAGTGATTAAAAAAACAAAAACAAAAACAAAATTGAGTCTAACTCTTTGTCAAGCTGACTCCATGAGCAACTTCACACTTCACAAGACCCATGGTTTGACGTCTTCTTGGCAGAGCTATGAAAATCCAGGCCCCTGTCTCTACCATCTCTATGCGAGCTTCACATGGTTTCTACTTGGCACACTTTCTTCCTCTTTGGTTTTGGTATTATTACCTTACAAGCTCATTCTTTTTTTTTTTATTTCAAAAATTTTTTTTATATTCATTTTTTTGTTTTTATAAAAGTTTTTCACAAATCTAATTTGCTGTACTACAAAAATAAAAGGTGTTCTTTCTTGATGCCTCTTCTATTCCCATTTATTTCCCTTTCTTCCCACTTTTCTCTCCATTCTACAGTTGTCTTTTTAATCTTATTGCTATTTTGTTTCTCATTTTCTACCTGTGATCCAGCTTCCTGTATTTTCCTAATCATATAAATTTGAAATATTGTGTTGCAAACATTTCTAACTTCATAAGCATTTCATTAAGAAAACACATAAAGAAATACAACCCAGATTATCTTGTGACTAAAAACCCCCAAACCATTTGCAATTGACTTTTTCATAATGGATATCAAAAGGATGATATTTTGTCTTCTACAGATGCACCAATTAATTTTCTTTACCTCCTCTTCTGAAAAGTTAAGCCTGATGTAAATTTATCTACATGTTTTCATTTTGCCTCTTCCTAAAAAAAAAAAAAAAAAAAAAAAAAAAAAGACAGAAAGAAAGAAAAGAAAAGTGCATCTGATGAGTAAAGAATGATCCAAACCCAAATCATCATGTGGAATTAGAGACAGAAGGTGTCTCTTAGGCTGTATTAAATACATAAAAGTGCTATTCTTTCCCTTACATTTATAGTCAAAGCTCAAAAAGGCACAATCAGGAATGGAAAAAAAGCTTTTAAAACTTTAAAGCCTGTGAATAGTCAGTCATTAGATAGAGATAAATCTCAATATAATGGCCTTTGATATATTTCTGTTTCTGCTTTTAACTACTCTAACACTCATTCCCATTCCTATAAGTGCCTTTTGGAACAAAGGAATGGGCATTTTCAATAAAAAAGTGGCATTTTAAAATTTCACACTTAGTGTTCTAAAAATTGTCTAATGGGTTCTTCCTTCATTATTTTTTATTTTTTTATTATGTTATATTAGTCGCCGTACATTACATCATTAGTTTTTGATGTAGTGTTCCATGATTCATTGTTTGCATATAACACCCAGTGCTCCATGCAGAACATGCCCTCTTTAATACCCATCACCAGGCAAACCCATCCCCCCACCCTCTCCCCTCTAGAACCCTCAAATTGTTTCTCAGAGTCCATCGTCTCTCATGGTTCATCTCCCCCTCTGATTTCCCCGCCTTCATTCTTCCTTTCCTGCTATCTTCTTCTTCTTCTTCTTCTTTTTTTTTAACATGTATTATTTGTTTCAGAGGTACAGATCTGTGATCCAACAGTCTTACACAATTCACAGCGCTCACCATAGCACATACCTTCCCCAATGTCTATCACCCAGCCACCCCATCCCTCCCACCCCCTACCACTCCAGCAACCCTCAGTTTGTTCCCTGAGATTAAGAATTCCTCATATTAGTGAGGTCATATGATACATGTCTTTCTCTGATTGACTTATTTTGCCTCCTTCATTATTTAAATTTTCAGAGGGATACTCATAAAAGACCATTCCCTAAGTGGGTGGGGGGGGTGAGAATGTTTAATATTGAATTGCAATTGCTTAAACTCACATTATATGACAATAATCTATCGTTTTCAGAGCTTAAGCAATTAGTTTAATGAGTGGGCACTCACTGACACACATTATTTCTCAAGGATTTTTTTTATTTATTTTAAAGATTTTATTTTTATTTATTTGACAGAGAGAGACAGGGCAAGAGCAGGAACACAAGCTGGGGGAGTGGGAGAGGGAGAAGCAGGCTTCCTAACAAGCAGGGAGCCTGATGTGGGGCTCCATCCCAGGACTGTTGGATTATGACCTGAGCCAAAGTCAGACACTTAAGGACTGAACCACCCAGGCACCCCTCAATGACATTTTTAAATTTTATTAACATAGCTTTGCACTTCTGTCAGTTTGTTCACAATTTATCTTAGGTAAATTTTTTAAAAAGTCACTTCTCATTCAAAAATGTATCTTTTATCTTGGAAGGTATAATTTTATTTGCCAAGGATAAAAAAAACTTAAAAATTTAAATGTCATCTTAGCCTTAGTTATAAGTGTGTCTATTGTATATAAGAGTAAAGAGGATTGGGGATTATTCACCATGACCAAGTGGGATTTATTCCTGGGCTGCAAGGTTGGTTCAACATCCGCAAATCAATCAGTGTGATACAATACGTTAATAAAAGAAAGAACAAGAACCATATGATCCTCTCAATAGATGCAGAAAAAGCATTTGACAAAGTACAGCATCCTTTCTTGATCAAAACCCTTCAGAGTATAGGGATAGAGGGTACATACCTCAAGATCATAAAAGCCATCTATGAAAAACCCACAGCAAATATCATTCTCAATGGGGAAAAACTGAGAGCTTTCCCCCTAAGGTCAGGAACATGGCAGGGATGTCCACTATCACCACTGCTATTCAACATAGTACTAGAAGTCCTAGCCATAGCAATCAGACAACAAAAAGAAATAAAAGGCATCCAAATTGGCAAAGAAGAAGTCAAACTCTCACTCTTTGCAGATGATATGATACTTTATGTGGAAAACCCAAAAGACTCCACCCCAAAACTGTTAAAACTCATACAGGAATTCTGTAAAGTGGCAGGATATAAAATCAATGCACAGAAATCAGTGGCATTCTTATACACCAACAAGAAGACAGAAGAAAGAGAAATTAAGGAGTCGATCCCATTTACAATTGCACCCAAAACCATAAGATACCTAGGATTAAATCTAACCAAAGAGGCAAAGGATCTGTACTCAGAAAACTGTAAAATACTCATGAAAGAAATTGAGGAAGACACAAAGAAATGGCAACGCGTTTCATGCTCGTGGATTGGAAGAACAAATATTGGGAAGATGTCAATGCTACTTAGAGCAATCTACACATTCAATGCAATCCCCATCCAAATACCATCCACTTTTTTCAAAGAAATGGAACAAATAATCCTAAAATTTGTATGGAACCAGAAAAGACCCCGAACAGCCAGAGGAATGTTGAAAAAGAAAAACAAAGCTGGTGCATCACAATTCCGGACTTCAAGCTCTATTACAAAGCTGTCATCATCAAGACAGTATTGTACTGGCACAAAAACAGACACATAGATCAATGGAACAGAATAGAGAGCCCAGAAATGGACCCTCAACTCTATGGTCAACTAATCTTCGACAAAGCAGAAAAGAATGTCCAATGGAAAAAAGACAATCTCTTCAGCAAATGGTGTTGGGAAAACTGGACAGCCACATGCAGAAGAAGGAAACTGGACCGTTTCCTTACACCACACACAAAAATAGACTCCAAATGGTTGAACGACCTCAGTGTGAGACAGAAGTCCATCAAAATCCTAAAGGAGAACACAGGTAGCAACCTCTTCAACCTCAGCCACAGCAACTTCTTCCTAGAAACATCGCCAAAGGCCAGGGAAGCAAGGGCAAAAATGAACTATTGGGACTTCATCAAGATAAAAAGCTTTTGCACAGCAAAAGAAACAGTCCACAAAACCAAAAGACAACCAACAGAATGGGAGAAGATATTTGCAAATGACATATCAGATAAAGGGCTAGTATCCAAAATCTATAAAGAACTTATCAAACTCAACACCCAAAGAACAATAATCCAATCAAGAAATGGCCAGACGACATGAACAGACATTTTTCCAAAGAAGACATGCAAATGGCCAACAGACACATGAAAAAGTGTTCAACATCTCTTGGCATCAGGGAAATCCAAATCAAAACCTCAATGAGATACCTCTACCTCACACCAGTCAGAATGGCTAAAATTAACAAGTCAGGAAACAACAGATGTTGGCATGGATGCGGAGTAAGGGGAACCCTCCTACACTGTTGGTGGGAATGCAAGCTGGTGCAGCCACTCTTGAAAACAGTATGGAGATTCCTCAAAAAGTTGAAAATAGAGCTACTGCACAACCCAGCAATTGCACTATGGGTATTTATCCCAAAGATACAAGTGTAGTGATCTGAAGGGGTACGTGCACCCCAATGTTTATAGCAGCAATGTCCACAATAGCCAAACTGTGGAAAGATCCAAGATGTCCATCAACAGATGAATGGATAAAGAAGATGTGTTATACATATACAATGGAATATTATGCAGCCATCAAAAAAACCGAAATCTTGCCATTTGCAATGACATGGATGGAACTAGAGGGTCTTATGCTAAGTGAATTAAGTCAATCAGGGAAAGACATGTATCATATGATCTCACTGATATGAGGAATTCCTAATCTCAGGAAACAAACTGAGGGTTGCTGGAGTGGTGGGGCGTGGGAGGGATGGGGTGGCTGGGTGATAGACATTGGGGAGGGTATGTGCTATGGTGAGTGCTGTGAATACTGTAAGACTGTTGGATCACAGACCTGTACCTCTGAAACTTATGATACATTACATGTTAAAAAAAAGAAGATAGTAGGAAGGGAAACATGAAGGGGGGGAAATTGGAGGGGGAGACGAACCGTGAGAGACTATGGACTCTGAGAAACAAACTGAGGGTTCTGGAGGGGAGGGGAATGGAGGGATGGGTTAGCCTGGTGATCAGTATTAAAGAGGGCACATATTGAATGGAGCACTGGGTGTTATATGCAAACAATGAATCATGGAACACTACATCAAAAACTAATGATGTAATGTATGGTGATTAACATAACAATAAAATTTTAAAAATGCAAAAAAAAAAGTAAGGAGGATTGGCAGATTCATTCATATTTCTGTTTGAAAAAAAAAAGAATTCTGCCTGTTTCAATAATTAACCATGGCCTTAACTTTGGCATCGCTGTGCATGAATAGCAATAGGGTCTGCTGCCAAACCACAAATCTAAATTTCAATTTCCTGAGAGATTAAGACAATGTTATTTAAAGTTCACGTCTTAATAAAACCATCAGAGGAATAGCATTTCTTTTAAATTGTGATTATTGTTAATCCAAAGATTTTATTTAAATGTAACTATTCCTGCAAAAGATATAGTCTAAAAAGGAGTGGTTGGGTAGAGAGAGAAATGTGTGACTCTGGCAGGCAAAAGAAAAAAAGAAAAAGAAAAGAATATGATGTTCTTGGCAACATGTTGTAAAATTTAAAACAACAAAATATTACTAACATCTTTGGACTTCTTATAGTCACTAAGATCAATGAAATATGACTGATCTAGATAACTATTTCATTTCCATACTTGTTCATTTAGTTTCCTGATATACAAGCTTGCCTATAAGTTTGTACTTACTTCTCTTTCAGTTTTATTGAAATATAATCAACATACAGCATTCTGCATGTTTAAGGTGTAGGGCAAAATGACTTACATATATTACGAAATGGTTACCACGTGAGTTTAGTTAATATCCATTATCTTATATAGATACAAAAATAGAAAAAAGTATTTTTTCCTTGTGATAATGTATTTGCATTTCATAGTTAATTTCTCTCTCAGCTTTTTTCTCTTTCAGGTGATCAGAATTTTAAGTTTTCAAGGAAATGGTAAATTGTATTTTAAAATAGAAACGCATTAATATAGAAGTTCTTTATTTTTTTAAAATATGGAATGCTTCATGAATTTGTGTGTCATCCTTGCATGGGGGCCATACTAATCTTCTCTGTATCATTCCAGCCTTAGTATATGTGCGGCCAAAGTGAGCACAAATATAGAAGTTCTGAACTTGGAGTCTGTAGATAGACTCCAATAGTTTTTTTGTTTGTTTGTGTATGTTTTTGCTCTTGTTTGGTGGGGGGGTGGTGATCACCTGTGTGATTAGAAATTTTAAAAATCACATCTTTATTTTTAGTTATATTTAATTTTATTTCCTCTAGAGGAAATATAGCATTTCTTTCAATTACAAATGTAGATGACAAACCTTATTACTATTGGCAACTCCTGTGACTTTGTCACCAATAGACATAATAGAAATCTGTTGTTGTTGAAGTTAACCTGACGTATTTATACTTATGGCCACCTTGAAATAACAATCATCATTAGACCTACTGAGAAATCTGTTATTTAATATATTAATAAGAAAGAACACATATGGGGACTCTTGGGTGGCTCAGTTGGTTAAACATCTGCCTTCAGCTCAGGTCATGATCCCAGAGTCCTGGGATCGAGCCCCGCATCGGGCTCCCTGCTCAGCGGGGAGCCTGCTTCTCTCTCTGACTGCCACTCCCCTGCTTGTGTTCTTGCTCTCTCTGACAAATAAATAAAGTCTTAAAAAAAAAAAAAAGAAAGAGCACATATGACCATATCACATTTTTTAAATTATTTGATAATAGCATTTTAATGTAATTGGTTTGCTTTGTAATTATTTGTACCTTTATATTTTATTTTAGGTATTTAAACCATTAGACATACATAGGCTTGAACAGACTGCCAAAGGGTTCCATTGCATGACCTCTCACTTGTACACTCTGAAGAGTTCTTGTGCTAATTTATACAATTATGTAACAGCAGAAACTTTATTTTGCAATGTATGCTCCTTGAAAAAGGATTTCCTTTGCTGTATGCACCCCTTGACAAAGAATTTGTTTTGTAATATGTGCCTTGAAAAAGAATAGGTTGAGTTTTTAAAAGGCCTTGCCATACCTCTTAAGTCCTATCTGCTATTAAAGAACATACTCTTTCTGGGTTTTATTTTAATGATGTAGAAGTCCAGCCATACACATCAGGCTCAATGAGTTATAGAATTTCCCTTGTGGTTTGGTTGTTGTTTTTCTCAATAAAAAAACAAGGGCATTACATTGCATTAAAATGCTACAGAGCAAAGATATCTCCTGAGAGTTTCACTGATAAATAATTTCTGTGAAGTTTACTTGATATCTTAACTGTTGTTGCATCCATCTGAAAAGACACCTAAAACAAGACAAAGTTGTTTTTTCTTCTTCCTGCAATATTTGAATTTTACAAGAACAAGTTGTAATATAGTCTAAGCATATGAAATGAGAATATTTAACCTTGCTAGTTTGATTTCAATGCATCGTGAGTATAGTTCTTTAAAATGAAGAGAAACAATTGGACATCACCAACATCCTTGCACCTCCTGTTTTTATAAGTATTCTCATTAAATACTTTTTAAAAAATATTTATTTATTTATTTATTTATTTATTTATTTATTTATTTATTTGAGAGAGAAGTAGAGAGAGCACAAGCAGGGGGAGAGGCAGAGGGAGAGGGAGAAGCCGACTCCCCGCTGAGCTGGGAACCTGATGTGGGGCTCCATCCCAGGACCTGGAGATCATGACCTGAGCCAAAGACAGATGCTTAACCATCTGAGCCACCCAGGTATCCCCTCGTTAAATTCTTTAATTACATTATATTATTGGAGGGCAGAAGTACAATCTATGGAGTCACTCTGACTAATATTCAAATATGGCTCAGCCATTAGTCTTTAACCTTGAAACTGTTAACTAATATATCTCACATTGTTCTTGTTTATTAAATGAAAATTATAGCAGGTAAGTAACATGACTGTTTAAAAATTAAATGAAAAATACATATATATACACTGTATATCTGTATATGGGTATATACATATATACAAATATATACATATACACACATTCTCAGACACACACACACACATGTCCTGAAAAGAGTAGGGCATAAAGTAAGTGTACATAATAAGTGCAAGATAGAGAGCAGACATTGCTATGATTTCTAAGTCCTTAACTCTGAACAATCAGCAAGGCTGATTTTTACTTTTTTATAGAACAAGTTCTTTTAGAACAAGGTAATTCCACTACATGCCTTTATTCAGTTTTTATACCGTCCCATAGCATGTAATCAAGTACACTATTGATTGATGAGTAAATCCGTAATTTAAGGAAACAATGAAAATTTAATTGAAATCTGGAGTCATTGTGCTTTTGTGGCAAGTGCTAATTAAATTTGCTTAAGAATTTTGACTATCTCTTAGGTCCTGGGGATCTAATAAGTTGTAAGATCTTCTTCAGTAGCTCATAATCTGGAAGAGACAAGAGAGAAGTAAATCATAATTTCACTATAATGGAATAAATGATAGCATAAGGCATGTTCCTAGGTCAGAGAAAGTAACAAACTTTGTCTAGAGATGTTGGGGAAACTTCCCAAACATTGTAACAATAAATCGAGACTTGGAGTTTTAGAAAATTCTGTGAAGGGAAAAGCAAAGATTGAACGCAAGGAGAAGAATGAAGGGTAAAGATAGATATAAGTGAATGTTGAAGTATTGTCCACATGTTTTGTTTTCAATAAATGGTACTTTTTCTCTTCAAGCACCCAGTGGAAATGAAAATACAAATTACATCAATAGGAGACTTAGAAATCTGTAAGAAACTTTTAGAAAAAATATATTGCTAACATTCAGGATTGGCAAGGATGCAGTGAAATGAGCAAGCTCTAAAATTATGGAAGGGAGAGCAAATTGCTATCACTTTGCTGGTGGGGCCATTTGACAATTTATATTAAGGGTTTCATAAATGTTCACATCCTTTAGCCTGGTGACTTCATTTCTTGGAATCTATACTAAGAGACTAATCAAATGTATACAAAAACTTGTAAGGCAGATTTGTATTACAAATGATATACAATATCTCAGGGACTAGAAACAACCTAAATATTTGACAGGACAGAAGGGGGTAAATAAATAATGGTACAGACATACACTAGGACACTTTGCAGCCATTAGAAAACATGTTTGTGTAGAACATTTAATAACATGGCAACATGCTCATAATATGATAAGGATTGAAATAGAGTATAATAACACACACTTTAGACACAGAAAGACCTGAGTTCTTGTCATATCTTCATCACTATCTGTATAGCCTGGGAAAACTTAATGAAGTTATCTAAGCTTCAGCCTCTACACTTGTAAGATGGGTAAAAAAAAAAATAGTGCTTGTTCTACAAGGTTGCTTTCAGGGCTCATTAGGAAAGCATTTAAAGAGTTTATTTAGTACCTGGCATCTAGAAGGGGTAAGGACTGAATAATGATAGCTGTGATATATGATGATGATTTAATTTTAAACTGCTGTTTTTCTTCTATTTCATAAAAATGATTCTTCTACTGCTCTCAGATGTCATTTGTATGCTTTCTATCATATTTAACATGAGCTTGTTTGGGTAATAGCCCTACTGTATCCTTATATTTTGCATGCAGAGCACATAGTAAAGGCTTCAGATGCCCACAGCTCTGCCTTCTAGAGGCTTTTTCTGATCTTTGACTATTACTGGATATCTACCTTCTGTAAAATTAGCTATTATGTTATCTAGTAGGCAATATTATAGCACTGCTGAGTTGGAGTGGAGATAAGATAATAGCAAATAACCTATATAATACTGACTGCCAGGAATTACGCATTTATACGTAGGCTAACTCATTTAATTTTCATAGCAACTACATGAGGTAGGATTGTTATAATTCTTATTCCACAGATGAGCATACTGGACAGATTAGTTAATTTGTCCAATATCACACAGATAATTAGTGGACAAGTGCGATTTAAGCCCATGTGGTCTGGCCCCAGAGTCCATAAATCACTAACGCGCTAAACTGCCTTCTTAAGGGATTGCACTGTAAATCCATGCAGACAGACACCATACTAGACTTCTTAGTATTGAAACTCCCCTTCCTACCACTGTGATTGGTACAAAGTAGCAACTCAATAAATCTTGCCCAAAGCAGGCCTGGCCAAAGTGAAGAAGATGGATATCAAATTCTAAATGCAGTCTGTTGCATGCAGTACTCCTGATAATCACTGTGCAGCTGTTTTATACATCCAGGGCTCTCAGGTAAAGTATCTGCTCTTGAGACTGTACCATAACACAGTTCTCCATCTTATTAGCTTTCATGCTAGAGCGTTCCTGTTTGTGGTGGAAACATTATTTGCCAGCCATTTGGCTAATCATTTTTAAATCATGGAAATAATCAACCTAAAACAATTTTATGACTTCCAAATTATTTTTTTTCTTATTTTAATTATATAAGTACTACAGTCTTTTATCACCCCCTTTTCCAAATATTTTCTAACAAAACAAATGTATTTTTTTGTCTCATTTTATACTTAGAAAATTCATGGCTTTGTGGTGGCATGTGGCTACAGATCTCAAAGCTGAGAGCATGATTTTGGCTCTTGTTTTCAGTTTGCTTGACTGAATAGTTTATAACTACAATTTCAAAACTCCTTAGAAACATGAAACAGTCTTTGCCAGGAGTACAACTGCTTTCCATCTAAAATGCCAGCATTTCAGTGTGTCTTGCAACATTTTAATTAGTTTGCTTATGGAACCAAATACACTCATAAAACACGGAAGGCAAAAGAAAGTCTCCCTCACCATAATTACTTTTTGCAAAGGATTTACTTACATTTTTATAATTATTCAAGCGTTTTTGTACAGAGAAGTTTACATTTTAAATGGAAAATTATACCTCCATGAAACCCACTGCAAGTTAGCAGCTTTAATATAGGCATTCTAATTCTCAGTACAGTGCACTCTTCACACTATTGTGGGATCACACACTGGTTGTTTAGAAAGATAGATTTGCTATAGCAACCTGTTAAATTTGAGTGATTGCCAGAAGATTTGTTGTCCTTCAATGTAGCATTCTGTTGTCAGAGGAAGTTCAAGCTGTACACATTATTTGCCAATGGTTTAAGAAGCTCAGAATTTCCCCATGTGGGTAGCAATAGGTGTTTCAGCTCATAATCTTTCTCTGTTAGAGGATGTAGAGATAGGCTGAGCTCTCTAAAAATGAAACAAGAAAAAGACTCAATAAGATTTTATACTTACACTGGAGTCAACTGGTAATTTTATATATTATTTCTAGTATCAGTGTGCCAAACAGAGTTACTGTGTTTACACTAAGATATCATTTATAGCACATAAATTATATATTAAGTATAAATATGATCACTAATAATTGCCTATTTATATAATAGAATAGAGAAGAAATACACATTAATTCTTAAAATTAATGCTAAGGAATATAAATAAACAGAAATGAAAATAAAAATCAATTTTTAATCTTATTATCCAGAAAAAGGCACAGTTAACATTATCGCTCTTACTAGGAAGTTAGGTAAGTTCATGCTCTGGTAATATACAAAATGAAACATGATTCCTAATTTTAAATTTGTGAAGATTTCCTTGTTGCTTCCAATTAATCACTGGTGTTGGCCAAACCTTTGTTAGAAGCACGAGAAGAACCCTATCTGTTCCTCTGTCAATAGATCCCAAAGATGATAGAGTAATTTCATTAGCAATCATGGAATTTTAGCTCAGGGATTCTTTTTTTCAAAGAAAATAAACACCCCATGACAGTTATTCATATATGACACATCCCTACAAACTCTTAAGACAGGTAATTGAAGAAAACTTTTTTAAAGTAATAGCAGAATTTTGCATCTGGAGTCAGGGTAAATTATACCAATTTTTATAACTTCCCATTTAAGATTTGTCTTCAATTAAAGCTGAAAATGAAAAAGATAAATGAGAAATTGTTGTGATCTGGTGCTGGAAAGGTTACACGTAAAGCTTTGCATTAAATCAAGCACACGTGTGAAAGCTCTAGGGAATCTAGAAGTAGAAATAAATTCTCACTCAACAGCTTGATATATTCTTTCAATAGAAATAAGTAAATGGCAAAGGTTGTGTCAAAAAAAGTAAGTTATCAAAAGGCTAATTTTGTGTTACCTGGGTCAGCTGAGGCATCTTTTTTTTTTTAAGATATATAAACCATCGTGTTTTTATTTTTTTATTTTTTTATTTTATTATGTTATGTTAATCACCATACATTACATCATTAGTTTTTGATGTAGCGTTCCATGATTAATTGTTTGCTTATAACACCCAGTGCTGCATTCAATACGTGCCCTCTTTTTTTTTTTTTTTTTAAAGATTTTATTTATTTGACAGCGAGAGAGGGAACACAAGCAGCGGGAGTGGGAGAGGGAGAAGCAGGCTTCCCACGGAGCAGGGAGCCTGATGCGGGGCTCGATCCCAGGACCCCGGGATCATGACCGGAGCTGAAGGCAGACGCTTAACGACTGAGCCACCCAGGTGCCCCCAATACGTGCCCTCTTTAATACCCATCACCAGGCTAACCCATCCCCTCACCCCCCTCCCCTCTAGAACCCTCAGTTTGTTTCTGAGTCCATAGTCTTTCAGCTGAGGCATCTTAATGGGATTAAAATCAGGGGAGCACTAGCACTCTAAGGTAATTACATACTTACAGACTGAGGTTGTGTGTTTGTGTGTTTTAATGCAATGAAAACGTTGCTCTAAGAACAACCAGTACCTCTAAGGGTCAGAAGAAAATGACTTTTGGTACTTAGGATTGTGTAAGATATTTGAAACATATTTTATCATTTATTCAAATATTTGTTCCAAGTTTAAAGCCCAAAATACCTTTTGCAAGAGAGAATGATCATCATTTGCTAATAATTATCTTTTACATGTCTAAACTAAGAGGTAATCCACAAATAATTGGTTTCCAACTCTTGTATCAGAACATTGTGCCAGAAAGTCCTGACTAATTTGCCATGTGATTGTAATTTAGAAAATGACAAACACATTGAACAATGTGTTCTCAAAGACTGAAGTCCAGTCCATCAGGAATGAAACAAGTTGGTAGAGCTCCTGTCCAGTAGGTTGAACCATATGGAATGGCTGATCTATGACTTATAGAAACAGTGATTTCCTATGGCTCACTCCATTATGAGTTCTGTGACGCTACTTTTTCACTTCAACATGACAACATTATTAGTTATCGATTGCATTGTAACAAATTACTCCCAAATTTAATGGTTTAAAGCAATAAAGATTTATTATGTTGCAGTTTCTAGGAGGCAGGAACCGGGCTTAGTTGCCTGGTTTTCGTTCAAGATCTCTTATGAGATTACAGTCAAAATGTTAGCCAGGGCTGCAGTTATCTGAAGGCTTGACTAGGGCTGGTGGATCCATTTCCAGGGTGACTTACATGCTAGCAAGTTAGTATCCGTTGTTGGCAGAAGGCTTAGTTTCTTGACACAGTGGTATCTCTATAAGGCTTACTTACTGTCCCCACAGTATGGCAGCTGACTGTATTGAGAGATCCAAGAGAAAAAAAGGGAGTCACAATGCCTTTTGTGACTCATCTTGGAAGTCAGGCACCATCATTTCTAACATATTTTATTCATTAGGAGTGAATCCCTAAGTTTAGCCCAAAATCAAGAAGAGAGGAATTACATTCTGCCTTTTGAAGAGAGGGGTATCAAAGAATTTATGAGTATATTATTGAACCACCATAACAACAGTAGTTACTCTGCATGTAAATATATATGACTGATACTCATCCAGTATTTTTAATACAAGTTCCTTTGTTCTAATTTGATATGTATTTTTCCACCCTGGTGCTCTATTTCTCTGACTACTTAACTCCTCTTCATCTTGAATCTTCCTGCAGATTTTATTTTTCTTTCTTCCCTTACTCGGCATATCTACTGAGGTGGAGCATCTAAAAATAGTAGTCCTTTCAGGGGCCTTAGAAACAATTATTATCGAACTTTCCATTTTAGAAAGTAAAGGTTTTACTGGACTGGGGCAAGAGTTTTATTACTTCCCTGTTTATTTAAACCTCAAAATCACACATTTTGGAAAGAGCTACCCCCAAAACCTCCTTATTGTTGGCTAGAGTAGATAAATTGTGGTTCAGCTTACTTACTAATTAACTGTCAAGTGTTAGGTAAGAAGCTCAATCTCTAGACCTCAGTGTTTCTTATCTCTATGGTAAAATGGACTCTAAGGTTTTATTTAATAGTAAAGATATTATATTATTATGATTAATAGTGATGTATGGAATTAACTATACATAGTAGGAGAGCATAGAATTTTTCCTCTCTTCTATTTGGTGCGGTTGTATGGAACAGTGACAAAATACTTCTTGTACACCTTTTTTGTAATCTTTGGATCTAGCCCAGAAGATTTTTCAAGCAAATGAATCATCAACCAGACATCATTTTGTCAAAGTGGCACTTGAAAAAGAAGACTGGCATGTACTAGAGACAGTCACAACTATTTTCCATTGTTCTCCCTCTCATCATGTCTATTGGCAAACTAGTAGAGCTGGGGAAGCTGGGTTCTTGGAAGCTATATCCAAAACAAATAACCTTTTAAAACCTAAAGTTGGGATTTTGATATTTACATGAAGCAAATATGTTTTGTTTTTTCATACATTTTAAATTCTTCTGGAGTTTTTTTTTTTTTTTTTTTTTTAAATAGAATTGAACTCAGTTGTGTAGGAAACATTTGTGGTAATACTGAACTTGTTAAGGTAGCTTTCACATGCCATCTAGCCTCACTCCCCAGGAAGACTTTTTAAAGTGTTAATTTCCCAATTTGTGATTTTCTTCCTGATTACATTTGCGGGGAGCCATCTAGAGACATAATGAGTAGGAATGCCTTGTACTCACAAAACAGTAATCGGATAAAAAGGTGTATGGAAATTTTTACTAACATCCAGTCTAGTCTGGAGACAAATGCAAAAGCTGATCATAAACGTATGTGCCAAATCACAGGCAAAACCTCTAATCTCAGAGAAAATTTAGCAGGATTTTAAATCACAACAGGAGAAATACATCCTAATATATGTTTGCTAATGATGGCATAGTTCCTGGATTATTTTCTCTCTTTCTAGGAAAAAAATGGCAAAATATGTACCATTTCTAAAATACTACAATATTAGCCCTAATTTAAATCCTGGGTTTATTTGTTTATTTTTTTTAAGATTTTATTTGTCAGAGAGAGATAGAGATACAGAGCACAAGCCAGGGGAGTGGCAGGCAGAGAAAGAAGCAGACTCTCTGCTGAGCAGGGAGCCCAATGTGGGACTCGATCCTGGGACCCTAGGATCATGCACCCTGAGCCAAAAGCAGATGCTTAACTGCCTGAGCCACCCAGGCATCCCCACATCCTGGGTTTAGATTATGCTAGTAAAGAGACACCACACATACGTTTAATACTTACTCTTTAATAGGAGCTTGATTAGGAAATATAGGTACATAACTAAGTAAGAAACAGAATCAAGGAACTCAGCATCTAGAATCAAGAAATCCTAATCAAAAGGAATAAAACAGTGAAAGAGGCTCCAAATAAGTCTGGGACATTTTATACTTAGAAATGGTGAAAAGCAAGCAAACAAACAAATAACAAAACAAAACAAAAAATACAGAGAAAAAATAATTTGTTACCTGGAAATAAGATTGGAAATACTTTTAAAAAAAAATTTAATTCCAGTGTAGTTAATATATAGTGTTGTATTAGTTTGGGTATACAATATCGTGATTCAACAATTCCATGTTTTACTCAGTGCTCATCAGGATAAGTGTACTATTAAAGCTTTGATTTATTATTTCTGTATAAATTCTGTACTATTATTATTGTTAATATCTGGTATTTCTGATTCTTGCCTTTGGCTACATCAACTATCCCTGGGTCTGCTGGACTGCTAAAGGAGAAAGAATTGCTGAGACAGTTTACCTGGTTTCTAGCAGGCTCCATTCTGCTTATTTCTTTAAGGATATACTGAGTAGTCTTAGAGATATACACACATCCGATACCCCACTTCCTCTTACTTTTTTTTCCCATTTTTTGATGTCCTCTCTCCTGATTAATTCTTCACATTCTTTGAAATCCAAAGGCAATCAATGTCCAAAGAAATTTTCTTAGCTGTGGGAGAATGAAAGTGATTCATCTCATCCCTCAGAAATTTAAATTTTAACTTTAATATACTTAGGCTTTAATTTTTTAGAATATTTTTTAATTGAAGCTTGGCATACATACACAAAATCACACAAATCATAAGTGTACAATTCGATGGATTTTCACAAAGCAAATACATTTGCATAACCACCATGGAGTCAAAAAGTAGAATATTAGCATCCCTAACAGTCCCAGTAGTTAACCCCTCTCTGATAATAATAATAGATTTATTTTACCATTTTTGGATTCTATGTAAATGGCATCATGCAGCATGTACTCTTGTATATGGCTTCTTTTGTATAATATTATGTTTGAATGATTCAATGCTTTTGTGTGTAGCAATGGTTCATTTCTCAACACAATAGCTTTCCATTACATGAACATACCAATGTGTAGTTATTCATTCTACTGTTGATGGAAAGTTTGGAATTATAAATAATACAGATATGAAAAATGTAGTACACATTTTTGGGGTCCATCTGTTATATAATATGTTTCATATGTTCCTTTCTGTATTTTCCATCTATTTTGCCCTCTCTATTATATAGTCTAGATGTTGTGTATTGATCTGTCTTCCAGTTCATTCATCTTTCTTCATCTGTGTCCCATCTATCATGCTATGATGTCAGTTACAGTATTTTTCAATTAAAAAAATTTCCATTTGACTCTTTTCTTATTTTCTGTGAAAATTCTCTACCTGGTCATCTATTTGCTTAAAGATATTAATCGCAGTTATTTTAAAATTTCATGACCATATTATTTGTGTCATTTAGTATTGCCTGCTTTTTTCTTTTTGTGGTATTTCTTAATATCCCAAGAAATTTTAGTTTCACTGTTAATCTTGTGTGTGAAGAATTTTAGTGATGATTTTCCCTATCCTCTGGCAGGCCATAAAGAGCCATTCACCTAAATCCAGTCAGACCTTGAACTAACTTGATATTAGTTTGCATTCTTGGCATGGTTTAGTCTACCTCTGGTTTACCCCCATGGTATATCCCTCCAGGGATCCCAATTAAAGCGTGGAGTGTTTACTAGTGCCACTCCTTTTTGGAGGTCTTTAATTTTGATCTCCTGAGCATAGTGGGAATGCTGAGAACACCACACTACTCTTTGATCATATTTGGTTGCTTTATACACACTTTCTGCTTGGCTCCGTTACATCTTTTCCTGTGTAGCTTAATCAGATAATGACTCGATGAGACAACAGGTCTTGAGTGCCAGTCACACTTCTGTGAACCTTATTCATCAATGGAATTTTGGTCAATCAAGTCCTAGATGTCTTCTTGTACCAGAACTTCAGTTCTTGGTTCCCCAAACATGTGAGGTTACCAAAAGCTCTTTTGTATTTTAGGATGCTTAGCAGCTTCTCTACCCAGCCTAGTCACATCTTGGTATATGTCAAGAATCAATAAATGTCCCAAATAGAAAGCCATTGTACAGAAAATCTAGCTTACCTCAATAAAGTTTCCTTCTCTCCAGGATCTGGCCCTTCAAAACTGGCTACTTCAGCAGCTCTCTCATGCTTTTAAAACCACTGCTTAAAATTTCATTATGATATTTGTTGTTCTTAGCAGGATTTTTGGTCTGCTGTAGGAAATCTCAACATAATTGGAAGTGGAAGTCCCAAGCTTGAAATTTTTTATCCTATTTTTTTTTTAGAATAAATACTTAAATGGTAATAAGATAAAGAATTTAACATGGTAAATTTGGAAGAAGTGAATTAGCTTCACATTATGTAATTTTAAGGAATTGGAGTAAAATAGAGATACTATTTCCTTGCCCAAGACTGAAATAGGTCAAAAGAGGCTAATAATGCCAAAGTTAAAAACTTAAAATAATGACCATTGCAGTACTTCTAGATTTTTATTTTCACAGGTGTCTGCTTTTTACAAGTGAAAGGTACAAATTTTCTTTGTAAAACATATGTATAGCACTTTTCAAAATTATTTGACCTTATTTTTTTCACATACTGTAAACATTATTATCTATGTATATGTGTTCTTTTGGATTTATATACATGGTTTTCTGCTCTACAACAAACATACAAACTCAAACATTCACATGCATGTGCATGCACACTTATTCTAAAAGATCAGAAGTAAACCTTCTAGTTGACACCAATAGATTTATATGTGACACTATTAATTAATCAGGAAAGGCATATAATAAAGCCCATGCTGTACATTGTAGATTTGACCCAGTCCAAGAAAGGCTAGAGTAATTAAATTGAAAGCTACAGATGTGTCTTTACTACCTAAAGTTTTTCATTTCTCTCACTTGTTAGGAGAAATGAAGGTGAGGTCAATTCCTTAGCTTTGAAATGTCAATATGCTGTTTATGTGTGCTACACATTGAGCTTGTTTTCTAAATAAAACACCAGCTTTAGAAGTTGTGCCAGGTGTTCAGGATTGTTTTTCAACTCATTCAAGTCAGTAATATAATTCTACCTAAAGTCCTGTGCTATAAAATTATTGAATTCATCAAATCCATTGAGGTAGAACTGTACTACTCGATATGGAGGACCTGCAAAGTGTAACTCTCAATTTCTACTGCTGAATTCTAAATAAGATTAACAAAATTCACTCTAGAAAGGCAGGTTCCAAAACAAGGAAAAAAGGGAATGATACTTGTTGAATTACTCTTTGCCTTTCCTTAATCAAAGTGCCTTTATATTTTTTATATAATTTCAAACTGACAGAAAATTTTCAAGAATAGTACAATGAACTCTCACATAGACTTTATCCAGACTACTATTATTTGCATTTTGCCCAACTGCTTTATTGTTATCTCTCCCCTTTGCATCCTCCCTCCCCTTTTCCTTCCATATTTTTGAGTCTTTTGAGGATTGTTGGAAACATTTTTTTCCATTAACCCTGTATACTTTAGTGTGTCTTTCCTAAGAGCAAGGGTATCTTCTTACCATAGAACAGTTATCAAAATCAGGAAATTTAACGTTGATATAATATTACCGAATCTACAATTCATATTTGGATTTGTCAGTTATTCCAATAATGTCCTCTGTATCCATTTCTCCTTTGTGTTCTGTCCAGTCTAGGATCATACACTGTATGTAGTTTTCTTGTTATTTATGGTTCTATTGTGAGACAGTTCTTCGACCTTTATCTCTTTTTTCTAGATATTTGTGAAGAGTACAAGCCAATTATTCTGAAGAATGTTTTTCAATCTGTATTTCTGACATTGTATATTTGAAATGTATTTGTTTTCTTGGTTCCTTTCTGTATGCCCTGATAGAATATGTCTAGGAAATGTATCTGTCTTGTTCGGTTGTGTTTCCTCATCATTAGGCTTGGTACATGTTAGGTACTCAATAATTGATTTTTGAGTAAGTGCTTATATGTGGCATGCATTTTATGCATATTATTTCATTTCCTGGCTGCAACTTTGAAATTGAATTATCCTTAAACCAATTTTGCAGATAGGGAAACTTAAGATCCAAGTCTACTAACCACCAAAGTTACCCCAGCTATTAAGTTGCAAGGCTGTGATTAAAAGCCATGTCTCCCTTGGTCAAAAATGTTTTCACTTCAAACTCTGCTCACTCTCAGAGTACAGATTTTTTTTCATCCTCTGGGCATAGTATTTCCCAATTCTAGTGCCAAATTTGGAATTCATTTTGCTGGAAAACTATTAAGGGATAAGTGTAGCTGGATAGAATGAAATAAACCTAAGCACTAACATTATTTTAATCTGCTCAGTACGTGAACACATGCATTTTCCTCAGTTCAATACCTTCTAAAGATGTTTCATGGTCTCATATTGCTAGTCTCCAAATATAGTCTATAAGAATGGAAATTACCTTTGAACATAAAACAGAATATTCTGTTGCTTCAAAAATCTTTGAAATTGGAGATTCTTCTCCTTTTCTTTTTTTGAAGGACCAACTGTGGAGCAAATACTTAAGAATTCTCTGAAGCAAGAGTTTACAAAGAGCCCTAGGGATGTATATTTTTTCATTTGTGAAAATGTTTTCACTTTGTCGGACATATAATGATGCCAACTACAGGTTTTAGTAGATGAAGGTGATGCCAAAAGAGATAGGAAATGATATTTCATATTTAAAACACTTTAAACTTAACCAATTTTGATTTTTTTCCTCCTGGCTAATGATACTTGGTTCATTCTTTACTCAAGATTATAAATTGATTTATAAGTCAAATGTACTTGAAGTTTTGGATTATTGTACAAAATTGAATTAGAATTAAACCGGCATGGTGATGATGATTAGCATTTATATACCCTTCATTATACTCTTTACTATATCCCTAGCATGACGCAGGGCACTTAGCCTGCAATTCATTGAGTATGGGTTATTCACTGAGATTCAACATCGTCAGACCATCATTTTTATTTATACTTTGTTGCTTTTAATGTGTATTTCTGGAATCTTGGGTATGCATATATCTTTAATTACCAAGAGAAGAAATACATGAAGATGTCATAAAGACATCTCTTACATATTCATTGTATTATACCTTAAAGGTAAAAGTATAGAGAAATTATCTGACCACCAGGGGCAGCAAATTATAAAACAAAATGTTTTTAGAAGAGGAGTTCACTGTTTTGACTGCTTTAGATTTTCAGAATGTAAATTCAGGCCAGAAAGTTTCATATAAGTGATAACTGTGTTCAGAATCTTAGGTAATAAGGATAATTTGGGTAATGAGAGGAAAAAATGAGTAGAAGAAACAATAGGGACTTCTCTTCCTCCCTATCCTTAACTACTTTTCCACATACTACCATGGCGAGATCATTGATTATAATCTGAAAAACTAGATTAGTATTGCTCATCCTCCTCCTGAACACTGCCTTCACCCTATGTCCAAACACATCATACACAGAGCCAATGCCACCACAAAGACAGAAGACAACCTGCCAAACAGATGATAAACTTCTCCCAAATGGTCGCTGCAACAGAGTTATAAGTGGCACACCCAGTTTGCTCAAGATTTCACATTTTGTAAAGCATATGAACATTTTAAAGTATTTCCACACAAATTCTGTGGAAATCTTGGGAAAGGACCATGTGGCCAGTTTGGTTTTTTAAGCCAGGTTAGGACTGTTGAATAACAGATACTGCTTGGGGGGCGCCTGGGTGGCTCGGTAGGTTAGGCGTCTCCCTTTGGCTCAGGTCATGATCCTGGGAGCCTGAGACTGAGTCCTGCGTCAGGCTCCCTGCTCAGCAGGGAGTCTGCTTCTCCCTCTGCCCCTCACTCCACTCTTGTGCTCTCTTTCACTCTCTCTCTCTCAAATAAACAAAATCTTTAAAAAAATACATTTTCACAAAGGTCTCTTCACAAAGGTCTCAACACCTCGCTAGCTAGCAAAAGTGGTCAGCAGCCATCATGAATATTGTGTCAGATTTCCCTTCTGGAAGCTGAATTTCTGGATTCTATTTGAAAGAAATCAGTACTTCCAAGTTTTAGATTCTTATAAAAGAAGTAAAGAATGCAATTTTCTCTAAGTATTCAAAATCCAGGCCAAACTTCTTTCTGATCCACAAGTTGCTTACTTCTGAAATCCCTATTTATTATTTACTTTTCTTTATGTCTACCACTAGGATTCTAATCAAATCCATAATCATCTCTTTGCAGCAATGATGTCTCAAACATTTTCTATTTTTACATTATCCATAATCTGTTCTCCACATTCACTGAAAAGGATTTTTGAAAGACACTCATATGGCCATATCTTTTTTAAATTTATTTTTTGTTTTTTAATTTTATTATGTTATGTTAATCACCATACATTACATCATTAATTTTTGATGTAGTGTTCCATGATTCATTGTTTGCGTATAACAACCAGTGCTCCATTCAGTACATGCCCTCTTTACTACCCATCACCAGGCTAACCCACCCCCCCACTCCCCTCCCCACAGAACCCTCAGTTTGTTTCTCAGAGTCCATAGTCCCCCATGGTTCGTCTCCCCCACCGATTCCCCCCCTTCATTTCTCCCTTCCTACTATCTTCTTTTTTTTTTTAAACATATAATGTATTATGTGTTTCAGAGGTACAGGTCTGTGATTCAACAGTCTTACACAATTCACAGTGCTCACCATAGCACATACCCTCCCCATCATTTTTCAAAATTTAAATTCAGTTAGCCAACATAATACATCATTAGTTTCAGATGTAGTGTTCAATAATTCATCAGTTGCGTATAACACCCAGTGCTCATCACATCATGTGCCTTTCTTAATGCCTATCACTCAATTACAACATCCCCCCCAGCCACATATCTTACCCCACTTTACATTCTTCCGTGTCTACTTGTTGCTTTTAGGAAAGAACCAGCTCTTTAAGCTGGCCCAAAACATCATGCTTAAACTCCCAACAACCCAACTCTTCTCCCTTTGGGGTGAACTTTCTTCCTTTTATTCTCTTCCTTTTAGTTACGTTATTCTTTCAATTTCTCATAGGTTCTGTGGTCCTTTTCAGAATCCTACAAATGTCCCTCCTTCTTTCCAATTGCTCCTCATCTGGTCCACCATGCTCTCCCACTAAATAATGGATTTGTATGTATCCTTCAGAACTAATGTCTCCAAGGAAGGCTTTCCTGAGCTCCAAATGAGGTCAGAAACCCCTGCATAAACAGTCGTAGCTCTTGACATTTCTACATTATGGTATTTGTAAAAATTTTAATCTAATACTTAATTGGTTAATTAGTTATTGAATGTTTGTCTATCTCTAGAATTAAAGAAAGATGGAGATTAGGTTTACATCACTAAATCCACAAGGCTTAGCACTTAGTAGCTAAATGAACAAAAGCTTGGATGAATGAATGGTTAGATGAATCAGGGGATGAATGGATGGATGGATGAATGGATGGTTGGATGGATGGACGGATGGACAAATGGATGGTTGGGTAAACGAATAAATTAGAACACAGATGTATATAATTGAAAGCCCTTGTTCTATGAATATATGAACATGCTTTCATGCTAAAAGATAACCTCAATTTTTATTGCTTTCATTATTCAATAATAATTTTGAAAGTGGGTTCTCTTTACCTCTCCTTATTCAAGTCAATTTACTACAGAAATAAAATCTTCCTAGACTTTGAAACTATAACCTGAATCACTCCTTTTGTTCACTATTTTCATTTATATTTAGCTTGTATTGTAGTGTGAGGAGAAATGAGTATCTTTGCTACACATGCTTTGACTTTCCATACCACACTAAGTGGGGGCTAGGATTTTTTTTGGGGGGGTAATGTGCATTTTTTAAAAATTATTATTTTCTAATTATTTTTTCTAATTTTTTCTAATTATTTCTCATTTTTTTTCTAATTATTATCCATTGTCTGGAAGCTACAACTGGCTCACTTACAAAATATTAGGGAATCAGTTACTCATCAGTTGAAATATAACAATGTAAAGATATTAATTTATATGGCTTAGAAATCTTATAGTTCTAACAAATGAAAGACATTATAATTAAAATGCAAAATACAGTCATTTAATTCACCATTGCATCTTGTTCCAAGGAAATTTTTCCTACTTTGCCATAATTTGCTTCATTGTAATTAAACCAATTCTGCAGCTACTTAGTAGTTCTAGTTAAATTGTCTTCTTTTTTAGAAAAAATTTTGACAAAATACCTGTTGTAAACCAAAAAGAGAAGAAAAAATTGTGCAGTCCAATGTTCTTCAAGTGTGACATGAAATTAGCCAAATTGATGACAGGAAAAAAAAGTTATCCCTTAAGTAAATTCCTGTTCATTCATTCATTGAATAACTTGTTACCAAAACCTTTTATATGCCAGGTACACTTCTAGACTTTGTAAAACCCAACAGAATAGGACAGAGAAGGCTTCTACCCTGTGCAGAGGTTATGCCCACCTGTCCAAGTCATTTCTTCTTTCTGGGTCAGATTATCTAATTTTTCTGGGTTAGAATAGTTAGATGGTCTGCCTTTTAGGATCTCCCTGTCCCAGGCAACCACACTGGCTCAAAGCTCCTTTCCCTGTGCCCACCTCAGGGCTAGCCCTTATCCTCCAAGGGAACAGGCTGGGTGACAGAATCCCTTTCATCACATTGATGGGCTTCAAGTACTTCGACTCCTGTGACTGGGGCAGGGTAAGAACCTCAGATAGTTGTTTCCAGTGCTCTGAAAATATCAAGTTGAAATTAATGCCTTGATTGCCTGCATTCTCAGCTGGATGGAAGGAGAAACATTAAAATTTTGACTCTTTCATCAGAAACACTGTGATATTTTATAACTTTGTGAATTATTTTCTGTTATTTTGTACTGACAGATTAAAAAAAAAAAAAAAAAAAAACCTTGAAAGAGCAGTGCATTTAACTGCATTTAGCAGCTTCTTTGTTTTTGACTATGCATTTTGTCCTATTTGAAGTGTGAGGGTTTTTTGTTTTTTTTTTTAATCTGTTGGAAGCACTAAGCTTCATTCTGATTTGTTAATTTAAATGGATTTCTGATTCATGAAAAGCACAGAAACCTCAAATTGTTAAGACAATATTTCTGACCTAGATATCATAGGTTATTTGAGATACTACAAGAGCAAAGACATTTATGTAACTGAGTTATTGGTTGCAAAATCATTATAAAAGTAACTTTATTAACTATACAGAATAAAACAACAAATACTAGAAGTCTGTATCTTTTTTTTTTTCAAAGATTTTTCATTTATTTATTTGACAGAGAGAGACACAGCGAGAGAGGGAACACAAGCAGGGGGAGTGGGAGAGGGAGAAGCAGGCTTCCCGCGGAGCAGGAAGCCCGATGCGGGGCTCCATCCCAGGACCCTGGGATCATGACCCGAGCCAAAGGCAGATGCTTAACGACTGAGCCCCCCAGGCGCCCCTAGGAATCTGTATCTTATGCTGTAATCCCAGTAGGAGTTATCTTGTAATGTTGCATCATAAAATCTCAGGGCTTTAAAGGGAGACATTATGGTTTGTACATTTTTCCTCTTATAAAAATTATAATACAATATTTTATTTATCTTCCATGATTTTCCCTTGGATTATTTGTAATGAAAAAAATACTGGCATATAGCTTTAATAAGAGAAAAAAATAATATTATAAGCATTAGTGGTTTATATTTAGCAGATTTTCTGATTGCTAACCCCAAAGCCATTCTGGCTTAATATTTATTTGGATTTCTTTTTCAATTGTGAAACTTTCTGCAATGGCTTGGAAAAATAGGTTTTCTGGTTATTATATAATTTGGCAACATAATTTACTTCTACCCTGGGATTGTATTACACATGAAAATGTTCATATTCATTGACTGAGAGCAATTGTTTTATTTTTTAATAAGTATACAGCTTCTTGTCAGCAACAATAATGATAATACCAATAAAATAAGAGCTCCCACTTATTAATTATATGTCATGTACCCAGCAAGGTGGCACTGTATAAATATTGTTTCATTTGGTCCCACAGCAAGCCTATCAAAAAGCATTATTATTCCCATTTTAGATTTGAAAGTACTGAGGTTTTGAGATATGAAATTTATACAAAGTCCAGCAACTGGAAAGCAGTACAGTTTTAACTTTTGTCTAATAGCAGATCTCATATTCCTTATCTATAATGCCATAACCCAGTGTTCCTACCTATAAAATATAGGTGGTCTTATTATGATCAGCTAACAAAATGATTTTGCAGAAGCCAGTATTCTTAGGCAGAGCTAGAATATGATCTATAAGGCTTAGTTGCACTAATTTTAAAAACCACCAAGGAAACAAGGATTTCCAGGGAGGAGAGAGATAAGCTTGCACA
This sequence comes from Mirounga leonina, assembly GCF_011800145.1. Taxonomy (NCBI): domain Eukaryota; kingdom Metazoa; phylum Chordata; class Mammalia; order Carnivora; family Phocidae; genus Mirounga; species Mirounga leonina. The sequence goes on from NW_023270268.1 coordinate 20,550,574, forward strand.
TGTCCATTCCAATGAATTGTAACAGTTTTATTAAAAGAGAGCATTTCCATAACTGCTGTGCTCCCATGATCTTCTCTTAATGTGTGTGTGTGGGGGGGGTGCGTGCGCGTGCGTGCACATGTATGTGTGCAAGTATGTGGAGCAGCACTCAGATGAAGTAGCACTCGGGCACACCAGAGGTGATCTTGAGAATCAAGGTGCTTATTTAAAGAGAACCGTTTCATCCAGTACTGCATGCTACCTGTACCCCCAAACTGGTGGTCAATTAGTACATTGAATGGAACTAGTGTGTCTATTAATGGGACATTTCATTTTCCAATAGAGTAGCAGTACAGCTGGTCCTGTGGGCTACAGAATGGAAAATTAAAGGAGAAAAAGTCAAACAAAATGTTAGAAAGGCAGAGTAAAATGTATTATCAGCTCTTCAACTGTGAGGGAAAATCTAGGTTGGGGGAAATGGCTTGGAAAACAGAGATGGCCAGATGGTTATATTCAGAGGAAAGGGCTGGGGACAAAGCCTACAGTAACCCCCCAAGCCAAGCTGCATTACACCATTACAGCAATATCTTATTTCTATCCTCTGGGCAGAGTTGTGTCATGTGAGTATATAGAGATAGAAAAGAGCATAGTTTTGCTTTTAAGACCATTGAGTAGGATTGCAGCAGGAAGCTTTTCCTCCTAGAATGCCCTTCTTTTGCAGACATGGATGAGCGTTATTACAACCCACAAGGACACTATTGTTCTTAAGGTAAGAATATTTGTGAAGCTTAGTAATGGGACAGGAGCTGTGTCTTTGGAACCAGGAAGCAATAAACTTATCAGGGAGTCACTACCAGAACAAAGTTGCAAAACAGAAGTAGAATTTTAAGGGAAGAGTATAGTTGGCAACAATGATTGCATTAGGTCACCTGCCAGGTAAGGACAACCTTAAGGCTAGAAGCAATTAGAGTACCAAGGCTAAGGATACTGAATATTCAGAGATAATACGCCTCAAATAAAGTTTAAATTGGATCACCTGTTGAGGAAAGACTATAGACCACAGGATAAAATACAGATTTCTTTCTGCTTAAGGTTTGCTTTCATCTGGAATTGGCCCCTGCAGCTGTGCATCCTTCTTTCTGAAAGCAGGCTCATCTCATGATTATTTTGAGAGATCATGCTTAGCATAACACTTCCTCAAATTACCAGAATCTTGAATCAGTTCTTATCATTGCACAGACATATCAAAAAGCAGAAGGTTTCACCACTGTGAACAGGTTTCTCTGACATATTGATTGCTTTAAATATGATGCTTTGTTGGCCAGGAACACCCTCCCAATTATTGAAGAGTTAAGTATAATGGAAAATATTTTGTTTTCCGAGGGTAACTTCTTAGTTGTTTCCTTTTTAAATGTTTACAATTAGATCACTATAGAGAGTTAATTTTTTCTTTCCTCCCCCACCCAAACTTTATCATTTTTAAAGTTGCTTATATCCTTTTTTGTAACTGTAATACAATTTAAAAACAAGTAAGGATATCACATTTGTAAAACAAATACCAAATGATAGGATTGGACAGAACCAATACCACTTCTTAGAGTAAAATTTGAAACAACTTTATAAAAAAAATATGAAAGCTGTCCCCCCCACCTCAATTAATAGTAGGAAATTAAATAAATTGAACCAGCCTTTATCTTGTATCTGTAGCTATTTATATGTACTCTGCAAGCCATGGTTTTGTAAAATCTAGTTTTATGTGAGTGTTTCATAATTTTATGACATATTTAAGGTAAAGACAGGATGTCAAATCAGTTTCCTTTCAGACCAGGGAAGAACAATTCACCTTTAGTAAGTTAGCGAGTCAAGCTCAATCATCACAGTATTATCTCAGTGTTTTGATAAACTTATTTTAGAAATATTATTCCACCTTGGTTTATATTCTTACTTCTCCCCTATAGTTTGAAAGAAGGTTGAACAAAATGTTTATTGACAATAGCTAAACTGAAGGATAGCTGAAGCCAGCATGTTTTTTGAAATAGTGGGGGAGAAATAGGAGAAGAAAATGGTCAAAGAAAAATATTCCACATGGGTCCTAAATGTTTCTGTTATATGTGCAGCAATGATTGTTAGAAGACCCAAATTTTTCAGATCCATTGATCTTCTAAGAGCTGCTGTAATATTTTTCTTATGCCCTAGCAATCTGCTATTTAACTATGACTATAAGCTATTCTCACCATTCACTTTAATTTATCTATGATAAATAGGTGCTAATAAGGGACTCTGTCATTTAAATAAATGGCATACTTCATCACCTCCTTTTAACAGTTTCTGCCACTCTTCATATTATCAGTACAGCTGACAAGTAGCAAAATTAAATGAGTTGAATCTCATCTCTGCCTTGTAGTCTGTCTACCATCTGGAAGGTTATCAAAGCCCTGACATCTGTGTTTTGGCCTGTTTGTTATTTGCTTTAATTTCAACAGATTAAAGTAAAATATTAAACTTAAATTGTCTAATACTTCTTGTTACTACAAACATTAGTGCTAATTTTTTTTTTTTTATTCTTTTTAACAAGTCCATTCAAATAAGTATCAGTGGTTCAAGTTTGACTTTTTGGTTGTAACTAGTCAGTTGTGAGGCCATAAATTCAAATATTTGTGGTTAGAAAAATAAACAGTAATAAATACATAGAGAAGTGTTGAGAAATGCCACTTGTCTTAAATTACTATTGTTACTATTGTTACTGTCTTAATGAAAATGACAAAGCACTATTAAAATAATTTGTTTCCTGTTGAATTGCACGTTTTTTATGTCATGGAACGTACTTTTGAGAAATATTAACCTGTTTTAGAGGGAGGCATGCTGACAAGAATTGTGTATATGGCAGTAAATGAAAGGGATATGTTAAAATATCAATATGTGTTACACAATTTTTAAATTGGAAAATGTTGCCAGCAATATATTTAGTAGTACAATACTAGAAGGATTTTCATTAAAGTCAGGAATACTCTAAATTTGCTCACTATCAATAATATCTTTTAAAGTTATTCTGAAAGTTCTAATCACTTTAGTTAGAAAAGAAAGAAAATAAGAAGTATAATATTACTTATAATATTACATAACAGCAACACAAATTTGACAATAATATGATATCCAAAGCACTACTGAAGAATATTACAAATTCAATAAAATGATTGGTTATAAAATAAATATTGAAAAATCGATGATATTTTCTAAAACTACTCCAAACAGGTTCAAATATATTTTAGAGTAGTAGGTTATGGCTATCTTCCAGCATTATTGGTACTCCAAACAGGTTCAAATATATTTTAGAGTAGTAGGTTATGGCTATCTTCCAGCATTATTGGAAAGTTCCATCAGGCTTTCTGAGTTCTCCAAGGTGCAAGGTCTGACTCTGATCCAAGGCAGTAGTTTGGATGCCTCGTATTTGGTGCCATAATGGGGCTGGGACAAGGATATGGCTTATGGTTAAGAGTCTGGATAAATAAGCTCAGGTTCTTATTACTTGTGAGAAACGCTTAAAGATGTTCTCTTCTCTGATTTATGGAAAATTAATTATCTATATAACACTTGTGTTGGTACAGAACTGACTTGCAGTGGATATCTAATACATGAGGTGGTTAAATTTCCTGGCACAGTAATTTGATGAGTGGATCCAAAATATTAAATTACATAAAATGAGAGTTAACAGAATGGCCAGTATGATACAAAATTTAGACCTGTGCAAGTTTTTGTTTGGTTTAGCTCCAGCTGGTAGTGTTAACTTGCCCGTCTTAAGTACTGATAGAGATGATTCTGGATCCATTGGCTACCTGGGGGTTTCCTGGACAGCATCAAAGCCATAAGGAATCACCTATTTAGGTGATATTTATTGGCCAGATTTTGGAAGATAAGCATGGGAAAATATTGGAGATGAGAGGACCCATCCTCCCTCTCCTCATTTCTTAGGGTGGAGTGACCTGGATTTTCATCCAGCCTTGTTCTCCCTTTCATTCTCTATCCCATACCCCACAAGAAAATAGGACCTTTAGCTGCTACCCCCTACACCCCACCTGCCCCCCCCCATACACTAGCCATTTTGAGAAACAGCCAGGAAGAAAGTTAAGAAGCCAGTCACTGATAGTGCTGCATCCAAATTTGTGTTATTATGCTAACAATATTGTGTTATGGGGAGAAAGAAGGATTTCATCTAGCTGTTTTCCTTTGTTTGAGAAAAGAACTTGTCATAGCTTTCCATGACTCTCTACTTGTAGTACAACACAAAAGCCTCTGTTGAATAAAATATCTTGAATTTTTACTATAAGAAACAATTATTTAAAGTCATGGTTCCATACTGTTGCAAAGGTGGCCCAAAGCTCTTCAGTAAACTCCCAGTAAATCACCACCTATTTAAAATTTTTCAAAGACAACACAGCCTGTCAGACACAGTGCAAACCGCTTTATTGAGGCTATTTATTTACAGTTTCAACCTTAGATCATATATTACTTTTTGCGGCATCATATTTTTGTATAGCTTAGTTTCTGGTGGTTGCTATGATAAAAAGCAAGTACAACACAAAATCAGTGAGGAACAGAAAATGACAGTGAAGTGTTCAATCTTATTCTAAAGTTTGAGAAATTACGTCAGGCTTAACAGGTATGAGCATTTCATTACTAAGAAATTGTGGTATTTATTTATTTATTTATTTATTTATTTATTTATTTATTTATTTATTTA
>NW_023270268.1:20555300-20555958 GCF_011800145.1 Mirounga leonina
TTATTTATTTATTTATTTATTTATTTATTTATTTATTTATTTATTTAAGATTTTATTTATTTATTTGAGAGAGAGAATGAGAGAGAGAGAGAGAGAGAGCACATGAAAGGGGGGAGGGTCAGAGGGAGAAGCAGACTCCCTGCCGAGCAGGGAGCCGATGCGGGACTCGATCCCGGGACTCCGGGATCATGACCTGAGCCGAAGGCAGTCGCTTAACCAACTGAGCCACCCAGGTGCCCCAGAAATTGTGGTATGTAAACAATGAAATAAAAATGATCTTTAATTTTCATTAATATTTATTATTTAGTAATTTGGCAACTGATTTTTTTTAGTATACAAATATTTATTGTTTGGATATAACTGCTTAATAAACAGGACTCATATTTCTTTCAGCCCACGGGTATCAAGTAAAAATCACTAAAACACTGTGAGTGCCACAAAATAAGAAAGTTTGGAAACCTCTGGGTTGAGGAGCTATTCTAATTGTTCTTTAGATCCCTGGAATTATATGAAATAACAGAATATCCCCATTATGAGAAATTGCCAAAAAACTACAATTTTGAGCAAATTGAACTCTATGTGGTTACTTGAAACAAATATATCTATATCTATATCTATCTATCTATCTATCTATCTATCTATCTATCTATCTATCTAT
>NW_023270268.1:20555968-20968776 GCF_011800145.1 Mirounga leonina
TATCTATCTATCTATCTATCTATCTATCTATCTATCTATCTATCTATCTGAGAGAGAGAGAGAGAGATGGATTGCTTTATTGAGATAAATTCCATCTTCAGTAGGTCAAACATCACCCGATAAAAACTTGTTGTTTCCTTGTGTCTTTCTGTCCTTGTTTCATGTTTTTAGTCAGCTCATGTTTGTTGATAATATTATAAATGTGGCTCAGCAAAACAGACTGGAAAAGGTCTCATTTTAAAATAAGACTCTGGCAGTGTTTTGTTGTAGACGACATGTATATTTATTGTGTGTATGTACATATGTGTGGGTACTACTCTAATTAGAAACCACCTTTTCTAACTTACTCTAATATCCAAATAGTACAGTGATATCTTTGTGTAAGCCTAAATAAATTGCCCTCTCATTCCCCATATTCATTTTAGTTACATGGACATTTAAAAAATGAATGGCTGGGCTTATTATTTACTGAAATCAAATGAAAGTGAAAAAATGCACAGTATTCCTTGAATGTTTAGAAAGTACAGAGTTTATGTCAAACCAAACTATTAGTTCATGTCATTTTCCTGAAAGCTGTATTATTTTAAAATATTCCTTAATAATTAAAGTTATTTCATATATTGTATTTTAACCATTTGGTGAAACTTTTGATAAAAGTTTTACTTGGAAATAACTACTTAATCTTATTGAAGTTATACTTATTCAGGAGATTTCAAGTATATCATAATGGAGATAGTCTTGAAAGATGAGTCAGAGGATAATGACAGGAAAAATCACAATGGAATTCGAAGAGCCAGTTAATTCCACTTTTTTCCAGATGTTTTACTGCCACTTGCAGACTAAATAGTTATCCACTGAGCTTGATGTGACTTTTGAGAGGAAAAAACATATATTCCAAGCCTCTAGTTTGTAAGTGCTACTGCTTGAAATTTTCAGTTCCCACATGACCTTTACAATGTTTTATTACATTTCATTAGACAGAGACAGGGTTGTAAGGAGATACTTGAGGAAAATCCAGACAGCAGAGGAGATAATATTGTAGAGTATTCAGATTTGATAATTGTGGTAGTTTGTAACCCAACAAAGAACATAAAGTTAGAAAATAAAGGAGTCGGCCACCTGTAATCTTGATTTTGTGCTTGCTAAATGTGTTCACTGAGGGCAGAGGAAGAGAATGTGTTTGAGGCACCAAGGGAAGCCTTTGGGAAGTCTTAGGTCTGAGCTCATAGATTATCAACATTTTTCATATACCTAGCCATTCTACCTTAGGTATCTAAACTTCTTTGCTTTGAGGTTAGTTTATCTGCAGGAATGCAAAGTAAGTGGATGTGCCTGCTTTTAGAACTTCTTTGAAATCATAATACAAATTAATATGAATCAGGTACATTTTATTATAGTATCATATAACAAAACTTTTATACCACTCTTCAGTAATTACTTTATACTTAAATTAACCAATATTTATTGAGTGATTTTTTGTGCCAAACTGAATTAGAAGCCTAATTTGATTATTTTATTTAATCATCACAATCATTCTCTGAGTTAGGTTCCTTTATTATCCATTATTATCTATTATTATTTCTATGTATCTATTATTATCTACTTTAAGGATGAGGAAACTGAAATTCTGGGAAATCCCAAGATCATTGGACAATAATGGAATAAGGACTTAAACCCAATCCATTTGATCACAGTTTTTATTTAAATTCCAGTTAGTTAACATACAGTGTAATATGAGTTTGGGTGTACAATATAGTGATTCAATACTTCCATACAACACCTGGTGTTCATCAGAAGTGCATTCCATAATCTCTACCACCTATTTAATTCATACCATTACCTCCCCGCTGGTAACCATATCACTTTGTTCTCTATAATTAAGAGTCTATATATATATATTTTTTTGGTTTGCCTCTCTGTATTTTTTTCCTTCGCTCATTTGTTTTATTTCTTAAATTCTATATATAAGTGAAATCATATGGTATTTGTCTTTCTCTGACTGACTTATTTTGCTTAGCATAATACTCTCTAGCTTCAATCCACATCATTGCAAATGTCAAGATTTCATTCTTTTTGATGGCTAATACACACACACACACACACACACCACTTTTTCTTTATCCATTTATCAGTTGATGGACATCTGGGCTGTTTCCATAGTTTAACTATTGTAGATAATGATGCTATAAACATTGGGGTGCATGTATCCCTTTGAATTGTATTTTTGTATTCTTTGGATAAATCCCTAGTAGTGCAATTGCTGGATCATAAGGTAGTTCTATTTTTAACTTTTTGAGGAACCTCTATATTGTTTTCTACAGTGACTGCACCAGTTTGCGTTCCCACCAACAGTGCAAGAGGGTTTCCCTTTTTCCACATCCTTACCAATACCTGTTGTTTCTTGTGTTGTTGATTTTTGACATTCTGACTGGTGTGAGGTGGTATCTCATCGTGGTTTTTATTTGCATTTCCTTGCTGATCAGTGATGTTGAGCACCTTTTCATGTTTTTATTTAAATTCCAGTTAATTAACATACAGTGTAATATTAGTTTCAGGTGTAGAATTTAGTGACTCATCACTTAGATACAACACCCAGTATGCATCATCACTTAGATACAACACCCAGTATGCATCACAAAAGTGCCCTCCTTAATACCCATCACCCATTTAACCCATCCCTCCATTCATCTCCCCTGCAGTAACCCTTAGTTTTTTCTCTATAGTTAACATTATCTGTTTTCTGGTTTGCCTCTCTCTCTTTTTCCCTTATGTTCATCTGTTTTGTTTATTGAATTATTTACTTTAAAAGTTTGTATCTCCTAACCTCCTTCACCTATTTCACACCCCTCCAATCCCTCCCTGCTGTGGTAATCAACAATTTGTTTCCTATATATATGAATGTGTTTCTGTTTTATTTTTGTTTGTTTTGTTGTTAGTTTGAACATATAAGTTAGATCATATAGTAGTTGTCTTTTTCTAAGACTTATTTCACTTAGCATAATATGCTCTATGTCCATTTATGTTGTCACAAATGGCAAAATTTCACTTTTTAATGACTAAGTAATATTCCATTGTGTCTATATATACCACCTCTTCTTTATCTGTTCATCTATCAATGGATACTTAGGTTGCTTCCATATGTTGCCTTTTAAAAATAATGTTGCATTGAACATAGGGGTACATAGATCTCTTTGAATTGTTTTCATTTTCTTTGGAAAAATAGTAATAGAATTATAGGATCATATGGTAATTCTATTTTTAATTTTTTGAGGAATCTCTATACTGTTTTCTGTACTGGTTGCATCAGTTGACATTTCCACCAACAGTGCATGAGTATTCCCTCATGTCCACATCCTTGCCAACACTTGTTATTTTTTGTCTTTCTGACACTAGTCATTTTAACACATATGAGGTATTACCTCACTGTGGTTTTGATTTGCATTTTCCTGGTGATTAGTGATTTTGAGTATCTTTTCATGTGCCTGTTGGTCATTTTATGTCTTCTTTGGAAACGTGTCTATTGAAGTCCTCTGCCCATTTTTTTTAATTGGGTTGTGTTTTTGAATAAAAGTTGTGTAAGTTCTTCATATATTTTTAATATTAACCCCATATCAGATGTGTAATTTGCAAATATCTTCTCCCATTCTGTAGGTCGCCTTTTTGTTTTGTTGATGGCTTCCTTCACTGAGCAAAATCATTTTAGTCTGATGGAATCCCATTTCTTATTTTAGCTTTTGTTGCCCTTGCCTAAGGATATTAGTCCAAAAAATGTTGCTAAGACCAATGTCACAGTGATTACTGCCTATGTTTTCTTCGTGGGGTTTTATGGTTTCAGGTCTTATATTCAAAATCTTTAATCCATTTTTAATTTATTTTTGTATATAAGATAGTGATCTAGCTACATTCTTTTGCATGTAGCTGTCCAGTTTTCCCAACATTATTTATTGAAGAGACTTATCCTCCATTGTCTATTCTTGCTTCCTTTGATATAGATTAATTGACCATATAGCCTAGATTTTTATCTAGGCTCTCTAGTGTATCCCATTGACTGATGAGTCTATTTTCATGCTAGTACCATACTGTTTTAATTACTATAGATCTGAAGGATAGTTTAAAATCAGGAAACATAATACCTCCAGCTTTGTTCTTTATCAAGATAGCGTTGGCTATCCAGGGTCTTTTGTAGTTTCATACAATTTTAGGATTCTTTGTTCTAGTTCAGTGAAATTGGTATCAGTATTTCAATGGAAATTGCAATGAATCTCTAGATTGTTTTGGGTAATATGAGCATTTTAGCAATAATAATTTTTTTTCCAATGCATATACCTGATATCTTTTCATTTATTTGTGTCATCTTCAATTTTTTAAATCAGTATCTTATAGTTTTCAGTGTACAGGTCTTTTATCTCCCTGGCTAACTTTATTCCTAGGTATTTCATTTTTTTTGATACAACTGTAAATGGGATTGTCTTCTTAATTTCTCTTCTGACAGCTTGTTGGTAGTGTATAGAAATGCAGCCAACTTCTTTATGTTAATTTTGTATCCAGAAACCTTACTGAATTAGTTTATTAGTTCTAATAGTTTTTTTAGTCAAGTCTTTAGGGTTTCTCTATATAGTATCATGTCATTTGCAAATTTCTTTCTTTCAAATTTGGATAATTTTTATTTCTTTTTCTTGATGCAGCTAGGACTTCTTTGAATAAAAGTAGTGAGAATGGAAATCCTTGTGTTTCTGATCTTAAAGGAAAAGATTTTGGCTTTTCACTATTGATTGTGATGTTTGCTGTTGGTTTGTTAAATATGGACTTTATTATGTTGAGGTACATTTCCTCTACACTCACTTTGTTAAAAGTTTTTTTCATAACTGGATGTTGAATTTTTCTTTTTTTTAGTAGTTTTTATATTCTTATGTTAATCCCCACACATTACATCACTAGTTTTAGATGTAATGTTTCATGATTCATTGTTTGTGCATAACACCCAGTGCTCCATTCAGAACGTGCCCTTCTCAATACCCATTATGAGGCTAACCCATACTCCCACCCCCTCCCCTCCAGAAACCCTCAGTTTGTTTTTCAGAGTCCATCTTCTCTCATGGTTCGTCTATCCCTCCAATTTCCCCTGCTTCATTCTTCCCCTCCTGCTACCTTCTTCTTCTTCTTTTTTTTTCTTAACATATATTGCATTATTTGTTTCAGAGGTACAGATCTGAGATTCAACAGTCTTGCACAATTCACAGCGCTTACCAGAGCACATACCCTCCCTAAGGTCTATCACCCAGTCACCCCATCCCTCCCACCCCACCCCCCACTCCAGCAACCCTCAGTTTGTTTCCTGCGATTAAGAATTCCTCATATCAGTGAGGTCATATGATACATGTCTTTCTCTGTTTGACTTATTTCACTCAACATAATACCCTCCAGTTCCATCCACGTCGTTGCAAATGGCAAGATCTCATTCCTTTTGATGGCTGCATAATATTCCATTGTGTATATATACCACATCTTCTTTATCCATTCATCTGTCGATGGACATCTTGGCTCTTTCCACAGTTTGGCTATTGTGGACATTGCTGCTATAAACATTGGGGTGCACGTACCCTTTCGGATCCCTACTTTTGTATCTTTGGGGTAAATACCCAGTAGTGCAATTGCTGGATCATATGGTAGCTCTATTTTCAACTTTTTGAAGAACCTCCATACTGTTTTCCAGAGTGGCTGCCCCAGCTTGCATTCCCACCAACAGCATAGGAGGGTTCCCCTTTCTCCGCATCCCCGCCAACATCTGTCTTTTCCTGACTTGTTAATTTTAGCCATTCTGACTGGTGTGAGGTAGAGGTATCTCATTGAGGTTTTGATTTGGATTTCCCTATTGCCGAGCGATATTGAGCACTTTTTCATGTGTCTGTTAGCCATTTGGATGTCTTCTTTGGAAAAATGTCTGTTCATGTCTTCTGCCTATTTCTTGATTGGATTCTTTGTTCTTTGGGTGTTGAGTTTGATGAGTTCTTTATAGATTTTGGATACTAGCCATTTATCTGATATGTCATTTGCAAATATCTATTCCCATTCTGTCGGTTGTCTTTTGATTTTGTTGACTGTTTCCTTTGCTTTGCAAAAGCTTTTTATCTTGATGAAGTCCCAATAGTTCATTTTTGCCCTTGCTTCCCTTGCCTTTGGCAATGTTTCTAGGAAGAAGTTGCTTCGGCTGAGGTCAAAGAGGTTGCTGCCTGTGTTCTCCTTTAGGATTTTGATGGACTCCTGTCTCACATTGAGGTCTTTCAACCATTTGGAGTCTATTTTTGTGTGTGGTGTAAGGAAATGGTCCCGTTTCATTCTTCTGCATGTGGCTATCCAATTTTCCCAACACCATTTGTTAAAGAGACTGTCTTTTTTCCATTGGACATTCTTTCCTGCTTTGTTGAAGATTAGTTGACCATAGAGTTGAGGGTCCATTTCTGGGCTCTCTATTCTGTTCCATTGATCTATGTGTCTGTTTTTGTGCCAGTACAATACTGTCTTGATGATGACAGCTGTGTAATAGAGCTTGAAGTCCGGAATTGTGATGCCGGCAGCTTTGCTTTTCTTTTTCAACATCCCTCTGGCTATTCGTGGTCTTTTCTGGTTCCATACAAATTTTAGGATTATTTGTTCCATTTCTTTGAAAAAAGTGGATGGTATTTTGATGGGGATTGCATTGAATGTGTAGATTGCTCTAGGTAGCATTGACATCTTCACAATATTTGTTCTTCCAATCCATGAGCATGGAACATTTTTCCATTTCTTTGTGTCTTTCTCAATTTCTTTCGTGAGTATTTTATAGTTTTCTGAGTACAGATCCTTTTTCTCTTTGGTTAGATTTATTCCTAGGTATCTTATGGTTTTGGGTGCAATTGTAAATGGGATCGACTCCTTAATTTCTCTTTCTTCTGTCTTGTTGTTGGTGTATAGGAATGCCACTGATTTCTGTGCATTGATTTTATATCCTCCCACTTTACTGAATTCCTGTATGAGTTCTGGCAGTTTTAGGGTGGAGTCTTTGGGGTTTTCCACATAAAGTATCATACCATCTGCAAAGAGTGAGAGTTTGACTTCTTCTTTGCCGATTTGGATGCCTTTTATTTCTTTTTGTTGTCTGATTACTGTGGCTAGGACTTCTAATACTATGTTGAATAGCAGTGGTGATAGTGGACATCCCTGCCGCGTTCCTGACCTTAGGGAGAAAGCTCTCAGTTTTTCCCCATTGAGAATGATATTCGCTGTAGGTTTTTCATACATGGCTTTTATGATATTGAGGTATGTACCCTCTATGTCTATACTCTGAAGAGTTTTGATCAAGAAAGGATGCTGTACTTTGTCAAATGCTTTTTCTGCATCTATTGAGAGGATCCTATGATTCTTGTTCTTTCTTTTGTTAATGTATTGTATCACATTGATTGATTTGCGGATGTTGAACCACCCTTGCAGCCCAGGGATAAATCCCACTTGGTCGTGGTGAATAATCCTTTTAATGTACTGTTGGATCCTATTGGCTAATATTTTGGTGAGAATTTTTGCATCCATGTTCATCAGGGATATTGGTCTATAATTCTCTTTTTTGATGGGGTCTTTGTCTGGTTTTGATATCAAGGTAATGCTGGCCTCATAAAATGAGTTTGGAAGTTTTCCTTCCATTTCTATTTTTTGGAACAGTTTCAGAAGAATAGGTATTAATTCTTCTTGAAATGTTTGGTAGAATTCCCCTGGGAAGTCATCTGGCCCTGGGCTTTTGTTTGTTGGGAGATTTTTGATGACTGCTTCAATTTCCTTAGTGGTTATAGGTCTGTTCAGGTTTTCTATTTCTTCCTGGTTCAGTTTTGGTAGTTGATACATCTCTAGGAATGCATCCATTTCTTCCAGATTATCTAATTTGCTGGCATAGAGTTGCTCATAACATGTTCTTATAATTGTTTGTATTTCTTTGGTGTTGGTTGTGATCTCTCCTCTTTCATTCATGATTTTGTTGATTTGGGTCATTTCTCTTTTCTTTTTGATAAGTCCGGCCAGGGGTTTATCAATCTTGTTAATTCTTTCAAAGAACCAGCTCCTAGTTTCGTTGATCTGTTCTACTGTTCTTTTAGTTTCTATTTCATTGATTTCTGCTCGGATATTTATTATTTCTCTTCTCCTGCTGGGTTTAGGCTTTATTTGCTGTTCTTTCTCCAGCTCCTTTAGGTGGAGGGTTAGGTTGTGTACTTGAGACCTTTCTTGTTTCTTGAGAAAGGCTTGTATTGCTATATCCTTTCTTCTTAGGACTGCCTTTGCTGCATCCCAAAGATTTTGAATAGTTGTGTTTTCATTTTCATTGGTTTCCATGTATTTTTTTAAGTCTTCTTTAATTTCCTGGTTGACCCATTCATTCTTCAGTAGGATGCTCTTTAGCCTCCATGTATTTGAGTTCTTTCCAACTTTCCTCTTGTGATTGAGTTCTAGTTTCAAAGCATTGTGGTCTGAAAATAGGCAGGGAATGATCCCAATCTTTTGGTACTGGTTGAGACCTGATTTATGACCTAGGATGTGATCTATTCTGGAGAATGTTCCATGGGGACTAGAGAGGAATGTGTATTCCGTTGCTTTGGGATGGAATGTTCTGAATATGTCTGTGAAGTCCATTTGGTCCAGTGTGTCATTTAAAGTCTTTATTTCCTTGTTGATCTTGTGCTTAGGCGATCTGTCCATTTCAGTGAGGGGGGTGTTAAAGTTCCCCACTATTATTGTATTGTTGTTGATGTATTTCTTTGCTTTTGTTATTAATTGCCTTATCTAATTGGCTGCTCCCATGTTAGGGGCATAGATATTTACAATTTTTAGATCTTCTTGTTGGATAGACCCTTTAAGTAGGATATAATGTCCTTCCTCATCTCTTATTACAGTCCTTGGTTTAAAATCTAATTTGTCTGATATAAGGATTGCCACCCCAGCTTTCTTTTGGTGTCCATTAGCATGGTAAATGGTTTTCCACCCCCTTACTTGCAATCTGGGGGCGTCTTTGGTTCTAAAATGAGTCTCTTGCAGACAGCATATTGATGGGTCTTGTTTTTTTATCCAATCTGATAGCCTGTGTCTTTTGATTGGGGCATTTAGCCCATTTACATTCAGGATAACTATTGGAAGATAGGAATTTAGTGCCATTGTAGTGCCTGTAAGGTGACTGTTACCGTATATTGTCTGTGTTCCTTTCTGGTCTATGTTGCTTTTAGGCTCTCTCTTTGCTTAGAGGACCCCTTTCAAGATTTCTTGTAGGGCTGGTTTTGTGTTTGCAAATTCCTTTAGTTTTTGTTTGTCCTGGAAGCTTTTTATCTCTCCTTCTATTTTCAATGACAGCCTAGCTGGATAGAGTATTCTTGGCTGCATATTTTTCTCACTTAGTGCTCTGAATATATCCTGCCAGTCCTTTCTGGCCTGCCAGGTCTCTGTGGATAGGTCTGTTGCCAATCTAATGTTTCTACCCTTGTAGGTTACATATCTCTTCTCCTGAGCTGCTCTCAGGATTTTCTCTTTGTCTATGAGACTCGTAAGTTTTACTCTTAGATGTCGGGGTGTTGACCTATTTTTATTGATTTTGAGAGGGGTTCTCTGTGCTTCCTGGATTTTGATGCCTGTTTCCTTCCCCAAATTAAGGAAGTTCTCTGCTATAATTTGCTCCATTATACCTTCTGCCCCTCTCTCTCTTTCTTCTTCTTCTGGGATCCCAATTATTCTAATGTTGTTTCGTCTTATGGTATCGCTTATCTCTCGAATTCTGCCCTCGTGATCGAGTAGTTGTTTATCTCTCTTTTTCTCAGCTTCTTTATTTTCCATCATTTGGTCTTCTATATTACTGATTCTCTCTTCTGCCTCATTTATCCTAGCAGTTAGTGCCCCCATTTTTTATTGCACCTCATTAATAGCCTTTTGATTTCTACTTGGTTAGATTTTAGCTCTTTTACTTCTCCAGAAAGGGTTTCTCTTATAACTTCCATATTTTTTTCAAGCCCAGCTAGTATCTTTAAAGTGATGATTCTGAACTCTAGATCTGACATCGTACTAATGTCCGTATTGAGTAGGTCCCTGGCAGTCGGTACTACCTCTTGTTCTTTTTGTTGAGGTGATCTTTTCCGTCTTGTCATTTTGTGCAGAGGAGAATAGATGAATGAGAGAACAAAATGCTAGCAGAGTAACCACGTCCCCAGAAAATATACTCTAAACAAATCAGAAAAGACCTGAAGCAGTGGAAAAAGAAACGGAAAGAGAAAGAAAAGAAAAAGAAAAAAAAAAAAAAAGATAAAGATAAAAACAAACAAAAACAAACAAAACAAAACAACAACAACAAAAAAAACCAGAATGTGATCAAATATGGTCAGGCTGGTATATAGATCAGTGCCACACACTAGATTTGGGGTGTATTTTGGTCTTTTAGAAGAAAGTGCCTCCCAAAATTTTAAAGAAAGAAAAACTTATATATGTACAAAAATAAGGGTTGATATGATGAAGGGATGGAATATGACTGTAAAGATGGAAATTATAAAAAATTCTATAAAAGGAATTGATAAGAAGTTGTTTGAAAAAAGAAAGAAGAGAATTTAAAAAAAGAAAAAAGAAAAAAAAAAAGGGAGATAATGTGATCAGGCAGGGGAGTAGAAAAAACCATATACTAGAGATTTAGGGTATATTTTAATCTGTTAGAAGAAACTATCTCAAAATTTTAAAGAGAGAACAACTTATATATATAAGCCAAAAATATGGGTAACTACTAAGAAGGGATAGAATATGACTCTAAAAATGAAAAATAAAAATTTTTTTTTTAAAAAAAGGGATTGATAAGATGTTGGTTGAAAAAGGGAAAAAGAAAAATTCAAAAAGAAAAAGACAAAAAGACAGTTAAAAAAAATTAACTTTAAAAGACTAAAGAATCATGGTAAAAAAGCCGTGAATTGTATGTGCAGTATTCCCCTAGCGCTGGAGTTCTGCCGTTCTCATTGATCGGTAAACTTGGTCTTGGCCGGCTGTTCTCGCTGATCTTCTGGGGAGGGGCCTGTTGCCGTGGTTTCCAAATGTCTCTGCCGGAGGCGGAATTGCCCCGCCCTTGCCCCCTCCCGGCTAAGTAATCTGCTCGGGTTTGCTCTCCGGGGCTTTTGTTCCCTGCGAGCTTTCCTTACAGCTTTGGAGGCGGGGAGTGAAAATGGCGGCCTCCCAATCTCCGCCCCGGAGGAGCCGAGAACTCGGGGCCCGCTCCTCAGTGAGCCCCCAGAGAAAAGCCGTCAGTCACTCCCGTCTCCCTGGTCTCCGGCTGCACTCCGTGCTCACCCGGCCTGTGACCGTGCGTTTCTATCTCTGGCACCCGACCCTGGGTGGAGTCTCCAAACCCAGCAGATCCCGCGCAGCTCCTCCCAGGGGAGGAAGGTGAGTCTCCCCGAATCTGCCACTTGTTGTGTCCCTGCTGGAGAAGCAGTGGCCCGACTGTGCCGCGGATCACAGTTTAGGGCCACCCCGAGCTGAGAGCCCGCGCCTGGGCTCCGCCTCTGCAGCCGGCTTCCCTGCTCCGATACCTGGGAGCTCTGCCACACTCAGGCACCCCCGGTCTTTCTGTGACCCCGAGGGTCCTGAGACCACAGTGTCCCGGAGGGTTCCACCCCCCGCTTAGCCACCAGAGTGACGTCCCTCAGCGGAGCAGACTTAAAAGTTCCGATTTTGTGCTCCATGGTTCTATCAGTTGCCAGAAGCGGCCGACGGAGGCCCCTCCCCCGCCATCTATCCTCCCAAATATCGCCTCAGATTCACTTCTCCGCACGTCCTACCTTCCAGAAAGTGGTCGCTTTTCTGATGAGAGAGTTGTTGCTCTTCTTTTCTTCAATCTCCTGTTGAGTTTGTAGGTGTTCAGAATGGTTTGATCCCTATCCAGCTGAATTCCTGAGAGGAGACGAAATCCAGGTCTCCTACTCCTCCACCATCTTCCATCCACCTTGGATGTTGAATTTTTCAAATGCTTCTTCTGTATCTGCTGAGATGATCATATCATTTTTTTCCTTCCTCTTGTTATGTGGTGTATCACATTGGGTGATCTGAAAATGTTTAGCCATTCTTTCATCCTTGTAATAAATTCCACTTGATTGTGGTGTATGCTCCTTTTAATGTGCTAATGAATCCAGCTTGCTAATATCTTGTTGAGGATTTTTCATCTATGTTCATTGGTGATATTTGCCTGTAATTTACTTTTTTGTGGTGTCTTTGTCTGGTTTTTGTATCAAGGTAATGCTGGCCTTGTGTAATGAGTTTGGAAACATTTTTTTGGAATAATTTGAGAGGGATAGGTACAAACTCTTCTTTAAATATTTGATAGAGTTCACCTGTGAAGCCATCTGGTCCTGGACTTTTGTTTGTTTGGAGTTTAACTACTGATTCAAATTCATTACTTGTAATCAGTCTATTCAGATTTTGTATTTCTTTATGATTTAGTCTTGGAAGTCTGTGTGTTTCTAGGAATTTATCTATTTCTTCTAAGTCTTCCAGTCTGTTGGCATATAATTGTTTGTAGTAGTCTCTTATAATCATTTGTATTTCTGTGGTATCAGTTATAATTTCTCTTTCATTTCTGATTTAATTTATTGGGCACTCTTTTTCTTGATGAGTCTGGCTAGAGATTTGTTAATGTTGTTTATTTTTTCAAAGAAACAGCATTTGGCTTAATCGATGTTTTCTATTTTTTTAGTCTCTATTTCATTTATTTGCACTCTGATCTTTATTATTTCCTTCCTTCTACTAACTTTGAGCTTGTTCTGCTTTTTTTTTTTTTTTTTTTTTAGTTCCTTTAGGTGTATAGATTGTTTATTTGGATTTTTCTTATTTCTTGAGGTAGGCTTGTATTGCTAAGATCTTCCCTCTTAAGACTGCTTTTGCTGCATCCCATAGATTTTTAAAAGTTGTATTTCTATTTTAATTTGTATCAGGGTATTTATTGATTTCCTTTTTTTCTTTGTTGACCCATTGGTTGTTTAGTAACATGTTTATTCTCCAAGTGTTTGTTTTTTTCCCAGTTATTTTCATATAATTGATTTCTAATTTCATGCCATTGTGATCAGAAAAGATGTTTTATATGATTTCAATTGTCTTGAATTTATTGAGACTTGTTTTATGGCCTAACATGTGATTGATCTATCCTGGAGAATGTTCTATGTGCACTCTGATTGGTTCTTTCTTATATTTTCTAATTATTTATTGAAGTTCTTACTATGTTTCTTCATTCTTCTCCAGATTTCATTGGGCATCTTTATGACCATTACTTTTAACTCTTTATCAGGTAAATTACTTATCTCTATTTCATTAGTCTTCTTTCTGGGGTCATATTTTGTTATTTATTTCTCTGTGTTATTTTGTTTGACTTTCTGTATTTGTTTCTATGAATTAAGTGGAATAGCTACCTCTATCAGTCTTGAAAGAGTAGACTTGAATAGGAGCATCACCCATGTAGAGTGCATGTTCCTGGCTTTGGCAGGCTGACTGAAGCTGAAGTGGGTTTGGGTGGGGGAATCCCTGGGAGTGTGATTCAGTGACTTCCCTGGTGGGATGGCTGGAGCTGTAATGGGCTCAGGCCAGGGAGTCTTGGGCATGATGCACCAGGGCTGCCTTGGTGGAATAGCTGGATTTGGCACAAGCCAGGAAGGTCCTGGGGTGTGTGCCAGGGTCTCCTTGGTGGGACAGTTGGGGCTGGAGTGGACACAGGCCAGGATATGCTATACCAAGGTTATCTTGGCAGGATGGCTGGTTGGAGTTGGAGCAGACATGGGCCAAGAGCATTCCAGGAACCACCACTGCAGGGCTGCCTCAGTTGGATGGTTGGATCAGGTGCAGACCAGTGGGTACTGGAGTGTGCCATACTGGGACTACTTTGGTGGAATGGCTGGAACTAGGTTAAGCACAGGTGAGGTCCCAGGGCATACCATGCCAGGGCTACCTTAGGGGGCGAGTAGAGCTGATGTAGGCCAGGCCCCTAGGCACACTGGGGTGGCCATAGCAAGCTGGCTAGAGCACATGGACCCTGCTCCTGGCCACACTATCAAGGAAGAGGAGGAGGGGGATATAGAAATGGCACTTACCAGGCCTCCAACCTCCAAGTAAGCTCCAGTGGTTACCCATATGTTTGGAATTTGCTCTAGGACTAGTAAATGAATTTCCTTAATTTATAGTCTAGCTGCCCCTTGAACTACTGTTTTCTCACTGTGCTCCAGGGCAGATGAGTCTGGGTGCAGGCCCTGAGTGATATCCCTCCCTACTGTCGATTATCATGAAGGGGGTTGGGTTCCCATCACTGCCATGTCTCTATCTCTTCTACCTTTCTCTATGCGGTTCCTCAATCATTTGCTGTGCAGGAGGTCCTCAACCAGTGCTCAATTCTTCAGGAGGAACTGCTCTCTATGTGGGCATAGATTTGTGCGTTCGCAGAAGGAGTTGAGTTCAGGTTTTTCTATGCTGCTAGTCTTAGGCCTCTATTCCCTCTAATTCTTTCATTTTAAAGAAAGTATGGAAATGGTTAAGTTAAAAGAGAAAAGTCAGAAAATCAAGGAACCAGTGCATCTACAAAAGAAGAGATCCTAATTTTGTGGTTCACCGGTGTATGACTTTGGAGAAATACATGAATACATTTGGTGAACTGATCCATGAACTGAGCAGGGGTCAGCTAAATCAGCTAATTTGCCTTAGGAACATACACACTCCATTAAGTAAAATTAAGAGATGATTACTGGATTCAGCTTAAATTCATATTACTGTGAACTGATTTCTTAATTTTTAGAGAGCTCTTAAAATTGAGCAGCAAAATGCAAAATATGATATTCTTACTAATGTGAATTATTTAAAGAGGAAATGAAGCATAGTTACTTATGTTTCTGGAAGAAACCCACAGTGCCAGGTCATAAACTTGATATCTCAGTGCACATATTTAAATATCTTTACTTCTAAGGTATTTTCACAAAGTTTAGCAATTTGATGATATAGGTTTAATATAAGCAGTCTAGTTAAGGGTATGATTAAGATGGTACATCAATTAAGCATGAGATCATTGAGCAAGAACACATTTTAATATAAGGACAAAATATGTTTTTGAAGATAAATGTTTGCTATCATGTAAAATTCTGAGTCCAGGAAAACCAGCGTTTGTTCTACCTACTTCATGTCATATTCCTTGACATGAGCAGAATAATTTAATATTGACAGTCTTCTAAGTAATTATTTTTTCTGTTTTATAGAAGTTGAAATTCAGTTTTTTTTTAAAGATTTTATTTATTTATTTGAGAGAGAGAGAATGAGAGAGAGCACATGAGAGGGGGGAGGGTCAGAGGGAGAAGCAGGCTCCCCGCCGAGCAGGGAGCCCGACGCAGGACTCGATCCCGGGACTCCAGGACCATGACCTGAGCTGAAGGCAGTTGCTCAACTGACTGAGCCACCCAGGTGCCCTGAAATTCAGTTTTTAAGTGAGTTGACAAAGTTCACACACTAAAAGGGAGAACCAGCCTTAAATTTTTGGCTCTTCCTTGCAGAAAACATACAACTAACACGAATCTCACCATAAATATGCATTGTGTATGCATGAGCATCAGTATATGTTATAAGATTTTTTTGAAGTCCAGACAATATTAGAGGATAGAAATATATTCACAAACTCTATTAAGTCAGATACCATTTTCTTGTCCCAACCAGTGCCTTCATGACACAGAAACAATCCCTTGTCTCTCTCTTTTCCTTCTTTCTGTATATATGTACATTCATATAGTCAGAGAATTTATGTGTTCAGTATTTGAGAATTCTTAACACTATAATGTATATTTTCTAAGAGTCTACCTATGTGTAAATTGAAAATAAACAAGAATTTCAAAGTTCATATTGATAGTACATTTGTAATATTTTCTCTTTAAATGAGAGTTCTGTTACTCACATGAAATACTCATCTATACTCATCTGTGAAATGAAGGTGAAAGTCTTGTTCTCACAAGTACCTTACATATATATCTATATTTAAATAATCTGAATTTGACTTTCAAATAATTTCCGAGAGAGAACTTGGAAGAAGACATCCCTCCCAACCTTACCTCATAAAATGTAATGAACATTTTCTTGTTAAAGATGAGACTTAAAAAATTTCACATTTCGTAATGATTCTGTAAACCCAGTTGTTCACCCACCCTTCAGCTGAACAGCTTTGAAAATACAACATGCAAAGCTGCAGACTAACAATACTTAGATGTCCGGGGTTGATGTAATTTCAGGCTGCTCGAATTAACTCTCTCTGACAAGCCTTCCCTTGCAAACCACCAGCAGCAAAGTGCCTCTTTGTCTACAGTTATAAGCCAGTCTCCAGTCTCTGGGAGTTTTCACATTGTTCCTAATATATCAGTGCTTGGACAAAGTCGAATCATCCCCTATGAAAGCCTGACTGCCCAAAGGGTATAAACCCAATTGCCAGTGGTTTATTCAGCTTTGACAGTTCTCAGTGTGATCCTAACAGCCTTTGGTAAAACAAAAGGCAAGAGAAAATCTCCAGAAACTTCCTTCTATTCATTTCTGTAATAGTTTTCTTGCCACAGGAGACTTAAGAAGATTTGTACAGCCTGCTCTCTTTTCATTAGCAGCAAATGCAATGCTGTTGGGTAAGTTAATGTGAAAGACTATAAAAAAAGCAGAGTGCTATATATATGAATTTTTATAGCATTTAAAAAAACTGTCCTTTTACTTAAGTACAATAGAGCTGAAAACATAAAGGAATAGTAAATATACTTTGTGTTTTCTAAATCATAGACTTAGCGTTTGGCTTCATTCTGTTTGTTGAATGCAATACCATGGTTCACTGGTGTTTTGGTATGAACATGTTAAAATTATCATTATTGGACTGACAAGGAAACCTGATTGAATTTTCAGCACAATCATAATTCTTGTCATAGAATGTAACAATATTTAATGATTTCTTTGTATTTCCACATGCAACAAAATACATTAGTATTTTCAGGCTTAGTTTGGCCATTCCATTAAACCTCCAGAACTAAATTACTGTTTATGTAGCATTCTTCTTTCCTTCTTTGCCAGAAAAAGTATAACTGGTTAGTAAAATTTTCAACTCTGATTGAGAAAAATATACACATTTATATTTGGTACAGCATATTATACTAATCTGTGAATGCATTTATATATTATATACATGTACAAGCAAGATACTTCCCCTATAAAGTGATTTTAACTGCTATATCCTATGTAATTTGTTACGTGTTGTTCAAATTTTTCTTTTATAATTTATTCTATATTTTATTATGTGGGCTAATTCCTGAATTCAAGGATGATGAAATATACTAAATATATTATAAATCATCAGTAGATATATTGTTTACTTGAAGTTATTACTGCACAAGTCATTAATACTTTAAAGTTCAATATTTGATAAATTGGAGCATAGAGAAAGAAACTAGAAAAACACAATGAGTTAAATAAGGAGGAGTCCGTACCACTTTAAGGTACTTTTTTAACCGATAGGATAGATAGAAGCAAAAATGAAATGGGTGTGCTAAATTAATCCCACCCTTATTTTTAGGTCTTCAGATACAAAATAGCTAAATTCAGCATAATGTTAAGGCTTTTTCTTGTTTCTCAGATACAGTTTTTTATTAGAAATATAAGTGCTTATTGGAGTGATATTATAGTTAAAATTCTTATGTATTGTCAAGAAGATTCCTTTATGGACCTACCAGGGTTAAATTGTAACATCTCATGAGGCAAAATAAATGATGATTTTAAAATAAGACTGATGAACTTGACATTCAGCTTTTAGTGAAATTCTCATTTTTCAGAAAAGTAGCAGAACTGCATGTATTATGTACCTGTGATTAGGGACATCTCAAACAATGACTTGATTAAAGAACTGCAGATAGAAGTGTTCTTTCCTCTCCCCACATCTTTGCATTTTTTTTCCCTGACAGTTTGTGATGGCACGTTGACATTTTGAAATATCAAAGCAGAGAATAACGATTGATACAGCTGTCTGACTTACCATGGTTCCTTATTATAGCAATCATGTTACCACGGGCCATACTTCTGTCAACAGCACTTCATCACAGATGCCCCAATTGCCCATATATGCATGGAAGCTTGGAGCGTTGTCTGCCAAAGATGTAATAAATCAAGGAACAAATTATGTGGTTGCTTCTGCAGTGCTTAGATTTTCTTGTGTCCTCATGACCATGTGTCTTATCCAAAGTTAGTAAGTCTCTAAACAATGCATTAGCTAGAGGATGAGTCCCTGCATTCTGTTTGTGTCATATTTTATAGGACAGAAGGATGACTCACTAGAAATTAGAATGAGGAGCATAATCTTAAAGAGCCCTTTACTAGTGCTCAGTTTTAGAAAAGGAACTTGAAACAATTATATGTGTATGTTGTATATACTTTGTTAAAAAAAAAGACAAAGTTTGGTAAAGGAGAATTATCCAAAATCAAAAAGGATAATTATATGTAACTTGGTGGTATCTAGTTCTGTCGCTTTGTAAAAGAACCTAAGTCTGTGAAAGTGAAAGAACACACACAATATTTTTAAAATTTTATTTTCTTTCCAGTTGTAGATACTAATATTTTAGTTGCTTCAAATTAATTATGGAACAAGGTGGGCCATATTATAAAGAGGAAATTAAAGAATCATGGAATTAGTATTAGAAAATACCATAGAAAACATCCAGCCTAATTCCTATATTTTGTAAATCATTATTTTCTTCACTTTTTTTAGCTAAGCAGAAAATTGCATTACAGCTGACATAAGATTCAGCTTAGTATATACATATACTACTACTTCATTTTCAAAGAAATTACATAATTTACCAGAGATGGTATTGGTCTTTCCATAAAAATGAATTTTCCACGAAATTGGCATCATCAAAAAAGTAACATACAAGTTATAGACGCTAGACCACACAGTTAAGAAAAATCAGAGCTTGGGAACCCAGATATTTTGTCTTCTGAAGTTTCTCTTTTAACCACCATATAATAAAGACAGTACTTGGGGCACCTGGGTGGCTCAGTTGATTAAGCCTCTGACTTAATTTTGGCTCAGGTCATAATCTCAGGGTTGTGAGATTGTGTCCCAAGTTAGGCTCTGAGCTCACTGAGAGTCTGCTTGAGATTCTCTCTCTCCTCTTTCTGCCCCTCCACCTGCTGTCTCTCTCTGTCTCTCAAATAAATAAATAAAATGTTTTTTAAAAATCACACTTTCAAAGACTATTTTTGTTTCTCATTGATCATTAGTCATGGATTTCAAACACTTTAGATTTAATATTCTTTATCTTTTAGCCATTGATAAAATACTAATTATCCAAAAGTGCTTGGATGAATCCTCTGTGATGTATCTTTTTGAAATAAATTCTTATAAAGTTAATAATATTTTTATAGTATTAAAAACTCTTTCCAAATCATTACTTTTTTGACAAATATTTTATATAGAATGTTTCTTCATATGATATCTTCTTTGTTAAGAACAAATCTATATATTGGGAATTCCCTGGCCACATTATCTGAACTGTCTGCAGCCCTAGCCCCACTTATATCCTCTTAGCCTATATTATTTTTCTTCAAAGCATTTAACTATAGCTAAAATTTATTACATGTTTATTATCTGATTGTTTTTTATCCTACTAACTAGCATGTAAGATTCTTGACAGCTTATAGATTGTGTTTTGTTTTGTTTTTCTTTATTGCTATGCTACAATAAGAAAGAGTTTCTGGCATAAAATGTAAACTTTTGACATGAATGCTGAAGAATTGGTAACACCCAGAACTAATATTGTATTTACTATGGTGTAAAAGTAGTGCTTTGCATATATAATTTCTAATTTTCCCATCAATCTTGCCAAGTAGTTACCATTTTCACCATTTTATAGATTAAGATTTGAGACATATTGTGTAAGTGACTTGCCACTAAATGGCTGAGCTTGAATCAAATCTAGCTCTGTCTGCTTCAAAACCTGTGAATATATTTTTGCTACATCACATG
The DNA here is from genome assembly GCF_011800145.1 of Mirounga leonina. NCBI lineage: Eukaryota > Metazoa > Chordata > Mammalia > Carnivora > Phocidae > Mirounga > Mirounga leonina. The sequence goes on from NW_023270268.1 coordinate 20,576,004, forward strand.
GTCTGATAATATATTGTACTTGCAAAAATAATTATTTCACATGTTGAAAAAGTTTTTTTTCAAGGAAGTTCCTTTATGAGGAAGGGGGTGAAGGATAGAGAAATTGAGTAAATGTGATGGTGAACAATGTCACAGTTCATGATTAGCTAGAAACTTATAAAAGAACATAAACAAAACACATCTCCAAATACAGCAAAAAGCCCAGGGAAGAAAAGTGAAGAATCCTAAAGAAGTGAAACATGCACAGAGAAAATTCTTTTAGTTCCAACTTTTCCTACCACACTAGTCCAGAAGGGCTTTAATTTCTTTTTCCTTGAGACAACTTTTTTTCTCTCTCTTTTCCCCCACTCAGGACAACTTTCTAGCCTTCCATGTGTCATGTCTTCTGCGGACTCTCTCCTTTTGTCAAGTGTGTTTTTTCAGTGTCATCTGAACCAAGAACTCTACTTAACTCCCACCCCCAACTCTGGGGCCTGCCCTTCTTATGATAGAAATCCTTCCCATTCATTTTCCAAGGTCTTTCTCCTAGCCCACCTAGTTATTTAAGCCTTCAGCCTGCAATGACCATTACCCCCATATGAATATATATAAAACCCAACATCCAAAAATGAATAAGCCAATAAAAAATGGGCAAAAATCATGAAGAGAGATTTTCCCAAAGACATACAAATAGCAAACAGACACATGAAAAGATGCTAACATCATCTATCATCAGGGAAACGCAAATCAAAACTATAATGAGCAATCACCTCACACCTGTCAAAGCTAAAATCAACAACAAAAGAATCAACAGATATTGGCAAGGATATGGAGAAAGGGGAACCCTCTTGCGCTGTTGGTGTGAATGCAAACTGGTGTAGCCACTGTAGAAAACAGTATGGAGGTTCCTCAAAAATTAAAAAATAGAACTACCCTATGGGGGTGCCTGGGTGGCTCATTCAGTTAAGCATCTGCATTCAGTTCAGGTCATGATCCCAGTGTCCTGGGATCAAGCCCCGCACTGGGCTCCCTGCTCAGCGGTGCATCTGCCTCTCCCTCTGCTCGTGCTCACTCTTTCTCATCTCTCTCTCAAATAAATGAATAAAATCTTGAATAAGCAAACTACCTTACGATCCAGCAATTGCACTACTAGGGATTTACCCAAAGAATACAAAAATCCTAATTCAAAGGCATACATGCACCCCAGTGTTTATAGCAGCATTATCTACAAATAGCCAAATTATGAAAATAGCCCAAGTGTCCATTGACTGATGAATGACTAAGGAAGATGTGGTAAACACACACACACACACACACACACACACACACACACACACACTCTAGAATACTACTCAGCCACAAAAAAGAGTGAAATCTTGCCATTTGCAATGACATAATTGGAGTATTATGCTAAGTAAAATAAGTTAATCAGAGAAAGACAAATACTATTTGATTTCACTCATATGTGGAATTTAAGAAACAAATGAGCAAAAGGATAGCAAGGAGGGGGGCAAACCAAGAAACACACTAAACTATAGAGAACAAACTAATGGTTACCAGAGGGGAGGTGGGTGGGGGATGGGTTGAATAGGTGGTGGGGATAAGGAGTACACTTGTGATGAGCACTGGGTGTTAGATGGAAGTGTTGAAAAACTATATTGTACACCTGAAACTAATATTCACTGTGTTAACTAACTGGACTTTAAATAAAAACTTAAATTACCCCCATAAAAATTAATGGCATCAATTATTAGACACATCACATATTGCTTCAAAATATTTTGTATTTTGTTATATTTTTACATAATTCTTGATTTCTTGTTATTCATCTAAATGTTATTCTTCTTAATTGTATGGATTACATATTTTAATTCCTTGTATACTTTACAATATCTAGATATTCAACAAGGCTTGAATGCATATTGCTTTCTAATAATGTATAACAAATTACTTATAAGTAATTTTGGTGAGTGACTCATGTTTTAATGAACAAATACACAGTTTTTAGAAGGCCTAAGCTCTTCCTACAATTCTGTGGTAAAATGCTTTAAAGTCAAACCAAAATAAGTTTTTTTTCAAGTTCTTCTTCTTATACCTGTGGAATAAGTAGTCTTTAGCACATTCCTTACTCTTTCTAAGACTCCTTTTCCTCATCTGTAAAATGGAGGTAGGGATACCTGCTTAATAGTGTTGTTATCCTGACTAAATGAAATGATGTATCTATTAAACCCCTGGTTTAGAGTGTGGCACAAAGTAGGAGCCCAGCAAATGCTAGTCTTTGTTGTAATTGTGGTTGTTGTAATTGTTATTTCGTAGATATTTCAATAGGCACACATAGGGATTTCAGCACTCTTCTTATCCTGGCAATGACAACACAAGTTATTGTTCACATGTCCTTGTCTCTACTGAGTGGCTTTCTACCTTTTGTTCAGCTGCTAGCATGAAAAATCAGTTCAGTGACAAGCTTGCCCCTTCAATATGACATCCAGCACTGCTAGTAACCAAACTGCAGGAGGCATAAAATATGGGTCACGACCAGGGGACCTCACAGTTCAGTTAGATGAGCCAGTGGGCTCGAAACCATTTTAAAAGAATATGTGCTAAATTTCTAAGTAATGACTAAAATTAGAGTAAGAATAATTGGTATGGACTGAACTTGGATAAGAAATAGGAGAAGTGAACTTGCTCTTGGCTTTGAGGGATGATGAACTTTGTACTGAGTAAAGGCAGAAAGATAGACATGTCAGATTGGGGTGTTGGGATGGGAATTAGTTTTGGGGCAAAGTGCACTTAAAACACAGAGAGGAATAAATGAATAGTATGGGTCATTAGTGGATGATGAGCAGTAAGTGTGACTGACATGTCAGGTGTCTCACATAGCTGGAGAGAAAGAACATGGCCAAACTGTAGAGATAAAATGTAAATAATAGTTTATTGTGAAGTAGTAGAGAGGGGATAAAAATGTCTCATTTTTATCATCTGGGGCAGCATATGATGAATGGTTGCCTGACAAAGGGTGATTCATGTTTAGAAAGGGGGCAAGCAATAATTGACGAGAAACATTCAGCCTACTGTCATTCTCCACTCATACCTTCACAGGAGGTGTATTCAGGCTTGGACTGATACACTCCATGAAATGAGATTTTGTTGTGTTGAGTATGACTTGAAGCAAATAAAAAAACTTGGACCTTCTTTTTTACATAGATATTTGGCATTCTGTTAATAATAATGGAAATTTCATGTGTGGCATATGGAAGAGTTTAGACACTTGTGGCAAGGAAGAGACAGATCTTTTTGAAGAATATTATTTTCTACTTTTGGTCTTTTGGCTTGAGACTTAAATGACTGAAAACTATGCTAATTTTATGGAGACTAGAAAATAAACTATATAAAATATATATAAAACTATATATAAACTATAAAATAAGCTATAAACTGTACATAGTTTACATTGAATATGTATTCAGAGAATTTTGAGATGACAAGAACTTGGAGACTGTATAAAACAATTAAAATTAATTAAGATTAAAATTTACATATTTCTTCATCAGAAGGGAAACAGTAATTGTTTTCTCTTAAACTGTAGGACCACTTCTATAAGGAGAGATTTTCCTTTAATTTCAAGACAAAAGAGCATAATAAAGTATGAATGTCCTTTGTCTTTTTATTTTTAAACATAAATGTAAATATAAATAATTTTTATAATTCAAACAATAGTGAAAAATTCAATATAGTTGAGGATGCTTCATCATCAATAACACAAAATATCTTTTAAGTTTCTTGATTAGATTTTACAAAACCTTGTTATAGTGTGACTAAAATACCTTTAGCATAAACAATTATTAATACAATGTCAAATAGGTCCTTAGGTGAACTCAATTACAGTGGCACAATGGGGCAAATAACTGTAAAAGCCATTGGCATTATTGTTCTCCGAAGGTCAAAGGCACTGGAGTGGAGAATGGTGAAATTAGATGACAGAGCAAAATAAGAGGCTGTGATTGAAGATGTTCTGGATCACAGACCCTTATTGTACTTTGATTTTTTTAAAGCTTACTTTATTTGGGTCTTTCATCTGTGAAAAAAATTAGTGTATGCTGTACTCTACTTTGATTGAAGTATTTGAACTTTTATGAACACACATTTTTTTTTTTTTTTTCCATCTCAAGAAGTACTTTTTCTTTCTGGTAGCACTCCAGTTGTGAGGCTAACTTCCATTAGTTTTAACATAAATCTCCCTGATCTAGACTAGTGCTTTTCTCTCTGCTTTTTATAATGTTATATTACAGCCTTTTGTATTCTTAAATATTTTACATCCAAGAACCTGAAAAGTTGAAGTGTTAATAGACTTTAACCACTTGGAAGAGGAATGTTTAATTTTGGCAAATTCACTATTTACTTAGTTGCTACTATTCCTAAACTTTGATTTCTAAAAAAAAGCCCAGAAAGTTTATAGACTTTTATTCCATATTTTAACACAATAATATGAATAGCAATTCCCAAATATTACCTCAGTTTTTTAATCTTTTAATATTAAAAAGATCTTAGGTTTTTTTTTGTTTTTTTAAAGATTTTTTATTTACTTATTTGAGAGAGAGAGAATGAGAGAGAGCACATGAGAGGGGGGAGGGTCAGAGGGAGAAGCAGACTCCCTGCCGAGCAGGGAGCCTGATGCGGGACTCGATCCAGGGACTCCAGGATCATGACCTGAGCCAAAGGCAGTCGCTTAACCAACTGAGCCACCCAGGCACCCAAAAGATCTTAGTTTTTAGTAAGGAGAAGAAACCTGGATCATTTATTCATTTTGTGCCATAAACTATGCTAATAACTGGATATACATTGCTGTAAAATGAGATAAAGTACATGGCTTCATAAAGATCTATTTAGTGGAGGAAATAAACACTTAACCAGTAAACATATAGATGAGTATATGGTTATATATTATGATAAATACTATAAGGGAAAAATAGACTCCATGAGAAAGTAACATGATGTACCAATTTAGACTGATTACCTCACAGAGTAGGGCTAGTTATAGTGAAGAAATTTAGTATTGATAAAAAAGTTTCTCCACACAGACCAGTGCTTGACATAACCAAAAAAAAAAAAAATCTCAGCTGAGTTCTACTTTTACAAAGCTTGAGCATTTTTAGCTTCATTAAGCTAAATGATGATCAAAATACCAACAGTATTTTTCACATAACTAGAACAAAGAGCCCTCAAATTTGTATGGAACCACACAAGACCCTGAATAGCCAAAGCAATCTTGAGGAAGGAGAACAAAGCTGGAGGTATCATAATCCTAGATATACCACAAAGTTACAGTAGTCAAAATACTATGGTACTGACACACAAAAAATAGACACATAAATCAATGGAATGGGATGGAGAGCCCAGAAATAAACCCACACTTAATTGTCTATGACAAAGAAAGCTAGAATATATGATGGGGGAAAGACAGGCTCTTCAATAAATGGTGCTGGGAGAATAGGACAGCAACACTGAAGAGAACGAGATTGGACCACTTTCTAATACCATACACAAAAATAAATTCAAAATAGATTAAGGATGTAAATATAAGACCTGAAACCACAAAACTCCTAGAAGAAAACATAGGCAGTAATTTCTTCGACATTGACTGAAGAAACATTTTTTTTAGAAATGTCTTTGCAAGCAAGGGAAACAAAAGCAAAAATAAACTATTGAGATGACACCAAAATAAAAAGCTTTTGCACAGTGAAGGAAACTATTAACAAAACAATAAGGCAAACTACTGAAAGAGAGAAAATATTTGAAAATGATTTACCCAATAAGGGGTTAATATCCAAAGTATAAAAGAACTTACACAACTCAATATGAAAAAAAATAATCTGATTAGACAATGGACAGAGAACCTGAATAGACATTTTTCCAAAGAAGACATACAAATGGCCAGCAGACACATGAAAGATATTCAACATCATTAACCATGAGGAAAATGCAGACCAGAAGAACCACAATGAGGTATCACCCTGCACCTGTCAGAATGGCTAGAATCAAAAAGACAAGAAGTAACAAGTGTTAGTAAGGATGTTGAGAAAAAGAAACCCTAGTGCACAGTTGGTGGAAATGCAAACTGGTGCAACCACTTTGGAAAAAAGTATGGAGGTTCCTCAAAAAATTGAAAATAGAATTACTAGGTATTCTGTAATTCCACTAGTGGGTGGAATTACCTAAAGGATATGAAACACTGAATTGAAAAGATATATGCTCTCCTATGTTTATTGCAGTGTTATTCACAATAACCAAGATGTGGAAGCAACCCAAGAGTCCACCAAGAGATGAATGAATAAAGTAGAAGTGATGTGTGTGTATATGTGAGTCAGAGAAAGACAAACATCATATGATTCCATTTATATGTGGAATTTAAGAAACAAAACACATGAACAAAGAAAAAAAAGGGACAAAGGACAAAAAAAGAAAAAAAAAACCAGGCAAATACAGTGAACAAATTGATGACTGCCAGAGGATAGATGGAAGAGGGGATGGGTGAAATAAAGGGGATTAAGAATACACTTACTGTGATAAGCACTGAGTAATGTATAGAATCATTGAATCATTATATTGTATACTGGAAATTAATGTAACACTGTATGTTAATTATACTGCAATTTAGAAAAGTATATAATCCTTTTGTAAGTTGTTCAAAAGTCACATTCATTTTCTCTCTTCTAACTCTATGCCACCTTTCCTGCCTCTCTTCTTTCAGCAAAGATTTTTCTCATCTGGTGATGTGAGTGAAACATTCTTTTAGATACCCATGCTTGAAGCTCTGGAATTACCTTAGACCTCTTTCTCTACCTTGTTTTCCCTTTCTCATCTCCTTATTCAAGTTATTTATAAAATTTGTCTCTACTTCTGTGAATTACTTCACTTCATGTCCATGTCTTAGTTTCCTCATCATATGATGCTGACACCTAATCCTATGGTTATTTTGAGGAGTAAATGAGTTCATAAAGCACTTAGAACAATTAATGTTACTTGGTAAGTGCTATGTGTTTGTCCTATAAAATAAGTGTTCAGTGTTTTTTTGACATGGTGTTCTTATGAAGACTTTTAGGACTGAAAATTAACTTGTTAATTACTAATGCCAATAGTGTGTACTTTTCATGATCAGAGTACACATACTCCTCCACTGTCTTCTCCTGTACAATTTTTTACTAGATAATTACACTTTTAACTGGATAAATCATCTATAAAGGGGACTTAGTAGAAAAATCAGGTAAATTAATTGTGGTGTCATTTTAAGGAGCAAACTTAATAGTGACAATACAACTAAGAGCAGTGTCCCCAACAGCACAGGACAGTGAGGTTAAAACAATTTTTGCTCAACTCTCATTCACATCATTTAAACCATAGCTAATATATGTGCAATCAGCCCTCCAGGTTTAGGTAGATGTCGGAATAATTCAGTAAATAAGAAAATGGTGGATCAAAGTGTAAAAAACCAAATTAACTATACTTAACGGATTTGTTTACTCATTTGCTTGCAAAACAAGTTCATCTGTTAGTACAGTCAAGCTGCCAGCCAAAGCAGCCTTCCTCGAGGCTAAAATTGTTTAATTATCCCTTAACTGGAGCAATTTGATCCCCAAATCCAAACTCTTTTATTATATCATTGGGATTCCCTCATGCTGTGTTCTCAATCTGTCTCCAATTTTTGATCATTAATATATTTTAATGTCTTTATGATGTAGTCAATAAAGAGTTTATCTTAGAAGTTAAAGCTACATGTACTTTTTCTATATTTAATCATAAGAAGGGGTCTTCTGGTAAAAAGCCAAGATCTTTACATGCTGCTGGATATTTAAAAAGATAATTTATTATGAATCTCAGAATAAATAATTGATGATAAATGGTAGTAATTTAAAAAGCAGCAACATAAATTTCTTTGAAACTCAGATAATCCATTAACTGTAATTTCTCTTTTTATTGGGAGGAAATACACAGAGCATAGAGCACATTTCAACCCAATAGAGCCTCTAGTATTCCAGGTTTTGTAGACTTTCCCTCTAAATATATTCCTCTCCAAAGGTGGAGAAATATAATCAACAATAGATGTTTTCAGATGATTTCCAAAATAGTATTCAACAGAACCAGTAGTTCTTGCTTCTTAGAGCTAAGGGGGAAAATATAGGATATGTTGAATATTGTTCTTTTTTCTTGTCTGAAAAACATACTCAAGTTTCTTTCATGTGAAGACTAACTTTCAAAATTTTCATTTTCCAACACTTTTTCTGCCCAAATTAGTTTCATTAGCAATGAATTACTCTGTAAATAATAGTGACTAATTAGCTGAAAGCCAACTACGCACTAGTCAGCTTTGCTAAGTACCTTATGTATATTATCTCATTCCAAAATTCCTGGCAGCCCTATGATCTAAGTAGGATTAAGATTAACTTGGTTTAGACTTGGGGAAACAAAGGCTAAGAGTTTTAATGCTCTAAGAGACCAGGAGATATGAAAGTTGTTCAGATTTTGCTGTTTGTAGGACTCTTTAAATTGATTTGGAAATATTTTGACTTTTTCAAGATTTAATCTATATGAAGAATCAATGGTAGAGTCATATTAAGATAAGACCCATTCATCAGTATTTATCATCGTTGTACAGAAATTAATAAAGTTTTTCCCCCTTATCCCAAATAAAAAAGTAAATGTTATATTTTTGTTTTCTGTCTCAGTGCTAAATACTAGTAGGTTAGGACCAGTAGATACAAAACAGATATTGCGGTTGTGATCCTGAGATACTAAAAAAGTTATAGCTTTGAAGCATTATCTTTTTTGTAAATAAGTAAAAATTCTGTGTATTAATAATATCTTCTTTAATGACCATCATTAATCTCATTATATAGCTATAAACCAACTCAGTTATATGATTTTATTTTTTTTAATTTTTTTATTTTTTTAAAGATTTTATTTATTTTTGACAGAGAGAGAGTGTACAAGCAGGGGAAGCAACAGGCAGAGGGAGAGGGAGAAGCAGGCTTCCCACGGAGCAGGGAGCCCGATGTGGGGCTCGATCCCAGGACTCTGGGACCACGACCTGAGCCGAAGGCAGACACTTAACGACTGAGCCACCCAGGCGCCCAGTTATATGATTTTAAATGTAGTATGAATTAAGCCACACATGTTAAATAGTAAAATCTAGAGAAAATTACGTAAATTCCTTTGGGAATAGAAAAACAAAAGAAGCTGTGATGATCCTTTTTGGTGCTTTAAGTCACAGATCTAGAGAAGATTAGGTATGAAGGGAAGGAGGAAAAACAACATAAAATATTCTTTGGAAATGAGGAATTATTCCAATCATATTTTATTGGTCGCTAAACATATAAGTCCCCAGTTCAAGGCAAATATCAGTATGGCAAAGCCCATGTCAGTAGCACATGAGGAAATGGTACACAGGAGTCCGTCACAGCTGCCAAATCCAGCAAGTTTCCCTCCATTTCCCATGGGTTCAGAATGTCGATGTCTCCTTAAGGAAAGCCTGGTTTGGAGAAAGCCATGTATTTGCTCTAGCCCTGGGACCTTCTGTCTCTAGTGACAGTCTCCATAAATACTTCAAGTAGGTCCAGGTAACAATCCATAGGTAATTATTATTGTCATAGTTAATATAAAAATAACACCCTCACCATGGCAATGCAAAGGAACAGGCATGGTTGTATAATTGCTTTGTATGCTGCTCTTGCTCTGGCATTTTCTGGTGCAGATATTACTTAGATGTGGCTACATTTTTAGAAGTTGTTCACCTATTTGAGAAAGCGAAAAGTCAAGAAATAAGGTGGAATGGCTTTCTGTTCCAGCATGTGTATTTTCAAGCTACTTAACTTTCTCAAGAAGAGAGTAATCCTGACTCCAGCTCAATTGACTGTTAAAGCTTATGGCTCCCCACCTAATCAGCCACACAGAATAACTGCTCTCTAGGTACTTGTCAAGGATTATAACGTCAAACTCACTGCTATTCAATATTTAATCAAGAGCTGGGTAGAAAGATATAATACCATGGCAGATAGCCTGAAGGAGATGCTGCCCATTGCTTAAATGTAAAAAAATCTATACCTGTTTCAAGCCACAGAGTGTTGCATCATGTACCAGAAACTTGATCTCACTAATTTCATTTTCACATCTTTTTTTCATAGGCATAGATATAGGAAGATTAACAAAGGCAGCTAAATATGGTATTTACTGTAAGGATGGTATTCAAACTATTTTTTCCTATATTACAAATGCCCTGGGGCGCCTGGGTGGCTGAGTCGTTAAGCGTCTGCCTTCGGTTCAGGTCATGATCCCAGTGTCCTGGGATCGAGCCCCGCATCAGGCTCCCTGCCCCACGGGGAGCCTGCTTCTCCCTCTCCCACTCCCCCTGCTTGTGTTTCTGCTCTCTCTCTCTCTCTGTCAAACAGATAAATAAAATCTTTAAAAAAAAAAAAATGCCCTTTTTAATCTTTTATTTGCCTTGATCAACTAACATGTTTTAGCAGCTTTGTGAAGTATAATTTACATACCATAAAATTCACCCATTTAAGTATACAATCCAGTGATGTTTAGCATGTTTATAGAATTGTGCAGACATCCCCACAAAATAATTTGAACGTTTCCATCATCCTAAAAATATTTCCCATGTCTGTTGCTGTCAAGCCCTGCTCTTACTCCCAGCCCAGGTAGCCAACCATCTGTGTTCTGTCTCTATAGATTTTTCATGGAAATGCAATCATACAACGTGTGTGCCCATGTGACTGGCATCTTCCAATACCGTAGTATTTTGGGGGTTCACCCATGTTGCAACATATTCCTGTTATTGCCCGAATCATATTCCATCGTATGGACAAAATAAAAAATGTTTTATTTGCCTATTCACCAATTGATGGAAATGTTGGATTATTTTAACTTTTGGTTATTACAAACAATACTATAATGTATATTTGCGTATACATCTTTGTGTGGACATACGTTTCTCATTTCTGTTAGCTAGATACCTAGGAATGGAATTTCTGGGTCATCTGATAAGTTTATCTTTAACTTTTTAAGCTGCCAAATTATTTTCTAAAGTGACTATATCATTTTACATTCCCACTAGCTGTGCATGAGAGTTCTAGTGTCTCTACCATCTCCCCAACACTTGTTACTGTCTGTCATTTTGATTATAGAGGTTCTATTGACTGAAAAATCATATCTCATTGTAGTTTTAATTTGCATTTTCCTAATTACTAATGATGTTGAGTAGTCTTCATATGCTCATTAATTAGCAGTTTGTGTATTTTTTGATATTCAGATCCTTTGCCCATTTTTAAAAATTGGGTTGTTCTCTTGAATTGAGTAATAAAAGTTCCTTATATATTCTGCACATAAATCCCTTATCAAATATGATTTGTGTATATTTTCTCCCCTTCTGTGGCTTAGCTTTTCATTGTCTTAATGTGGTTTGCTAAAACACAAATTTTTAAAATTTTGACAAAATCAAAATTATAATTTTGTAATGGATTGTGCTTCTGATGTCGTATCTGAAAAATCTTTTCCTAACCAAAAGCTCTAAAGATTTTCTCCTACATTTTTTCCATGTATTTTATGGTTTACCTCTAACATTTAGGCCTATGATAAATTTTGAGGTTTTTTGGTGTGCTTGTAATGGTATGAAGCATGGGTTGGAATTTATGTTTTGCATATGGATATCTAATTTTCCTAACACAATTTGTTGAAAAGGTTATTCTTTACCAGTCTGAATTGCCTTGGCATCACCACCAAAAATCAATTGACTCTAAATATAAGGATTAATTTCTGGTCTCAGTTCTGTCCCTTGCCTCTCCTTATGCCAGCATCACACAATCTGTAGCTACAAAGCTAATCCTAAGTATTCCTGCAGCATTTACCAGACTCTAATATTCATGTGCATTGTGCAATCTCCAAGATGGAAGAAGGGTATGGAAAAAAGTTCCCAAACTTCTTTGACCAAGCCCCCTGCCCCCCACCATACCACTTGATTTTATTCTCAAGGACTTTTCTTTGAGATGTAATTTATGTATGATCAATTAAATGGTCTAAAACGTAGAATTAGTAGGTATTGGTAAATGCCTACATTCATGTAGCCCATGGTGGTGGCAAGATATATAATATTCATCCTAGGAAGGCAAGCAGATTCTTAGAGTCATTTTATTTGCCATATGGTAAGCTTAGTCTCCTAAGAGTCAGGTAATATTCTGGTCCAAATCTGGTTCAGCAGACTTTCTCATAATCTCCAAGAGAATAATAATTCCTCTCAACAATAATTGTATGTCACTTCCAGCACTATATCTGGTAAGGGGAGGTAGGTTTTCCTTGTTTTTTTAGGTGACCAGTTTTTTACTAGAAGTAGGAACCATAGGACCTGAGGATTTTGAGCTGATCCCATAACATTTAAAAAGAAATGAGGGATCATTACAGTATCTTCAGTGAATCCCACTTCTGTGTTTTTATATAGTCTAGTTGAAAACTTCAAGTGCAATCTGATTGACTTTTGATAATACTCCATTCTTTTTTTTTTTTTTTTAAGATTTTATTTATTTATTTGACAGAGAGAGAGACAGCGAGAGAGGGAACACAAGCAGGGGGAGTGCGAGAGGGAGAAGCAGGCTTCCCGCCGAGCAGAGGACCCGATGTGGGGCTTGATCCCAGGACCCTGGGATCATGACCTGAGCCGAAGGCAGATGCTTAACCGACAGAGCCACCCAGGTGCCCCAGTAATAGTCCATTCTTTCTGATAGGCGAAAATGCAGACTAAGGACTATCTGTCAGAGCCTGGTTTCTTTTACTTTTTTATCATGGAAAATATATTTAGGAACATAGAGATATTTTATACTTGTGTATTGTGTTATATAGAGTGCTAACAATGTTTTCCTAGATGAATTATTGAATAGTTTTGTTTTTAGCACTCAGTGTATTTCTGGGCTCTCAATTCTATTCCACAACTATTAAACTATTTTATATTAATACCAATACCAATACTACATACTCTACTGTAACTTTATAAATAACCCTGTTATCTGATAGGGCAAGTCTTTTCATTTTGTTCATCTTCAAAATTGCCTCGGCCACTCTTTGTCCTTTTCTCTTCCATACAGTTTTATCATCATCATCTCGAATACCATGAAACACATTTTGAGATTTAGATCAAAATTGCATTAAATGTACATTTTAATTTTGAGGGAATTATTAATTAGGACATAGATTACCCTTCATTTATGTAGGTCTTTCTGTATGTCTTTCAGTATTTTTTTCTCTAAAAAGATCCCGTGCAGTTTTTGCTACAGCTCTATTTATAGTACCTTATATTTAAATTGCCATTGTGGTGCTATATTTCCTTTCTAATTTTATTTTCTGTTGTCATATAGGAATAGAATTTATTTTTATATTGATCATGAATCTAGCTACACTGGTGAATATTTCTATTATTTTTAATCATTTATAGATTCTCATGGTTTTCTAGAATACAGTGACAAGCAATGATATTTGTATTTTTTTATTTTGCAAATCTTTAGGATTTTAAAGTTATTGTCACTCTTGTTATTGCACCAGCTGGGATGTTCGTGTTGACTACAAGTAGTGGTGGTGGGGATATCTGTCTCATTCTTGATTTAAAGGGAATGTTTCCCCCTTAAATCCAATTATCTTCAGTGACTATATTCATGTCTAGCTTATTGTTGAATTTTAATAAATATTTGTGAATGATTGAACATGGTTATGTTTCCAGGAAGTATAATATTTCATTTTTAAAGATTTCTATTTCTGAGGAGTTTCTTGTTTTGTTTTGGGTATTTTATAATAGGATAACCAAAATGACTTCCTCTCAGATTTTATGCTTACCTAAAAGCCTGTTCCTGCTCCCTCATATTTTCTCTTATTCTCACACTTACCAGCATCCACTCCATCTCTCAGGGCAATAATGTCTTTCTTTCTCAGAAGAACTATGCACGTACACAAAGTGAGAGTAGGAAGGAAAGGAAATTCTAAAAATTAACAGAGATTTCATATATCTATTAAGTTTCCAAACTCATCTTTGACCATTTTTTTTTACATTATGCAGATTAAAATTATAAAAGCAACAGTAAGAGAAATAAAATTGTTGGGGATATAGATTGCATTTTGATTTTGAATATTTGAATTTTATCTTGAATAAACATATACTGAAAATACATTAGGCCACTTATCAACTAACAACTTTTAGATATTAATATATGAAAGCTGAGTTTTCTAATTTTCCAATTAATTCATGCTCAGCCTAGAAAATTTTAAAAGAACAAAAAGTAAAACCACTGTAATATAATCTATAACATTGATAATAAGCTATTGTTGACTTTTTGGTGCATTTTCTCTCAGACTTTTCTCTATACTTAGGATTATTAAGCAGGAACACTTTGGTATACTATTACATGTTCTTCTAAATCAATACAATATTTTTAATTGCTATATAATATTATATAGAATAGAGATTGACAAGCTATGATCTGGAATCTAAATCTGTTCTGTTTTTTGTTTTTTTTGCACAGGCCACAAACAAAAAAAATTGGTTTTACACTTTTAAATAGTTGAAATATCAAAATAATAGTAATATAATATTTTATGACTGGAAAATTATTTGAAATTTAAATTTGAGTTCTCGTAAAGAAAGTTTTATTAGAACACAGCCATGCTCATTTGTTTATGTATTGTCTATAGCTGTTTTTCTACTACTGTGACAGAGTTGAGAAATTCCTGCCAGAAACTGACTCTCAGAGACTAGAATATTCATTATCTCACCACTTACAGAGAAAGTTGCCAACCCTTGATATAAGTTCACGGTAATTTGTATAACCATCCCCATTTTGTTAAGTAGCAGCTTGGTTCCTGTTTTTAATTGTTCACAGATGACCGTGTCATGAATTTTCTGATGGTATAAGGCCCTTAAGATCCATTATTCCACAAAGCTGTAGATTTCATTCTCTCATAAATGGTGGCAATGTTAATAATGAATATAATATACATTTGCTGAGTGTTTAGTATATGCCAGAGTTTATGCTAAACTTTTTGTCTACATATGCCATTTAACTCTCTCATCAAATCCATAGGTTATGTACAGTCATAATTTCCATATTTTATATATTTGACCACTGACTTTGGTGAATTAATTTGTCCCACATTACATGGCTTGTAAATAGAAGAGGAGCTGCTGGATGGTCACTTCCAGCCACTAGGTTTGCACCTTTGAAAGTGCAGTATAGTTATAATTGTCTGTGTGTGCAGCTATAAGGTCAACCTCTTTGATGCCAGGCAATATGTATACTACATCTTTGAACTCCTAGTGCCAACCTTGGTTCCTGATAAATGGTTGACCATAATAATGCTGAATAATGAATGAATGGAGACTGAATGCTGACATTATTCACCAACATCCTCTAAATCCCTTGGCAATTTTACAATAAAACTATCAAAGGCAAGATATGAGGGACAACTATTCAAACAAATATTATTAGAGAAGACCATGTTCCTGATACGATTTAATGCATTATGAAACCATCTGATAGCAAGTGAAGAGATTCTAAATTAAGGCAGTCTTTATTTAATAGGAGTAGGAAGGATTTGAATATTTCCTCTTAGATGTTAGGATCTAGGGCAAGCATTTGAAATAACCTTGGAGCTAATAAATAACAAAGGCTAGGCCTGAAGATAAAGACACTGATTCATATCACAAGATCTCCCTGTCAAGAAGTCATTTCAAGCTGGAAATTTAACTTTAAAAATTATAAAATGATATTGGAATAAAGAGGAAGAGAGGGAAATGTCAAAAGAAATGAATAGTTGTTTTTAAATCGTAGACCATGTAATCCCCTATGTTATTATTTCACTTTTCTTATCAGATATGCTGATCACTATAACTATTGACATTAGTGTCAAAAGGACAATTATGAATGTTTCACATACATTCTCCAATTTGAGGAATAAAAATACTTACACCATTCAGGCAAACCACCTACAATTTTCTGAAATATCAAGGAAGGCAGTTTCAGAATTACAAACCCTACTGAAAAAGTCACTGATTGTGCTTGTTGCATTCTTGAAGAAAAGAACTGGAATAGTAACAACAATAATAATGACTTCTTCCAATACCCAAATATCAAGCAATAAGGGACTTGGTAGATAAATTGTAGTAGACCATCACAGGAATTTAGTATGAATTAATTGAAATTGCTTTTGTAGAGAATGTTTAACTACACTTGAAAAGACTAACAGTAGAGTATTCAAATTAAAAATAAAGTTACAAAGTAGTATAAATGCTATGAAAAATTTATGCCAAAGAATATATGGCTGACCATATACAAGCATATTATCTGTGGTTAAAATAGTTACCTTGCGTATAGGAGTATTTGTCATTTTTGTTCTTTACGGTTATTTTATTCTCTAAAATTCTATAATAGGTATCATTTTTGTAAAGATCATATTTTAAATATAGATACACAATTAAAAATATTCATCAGGGGCACCTGGGTGGCTCAGTTGGTTAAGCATCCGACTCTTGGTTTCAGCTCAAGTCATGATCTTAGGGTCCTGGGATCAGTTCAGAGTTTGCTTGTCCCTTTCCCTCCTCTACTGCTCCTCCCCCTGCTCAGGCATGCCTACTCTCTCTCCCTCTCTCTCAGGTAAATAAATGAAATCTTTAAAAATATGCATCAGAAGCAGCCAAGTATAGAATTAACCCAACAGAAAAATAAATAATGTGGAAGATCTTCTTGAGGAACTAAAAAAAATAAAAAATAGATTCAACTACAAAAAACGTGTACAGAATATTTGTTACTTAAGATGATAACATCTATCCAGGAAAACTTTATTACTTTCCAAATATTCTAACTTTCTGTATCTTTTTGATATAAATATCCAGTTCTGTTTCCTTCAGGAAGTAGAACATGGCTTACAGAGTTTTTAACTTTTGAAAGATACTAAGCCTTGATGTGGTGTAACACACCTTCAATATTTATGGTCAATTAGAAAGGGAGAATCATTTCTGATATTAACATATGAAGTTTAAAATCTATCTATTTAAACAAAATCTATTATATACCCGGTTGTTATTGGTCATCTTTTTAAGTTTTAAACTAGAATTTAATGGGACTAGTTTAGTTTTTAAGTTGCCATTGGCCAGAGTAATGAATACCATAGTCATGGTAGTCTCAGCAAGAAAACCTCATTTCTGAGTAGCCTCTTACTGTGCATGTTGAAACTCATACACTAGGGACAAAAATTGTCCAACTACTGTTGAATCTCAGATCTGTACCTCTGAAACAAATAATGCAATATATGTTAAGAAAAAAAAGAAGAAGAAGAAGAAGGTAGCGGGAGGGGAAGAATTAAGCGGGGGAAATCGGAGGGGTAGACGAACCATGAGAGATGATGGACTCTGAAAAACAAACTGAGGGTTCTAGGGGGGAGGGGGGTGGGAGGATGGGTTAGCTTGGTGGTGGGTATTGAGGAGGGCACATTCTGCATGGAGCACTGAGTGTTGTGCACAAACAATGAATCATGGAACACTTCATCTAAAACTAATGATGTAATGTATGGGGATTAACATAAGAATAAAATTTAAAAAAAATTGTCCAACTAGTCTTCTGTTTGCTCTGAGTCGCATTAAAAGTACGAGGTGTGAACAACAGTTATCTTTTCTTTCTGCTGACTTTCTAAATCAGTCCTTGACTTCCACTTACACTTGATATTCTACCTTCTTTAAGCTCTATTCAACTGATCCCCTTGTTGTTTGTGTATAGGGTTATAAGACACTTTTGTCTTTCTTGTTTTCATTTTTCCTTTTATGGTGGGGAGTAAGGGAGTATTTTCAGGTTTCTTGAACGAGCCAATTGCTTTATTGTAACCACTAATATAAATCATCAATACAGACAGTATCGAGAGAGAAACTCTTATTCATTTTACCTGATAAAAGGAAAACACTAGTTAAAACAAGAACATTAAAAGATGAAAATGAAAGAGATACACCTACATTAAAAAGAAGCATGATAGCATTTCTAAAGTTACACAATGCTGTTGGATGTTTATGCTTACAAATTTGCATTGTCTTGAACTAGCAAATACCTGCAATAATAATACCAATCTTTAAAAAGGAAAAATAACCTCCACCCAAGGTGCCTTTTGGGAAATGGAAAGCAGTGTCAGCAGTTCTATAGTGTGTTGAATTTTAATGAACTATAAACCCTTTCTCTGAGATTCTAAAAATATCTTATTCCCAGATAACCACAGCACTGTCAAGGCATAGCACCCATGGTCCCTGGGTAGTAGGAAAAATATGCCATATAAATGGAATGACAGAGAAGTATGCAGGGTGTTAAGTAACACGCAACTCTCTTTTTTGTTGTGTTTTTACTAATTCTTAAAGTAATGTTCACACTCTGGCTTTCTATTGAATATGGTTGTGGTGATTCACACTAACCGAGTCTCTTAACTTCTCCCCATATTGGTGGTCCGTGCTCACATACAACTTCTTATGGGAGTGGTTCTTTTTTGCTCTTGGTATATATGCTTTTTAATGGCCAAGCTGTCTGTGCTAAACATCGGGGTAATTTTTCACATTATGTTAGATTTGATCTGAACTCCTCAAAAGAGTAAGACTTTATCTTTCAGATAATGATGCTATTTTTTAATACAAATGAACCAAAGGGCATTTAAGATATTTTAAATAAAACCTTTTTTGTTTTAAAAATGCTATATATATGTTCATAATTTTATATTCCACTTTTTAGCAACAATACATAGTATTTATTTTTATTGTAACTTCCAACACAATGAAATGATGCAACATAAATAGATGCCTTTCATCATAATCTTCTGTTTCTAGAAATATTCATAATTTAAATAATTATGTATCTTGACTTCATGCCAATTAAGTTTGTTCATCCAGGGACTGAATTTTAATGAGGTATTTGAATGAGTTTTCACTGATACGATCTTTTGGCAGGGACACAATCAAATGAGAGAAGGTTTAATCTCATATATTTTCATTTCTTCAATATTTGAAAAAGACAGATAAGACACTCTCCACTAAAACCAAAAAAAAAAAAAAAAAAAGTCAAATAGAAGCACTGAACAGAAGATGGGCTAGAGACTGAATAGTTTAAGTACATTCAAAGATCATTTACTTACTAACACTTGAAATCAATATGATTTATCTAAACATTATAATAGGAAGTGTTAACCCACCCTCTTCAAGAAAATTGAAATAAGAAACAGTGGACAGTTCTGTCATGCTTGAATTAGTGGGCTAGTTTTAAAGAACATATACACTAAAATTCTGGAGATGACTTCATTAAAAAAAATTAGAAGAAGAAAGGGAGGGAGGGGGGAGGGAGGGAGAGAGGAAGGAAGGAAGGGTGATTTAAAATGCTTCCCATGTTAACTGTAGACTACATGTGTAGGCTACATGTGTCTCCCTGTGATGGACAAAGCACAGTTCCCCAGAGGAAGAGGATTTTATTAACTAAATGCCTAACAGCTGCCTCACAAGCATGAGCCTAGATAAACCAAACAAGCTGCAAATCTGTGCACCCTGCATGAAAGGCCACATAATACAAGCTGATTACTTTAGGGCTTGCATTAATGTGGCTGTGAATAAAAATAACCAACCAACAAATCCTTGCCTAATTTTAACAACTACTGATGAGGAAATCTAAACAGATGGATCATTATGAGGTATGGGTTTATGATGAATTAGCATTGTGATCAAAGGCTGGGAGGATGGCCTTTGGAGTGGAGTGAGTGGTAAAGGACGTGGGATTACTAATCTTGCCAAGTAAGAATTCTAATCTCTCTTTAAAAAGCCAGACATTTGATACTTTTATCCCAAATTGACAGAAACACAATAACCTTTGGAAGAACAAAAGGAAGAGCACAGGCCCTTTGATTTAATAAAGTTCAGTTTAATAAAGACAAGGCTTTTGATGTAGAAGCTTCCCAAAGACAAACAAATTGATATGAGTACCTCTTTGTAGAAATCTACCTTTTCTATTGGAATATTAAAAACCATCACTTGGAGGACGGTAATAATTCCTGGAATATAATAGTCATTGGTCAAATGCTTTTCCATGAATTAGCAATACAAAACTCAGAAATTCATGTAGGTAGTCTTCTAACATCAGGTTTGGGAAGTGGAATGTGCTGAATTTTTCTGTTAATCATTATTTCCTACAAATGAAGATACATAACCTGAGGAAATAGTTTTTAGGAGGAAGAAGCAGTACAAGACTTATTCTGTAGGTTTAGATGTCACAGTTATAACCAGGACATGCTGAGGCACTGCATGCTCACTCTCCTCTCTTCAATATTCCTTTCCCCATGCACCTACCCCTGGTGTCATCAGGATTCATTCTCCTGGTGAGAAGGTAGCACATTACTCACATTTGAAGGAACATTGCCTCTCTCTCGCCAGAAGATTCAATTTGGTTCAATCACTCTTTCAGAGTACATTCCCAGAACCCTCGTCCAGAGTCATTATCCTCTGGTTCACAAAAGCAAGAACCCCATCCAGAAAGTGAACAATTTATTCTTTTCTTATCATCCTTGCAATTCTATTTCCAATCTTCTCAAACCACAGTAAGATTGTCAGTACTATTTCAATTTCTTAGATGTGGAAGCCAAGATAGTTTAATATTTTTCTTTATATTCTTGGTAGGGAGCCAAATGCTATTTCAGAGAAGTGTTCAAGAGTAAAATGGCAAATAATAGAATAGGAATGCCAATCTAAGTTATTAACAGCTTTTCTGTAGAGGTCCAAGTGTGGCAGATGTATTGTCTGAATATTGTTGAATACAATATAATTACTTGGATTTTCTCCTTGTTTAAGTTCCAGGAGGCTGGTGGAAGTTCTAATGATAGCCATTTCCTACTGGTGCACAATTAGATATCTGTATCTAACTTGCATGGACTGGAGAACAATCCACTGGATTGTTTTGAATGGCACACAACTCCTAGATCAGAGCATGGCAGTTTGTTTCATTTCCTCAACACCTGTTCACTTTTATCCATACACCAGTGAGAAGAACACTTCTGCCATTTATCATCAAGAGCGTAAAAGATATTCATATCTTATCTCTCTGGATACTATAAGAGACGTCTCAAAAATTGTTGTCAGTAAATAGTCCCTAAATGTCCAGTAGAAAAATCTGCTTATGAAGTAAATCTAAGTTTATTAAACCTACAGCAGCAAGGGAGCACACCACTTAAAGTTAATAATGTCTCAAAATAGGAAATTAGGGTAGGTCATTTAACCGGTGCTAGGGACTGGGCTGGATAATTTTAAGGCAGGTCTTGCAAGGTAGAGAAATGGTTGAGATGAAGCAGAGTTTATGACATAATTGTTTTGAATTGTTGTGAGTAGCAAACGATCTTGAAGTGAGTCTTCATAAACAAACCATTAGTCTTGATAAATAAGCTTTTTAGTTGGTTCACAGTCTTAGATTCCAAGAGCAAATACTTCATGCAGTAAGAAACTAGGTTAATTTTGTTTAGTCTGAGTATTGTTTAACAATGAGATAGGACCTTATTTTAGTTTCAGTTCTCACTAATTTCATTTTCAATGTTCTAAATCAATTTCAAGTTTATTTTTAGTTTGACATATTGATAAATGTCCATTTTACTATCTTTTATGACTACTGAGAAACTTAAATATCATGATGTAAGTTTTTAGAAATCCATCCTATAAAATATAATTCCCTCTAAACCTTGGAATGATTTCCAGGTATGATAAATACCTACTTATGAAGGCATGTAAATCCTTCATATCTCTTCAATTTTAATAAAATAACTTGTTGGCAAATAGTTAAATAGGGAAATTATTTAATGGCCTTTAATGGCAACACAAATTATGCCATACTGAGAATAGATCTAAAACGTTCTTACCACACACACAAAGTAATTATATGAGATGATGGATGTGTAAACTCACCCTTTTGTTATTATCATTTCATAATATATGCTTGTATCAAATCATCATTTCATATACCTTACTTAAACTTACACAATGCCAAATGTCAATTATATCTCAATAAAGCTGAAAAAACATAACTCAGTTAAAATGTTAAAAAAATTATACAACTTCTGCAATGTAGCTTTAATTTTAAATAAGAATGCTAAAATATGTTGAGTTTTTCCAATTTGTCGTGTTGAATGAGTTTGAGTATCATCTTAGATCTTGTGATCCTCAAATAACTTTATGAATTAAACATTAGGACTATGGCCATATTACAAATACAAAACCTTAACTTCGGTAACTTGCCTAGAGTCACGTAGCGCATAGATGGCAAAGCAAGAATGTGAACTCGGATCTCCAGCCTCCTTAGAGCATGGCCTTGTGACACTATACATATTGTCACTGTAAAACCAGTAATCTACAAAGCACTTTATATTTTTTTGTCTTTATTATCTTAACAATAAGCTTTACTAATATTTCTTACAATGTGGATTAAATATAAAAATGAGTGCTAATGAGATATCATAAAATCCATTTTAGTTTGCTTAAAAATAGCAGTTACTTCTACGTTTTATAACTATCCCCAAAATTTGCAGTTTTAGGAGTCATTAGCATTTACAAATTTATTTTGAGTTTTAGAAGCTCTGATATTATATGTAAGAGATTGTTGAACTATATCATTTCGAAAACACACTGATCTCTCCTTTCTCCTCATCAGCATCCTCTCCTAGCACATAGCACACATGCAAACAAATACACATTTCATTCTTAGGAATTTTAGAAAATGCCATGTGGTTTTTCAGATATGAATTAAAGGGCACTATGTTTCTTTTTTACTTCAAACAAATGTGTATAAATACTTAGTCATCAAATATAATGGAAATCTATTGACTAAATTTAATTTTAAAGCCAATTGATAGTATATTTTGAAATTATGAGTCATTTATTTTGTTCCTCAAATGCCATTATTTTATTTTCAGGGAACTTATGCAGTGTTCTTTACATTCTCTCTTGCTTCCTCCAAAAAAAGGTCTCTGTTTGCCCTCCCTGGACCACATCACATCCCATATTTCCACATTCATATTTTGACCTATCAATCATATCTGTGCATTCACACATGAATATTATACATGAGTTGCAATTATTATGAATCTATGTTTCTGGATTGCTGGTTAGACTTTCAAAGACTTTTAAATCATTGCACTGGAGAGATTATATAATTTGTAAATGAAAATTTTAATAATTTCCTGAAAATAGTAAATTCCACTTTTTACTATTTGTGTTTTTAGAAGCAAGCAAAAGAGACAATATTTAAAAGAGTTTAAAATAAGTGCAAAAGCTCTCTGCATTTTGACATTTTAAAAAGTTGTTTGTTGAGCTGAGAAATTTTAAGATTATCATTTTAGCAGCTTTTAATAAACCACTTTTAGAGATCTGGAAACTACACGGAACATATGGAACCTACATAACAAACACATGGAACAGATATAATGCCTGGCAAATGTTATCTTTCCAACAACAATGAACTAAATGGCTGAATGAAGCCCTAGAGTCACATAGATACTGGGTGGCAGAATAATCGCATCAGTGGAATGAAGTAGGACAATAATAGTTTAGGAAAAAGAAAGATCAGTGGTAATTTCTGTGTGTTTCTGTTTGGGCATGTGTGTTAAATGTGTTTAACCCATAGCTAGTTAGGTCTGTACACACTTTGAAATGCAGCAGTTAGCTAAATAGTTACTGAAAAGCAGTTTATACTTTTTTTTTCAGCCACCTTTAGTTGCCTGTTAATTGTCAAAGTCACACAAGCAATTTGTTATAAATTCTTATCCCATATAATAACAAAGACACGTTGTTCATAAAGATAGGGTTGCAATACTTTATAGTTTATAAGAGTTGTGTCATATATATTCCCACTTTTCTTTTGCATGGTATAGTCTCATTAGCAGTCCCATTTTTCATTCAAGAAAACTGAAACCCATTAAACATAAGTAAGTTTTGGAAAGCATTCTCAGAATTAGATGTCTGGAATTTGTCTTCCTACTCCATACCCAGTGTTCTTTCTCCCTAACCATACCTGTGCTATCCCTGCTGCGTTTTTCCATGAGAAATGGGATAATGAATTTGGAGTATTTCATTCAGAACTTTGAGCTGGAGATTCTAAGGATGAAATAGAATTTGTATGCCCATCTATTAACCTTCTCTCTTTCAAATTTGACTATGGAGCTCAATGTTTCCTATATTTAGAGATAAAATGATTGTTAAAAAGAGTTTGTTACCAATAATGATTCCCATCTGTACATAAGCCGAGAGGACAAGCTTTTGTAATGTTATTATCGGTAATGTTTGGTCCCTTTTCATTTCCACCTGACATAATGGAAAATGCAATGTCGCCAAATCCTCAGAATATCAGAGTTATTTCGTATTGTTAAACTGAATACATGCTGGGGCGCCTGGGTGGCTCACTTGGTTAAGCAACTGCCTTCGGCTCAGGTCATGATCCTGGAGTCCCGGGATCGAGTCCCACATCAGGCTCCCTGCTCAGCAGGGAGTCTGCTTCTCCCTCTGACCCTCTCCCCTCTCATGCTCTCTCTCTCTCATTCTCTCTCTCAAATAAATAAATAAAATCTTTTAAAAAATAAATAAATGAACTGAATACATGCTGCATAAATAAAAAAATGAGGGACGGTGGTTGTATTCTATGCAGTGACAGAGTTTTGTCAAGTGGTTCCAAAATAGAATGTGATTGCTTCCATATGCATTCCATATTATATTCTGATGAACTTAACATCTCACAGGACATGGCCATTCCATAGGAAGAGAAGTTATTTAAAGAAATGGAACATCCGTGTTTTCAACACTTGAGCTATCAATGAGCGATTAACTCTTTGTTTAGACACTGAGACCTTTAGAGAGAAAGCAATTTAAATATTGAAAACTGTATTCTGTTTTGTTTTCCCATATTTAAAAAAAATACTAACTTGAGGTTTCTGTAACCTTTTAATATAAGCTAAAAAAAAAAACTAGTGATTTTTTACTGTGCTAAATAGAGCTAGCCCATGGCTATAAATAACTCTCCATTCTGTAGTCACATAACCTTTTTTAACAGCTGCAGTTGTCATAACATTGACATGTGGGTGTGCATGCTCATAATCTGCATGTTTCTCAGGCAAAGGTGTTTTAAGTAGCTAAATCGATCCCTCATACTGTTAACAACCAGTATACTAAGGGTTATTGAGTCTAGATGAACATGGATTTGAGAACTTAGCCCATGCTCTTTCCTTTTCCTGGAATTCCTCCTGTCCCTCCATAGTCTGGCCAAATCTGCTAAATTCTGCAAACCCTGATTTACAGGTTATAGCCTGTTAGAAGACCTTCCTCACCCTATGGGTAGTTAATCCTTCCTTCATTCTGCTCCTGCAGCACTGAGTCCAGCCTCAGTTTGACAACTCAGCCTATACAATGTTTCCAATCGGTCTCCCCCTCTGCTGGTGAATTCTTTACAAACTGGGATCCTCAGCATGTATCCTCCAACCTTGCTACGAATGGTGGGTGCCCAGAATTGTTCCTTAGAATAAATCAATGATATATAGCATAACACCATCCTTAATAGAAAAAGTATCTGTTTCTCAGGTAGTATATCATTCGGGCTCTTTCTTATGTCAAATGCAGCTTTGCATCCTGCAATTACATTTTCTTTTCCTTACAATTTTTCTTAATTCACCCTTCTAATTTTTCAACTCATCTGCTCGCATCTTGGTTTCATCCTTCTTTTCCTGTGTCTGAGAGTCCTTGTTTTTATAAAATATATTAAGAAAGTAAACAAATAACTTTCTCCCTACTTTCTACTAGTGATGTTTTAAACATATTTTTTCCTCTTCATCTTGAGTATAATGGTCTCTGTTCTTTAAATGTTCACCCTTTCACAGACCCCTTGTGTTTTTTTTTTTTTTTTTTAAGATTTTATTTATTTATTTGAGAGAGAGAGAGTGAGCACGAGAGGGGGGAGCGGGAGAGGGAGAAGCAGACTCCCCGCTGAGCAAGGAGCCCGATGCGGGACTCGATCCCGGGACTCCAGGATCATAACCTGAGCTGAAGGCAGTCGCCCAACAAACTGAGCCACCCAGGCGCTCCCCCCTTGTGGTTTTTATTTCTGTGGTTTGCTTATCCTTCCATGAGTAAAGGTCTTTCTGGCCCTGTTGCTCCTGTCAGGCAGATTCATTGACCACACCCCCCCCACCCCCCCACCTCCATATATATGAGATATATATATTTAAATGCTACTAAAGTGAACTTTATTATATATCTAATGAAAAATAACCTAAGATTAAGAGGCCATTGGGTTGCCTAAAGAGGAGGTATGAGTTCTGATAAACATTCTTGATGAGCAAGTGGAAAATGTATTTTCAGATGGTCTCGTATAAGGGGCCACATTAGCAGCACTAGAGATTGATATCAACATGGATCCTGGGCAGTATGTGTGGTTGCACTCTAAAGAGAGTGACCACATTGTTAGCTCTCAAGCAGTGGGGAATGGGGCAGGGAAGAACGCTAGAATTAGTACAAAGCTCGAAGTAACCTGCTGATGGGCTTTGAAGGGCACAGAGGCTGAAGACTGAAGACTGGAAATGCAGGGACCTGGGGTGTGTCCTCTTTGATCACACACATTCTCTCAGCTGTTCATACCAGTGGCAGCTGGGAGACAAAGTAGTGTGGCAGACAGACAAGGACCCAGGATGTGAGAGCAATAATAGCATCCAGAAGCCAAATACCTGGGAATGACTTTTAAACAGCCTGAGTCCCTGACCAGACCTGTGGTTTGGAAGCCATGGCTAGGCATAAGAATAGAGTGGCACTGGTCCATGGGTGTGGGGCAGGAGCCCAGAGAAACCAAAGACAGCATATTGGGTGAAGACAAGGTCATAGAAAATCATATGTGAAGGAAGGAAGCAGAGGCAAGAACTTCTACAATCTGTGTTCTTCAGGTCACAGGTGGGTGGTGAAGCCCAGAGGGTCCCTGAGGTGATCATTTACTCAGGACGTGAAGTGGACATGAAGCTGAGAAGGAGTCTGTAATGACATTTAAACAAATCAATTATACTACAAGATAGTAGCTGCTTTAAAACAGGATGAATCAAATGATTTGAAGGAAATAACTGTTCTCGGAGAAATACTGACAACTTTGAAAAAGAAATAATTTGGCAGAATTGTAAGAGATGTGTAGGAGCTAAGCATGTGGTGATGAAGTTCTTTCCAAGTAGAAGGAACTGAGTGCAGATAGAGCACTGCATCCTTTGTGTAGGGCTTGTACCACTTTTAAGACATTGCTTTGTAGGTTTTTCTCGCAAGTATCGATGATTCATAAAACTTCCAGTTACATGGCTCAGCCCTTTTATTTTAACCTTTTCTTAAAAAAAAAAAAGAAGAAGAAAACAGCAATTAACACTTTTCATTTAACATCTTGATCTCTTGTTAAAATATAATTTTTAAAAAGCAAAATCATGATTGGCAGGCACATATAAAGTGAATATGTGGGATCTTTTATTCCATTTAACTTGCTAATCAGACAAAAAGAAAGTTATCACCAATTAGAGCATTTGACAAATTAAGTATCTATGAACCATTTAACAAATAAATTTGGGTAAGATGCCTGAGTTTTATTTGAAAAAAAAAAACCTGTCAAGTATTCAAAGGGCCGTAAATTTGGATTTATTTCAGAAAAAAATATTTACACCTCTATCAGACAAAAATCATTAAGAAGTAAACAAGTAACTTGACTAAGTTTGAAACTGGTATTCAACAGCTAATAATAGTTTGGCCTTACACTGAGTATATTCTTGTACATAATCCTTAAATGGCCATTGCTCCCGAATGGCACTGAAATGATGGGCCACCGCCTTTGTACATTATGTCCAAATTTTAGATAATTTCTCTTTTTTTAAAGGTTTTTATGTATTTATTTGAGAGAGAGATAGAGACAGTGAGAGAGAGAACACGAGCGGGGTGGAGAGGGAGAAGGAGGCTCCCCGCTGAGCAGGGAGCCCGATGTGGGACTCGATCCCAGGACCCTGGGATCATGACCTGAGCCGAAGGCAGACGCTTAACTGACTGAGCCGCCCAGGCACCCCTTAGATAATTTTTCTGATGCTCTAGACTTCTATCATTTGTTTTCTTTGGTTTATTTTTTTATTCTCCAAACTGAGGGGTTTAGATTGCCTTGGGCAAATCTGTTATACTATCAGCACTTCTTAGGTTGAAAAGTGTGCCCTGGTTTGAAATTGGGAAAGATTGCCTGGTGCTAACAAGTTAAAGTTTATGAATAAATGTAACCTTGGATTGAATTTAGCCTTTATGTGATGAGAGAAAATCCCTGCTGCTATTTCTGAATATTTATCTCTAAAATATTAATCACAGCTTGGCTTAAACATGCAAAGTGACAGGTGTGTGAAGTTGTTTTTATGCTTTTTCTGGTACAAAAGTAAAATAATCAAGACAGCTTTAGTTGTTTTTATATTTTATGTTAAAATACTGGCTACCGGGTGCCTGGGTGGCTCAGTTGGTTAAGCGACTGCCTTCAGCTCAGGTCATGGTCCTGGAGTCCCGGGATCGAGTCCCACATCGGGCTCCCTGCTCAGCAGGGAGTTTGCTTCTCCCTCTGACCCTCCTCCCTCTCATGCTCTCTGTCTCTCATTCTCTCTCTCTCAAATAAATAAATAAAATCTTTAATAAATAAATAAATAAATAAATAAATAAATAAATAAATAAATAAATAAATAAAATAAAATAAAATAAAATACTGGCTACCATTGGACTCCAAGTGGAGCAACTGGTATTGATGACCATTTTTGTTCCCTTATAAATCCAAGATTCTATAATGTCATAATTTCTAAAACATATGGTTATTTCCACAAAAGTCAAAGATGCAGTCAACTACTTCCAATGAAAAATATTTTAATCTCTTATAGATCTTTTGTTAAATATTAGTGAGATGAATCATAGCTTCATTTCTTATTTATTTTTTCCTTGCCAATAATATTCTTTTTCTTTCTAATATTTTCCTGACAACCTCAACTTCTAGAACATTCCTCATATCAAATCCAGTATGCTGAAATGAGATTAGTATATTTAGAGTATCTCAATGAGATAACTAAAAAAATTTCCTCATTCTCTCATCAGCACTGTCCTTTCTCTGAATCTAGTGTAACAAAAGAAAAGCATTAGGTGATAAAAAGAAAGAATTTCCAGTTAGTTAAAATAGAGCTTCTAATCCAAGAGCTAAGTGTGATTTATGCTATTCTATGTCATAGAGCTTTGTCTGGTCTATCCCATTCATTTTACAGTAGCAAAAATAGACATAGATCCAAAAAGATACGGTTTTGCCACGGTCACACAATTAAAAGTGGTTTCTAGAATATGTGTCATGTGTCATGCCTCTCAGTATGTACAATATTACATATTTAGGAAATTAGCCTTCATGATCATATTTCTCAGATATATTTTCAATAATCCCAGAGAAGGATGCTATATTTTATTTTCTTAAAACAAGAATAAGACGTGTTCTTCATAATTAATATGCATACTGAGCTTGAGCTTTACCAGTTTTAATGGTGAGTTATGTGCCTATATGTAAGGTACAAACCTTTAGAAATCCACTAGACATTCTGACACATTCTATGATTGGTTTGATAAAGGAAAAAGCATATTTGAGAGTCTCATAGTGAGTGACTAGTTTTGTCTTAGTAAGATAAAGTTCCCAATAGATCTTTAATTGTCATCTCCAGCCTTTCACAAGGAAATTCTTCTGCTCTTGACTGCACAGGCTTAAATGCTATATTTAATCTCTATTAGTGTGCACCCAGAACTGACTTCATGGTTTCTATTGCTTTTGCCAGAGGGGCATGTGTTCATGGTCAACATGGACAGCTGTCATTTTTTTAAATCAACTTTATTGAGGTATAATTTCCATACAATGAAATGCACCCATTTTAAATGTACGGGTCAATGGATTTTGACAAATGTTTACACCAATGTAACTACCATCACAATCAAAATGCAGAACCATTCCACCAACCTATAAAGTTCTGTGACAGCCATCAATTTTGATTTTCATAGAATGCTTGCTTCGACACTTGGCCTTTTGCCTGTCTCAGATGGTGCTGTTAATCCAGCTTGCAGACTCTGAGGATCTTTTTAAAATAGAGCACAGGTGTGAATGTGACACAATAGAGCTCGGGTCCTATTTTAAATGACTGAATCATTGCATCAAATATTGTGTTTTGCCCTTGGCAGTAGTTCTTATTTGAAGTGAGCCTCCGCACATACACATCTAATTCTGTGATACTGTGTTTGAAATAGGAGGAAATGCCTTCCCAAATCCTTCCAATGATCAGTTTCTGTCCTGAGGCTAAAAAGCTTATGCATATTACTAGTTATTAAAATGGGTCATCCCTTTTTAGAAAGATGACTCCGTGGTTTTGGTTTATCTTATGCTCTCAAGACTTCATGTTGTGGATGACAGGTGCAATCATTTCATAGGCGTGGGGTTGCAGAGCTAGCACTGCAAATGCTGTTTACTTAAAGTCACCATGACAGAAACTAAGTTATCCTTCCTTTGGGCCTGTGGTGAAGTTCTAGTGGTGATCTCCAAGACTGAAGAAACAGGCTTGTACTGATGGGGCTAAAGGACAAAGACCAGGGCGCCTGGGTGGCTCAGTCGGTTAAGCGTCTGCCTTCGGCTCAGGTCACGATCCCGGAGCCCCAGGATCGAGTCCCGCATCGGGCTCCCCGCTCAGCGGGGAGTCTGCTTCTCCCTCTGCCCCTCCCCCCTCTCATGCTCTCTCTCTCTCATTCTCTCTCTCAAATAAATAAAAAATCTTTAAAAAAAAATAAATAGAAAATAAAGGACAAAGACCATTATAATTATACAAAAAATAAAGCAGCTGGTTATTCCTATGAAATAACTGTGTCACAAATCTCTTAAAAATTCCATTTTCTTTCAGAAACCTTTGACTTGCTTCCTAGAAAATAAAATCAAAATATTAAATTAATAATAAATACTAAATATTAATATTAATTATATATATTAATTAATATATTATATTAATATTAAATACAAATAATATTAAATACAAATAATACATCAAGAAAAATAACTTTCACTGATGTCACTCCACTGGTTATTGGAAAGGCTTCATTAAGTGCTACTCCCAAATTCCATGGATTCCTGCTACCTTTCTTTATATTTTAAATTTTTTCATGAAGACAATCTTATTCCATAAAAAGAGAAAGGAAAAGAACATAAAGTCAGATAACTTGATCTATTCCCATCAAATATTAAGCTATTTCATGTTGACTGATCAATAGTTTGAGACCTCTATGAATCATTGAGTCCTCTACAAAAAATGTGTATCCATGAATGTTTTGCACTAATCTTAAAGCTAACTTGGAATAGATAAAGTTTTAAATGCAAACAGGTAAAATATCTTCTAAAAATATTTTGACATGGAGAAAAGCAACTTCTATCTGATTATGTAGGTCCAATTTGGATTTTACTTGGGCACTCTTCATTACTAAACTCAACTTGAAGTTGAGTGTTGTATTTCAGATGACACAAAGCAAAGAATAACAGCTTATCACCCAG
The DNA here is from genome assembly GCF_011800145.1 of Mirounga leonina. Taxonomy (NCBI): domain Eukaryota; kingdom Metazoa; phylum Chordata; class Mammalia; order Carnivora; family Phocidae; genus Mirounga; species Mirounga leonina. The sequence goes on from NW_023270268.1 coordinate 20,607,632, forward strand.
TGGAGGGGAAAACTGAACATCCCTGACATTTTGGAAGCTGACTGGCAAGCAAACAAACTATACATGCATTTTTTTATAGACTCTTCTTTGCCTTCCTTTTTTTTTTTTTTTTTTCTTCTGAGATCCTTCACCCATTATCTAAATCTTCCTACTTTCCTTTTTACCCTTAAAATAGCCTGTCAATCTGGGTCTTCCTGTACAAACTTGTTTCCTGGTACTTCTCACTCTCACAGCTCTTTGTAAAGCTGCCTGTTTTGCTGTTTAGGCCCCTGGGTGAGCACACATGGTTTGGAGCTAGAAAGTTAGGGAATAAAAACCCATTTCTACCAGTCAATAGCTCACTTAACCATTCTAAGCTATCCTGTCACTTAACCATCATTTACCTTATCTGTGAACTGAAGAGAATGATGTACCTTAGAGGATTGTTGCAAGGCTTAACAATATTTTAAAGCATATATGCATATAATGCATGCCAGCCATTGGTATCTTCCCTGCACTGTTAATGTAACAGAATTTGTGTCCCCTTAGTGCCCGCGGTTCTTGGTCATGCTTCTTCAAAGAATGAAGAGGTAGACAAGATGAAGAATGGTGGGCAGCAAAGCAAAGTTTCTTGAGCAAGAGTACAAACCTTCCAGAAGAGGAGGGGGCCTGAGACGGTTGCCCTCAAAGTTTCTAAGTTGAGAGGTTCTTATGAGCTCTCTTGCGGAACTTTTTTAAGCAATCGGAGTGTGCTGAGTCATGCCAATCAGGGCTTTGGTCATATATCTGTCTACCTATTAGGTTGATGTCCACGTGCTGATGGTCTTTTTCTGCTGACACCTGAGGGCTTGGGTCTTAACTGCCCCTTGCCCATGATATTGACAAATGCTTTTGTGGTTAATTGTCTTATTTTAGGACGTTTTGCAGAAGTCATTTCTGCAAAGGCTACAAAGCAGAATGTCAGTGCTGTCCTGTCTAAGCTGCAAAACAGGATGTCAGTGCTCTTTTATTTTAGCTGGCCTGACTCCACTTTTTCTTGTTCGGGACCCTGGCCCTGACTACCTAACTGTCCAACTAACATTAGTACAAAATTACCTAACGCATATGTTGCTAACTGTTTAGTGTACTTTTGGAGAGAAACAGGCAGCTTCTAAATCCGTTTTAATTCCCACTTTCCACATTCCTCCAAACTTTGGGGACTAAAACCAATAGTAAATTTGACGATGAAAATTCTATTTTAAACCAGAAGTTAGGGCTGGGAGGTGAGGGTAGAAATTAAGAGCTAAATCAAGACAGGTAGGGCCTTCTCATCTTTCTTAATCCCTAATAAAACAACGAATGCCTCTTTTCAAACTGGTTAGGTGACCATTAGTGGAAAATTTGTGTCTCCTTTTGGACTCCCCCCCCATTTCTTTCCTCTTATTATTATTATTATTTTTTTAAAGATTTTATTTATTTATTTGACAGAGAGAGACACAGCGACAGAGGGAACACAAGCAGGGGGAGTGGGGGAGGGAGAAGCAGACTTCCTGCAGAGCAGGGAGCCTGATGCGGGGCTTGATCCCAGGACCCTGGGATCATGACCTGAGCCGAAGGCAGATGCTTAACGACTGAGCCATCCAGGCACCCTTCTTTCCTCTTATTAAAAAAGAAAAAAGGTTACCTTAAAGAAGAAAATACAAGAAAGATGTTTATGTGTAGGCTTTGGAATCATGCACACCTGGCTTTAAGAACTGTATGACCTTGAACATATCCTCTTAATTTTATCATCTACAAATGGAAATAGATAACAGGATAATATTGAGAATTAAATGGGATAACACAGGCAATTTGCTTAGCACAGCACTTGCTACTCAATAAATGTTACTCATTAATGCTACGATGTTTATCATCACCATCCAAGGGCAACACCAGAATTACAGTAGAAAGAGCACAGACTTTGATGCCAGGCAGGACTAGTGTGGTCCCTTCATCTCCCTCAACTTCAGTGTCTTCATCTGTGAAATGGAGATAATACTGGTTTCCTGAAAGGGCTATTATGTGCACTAAATTCGACAATGTCCATAAAAAACGCCAGGAATGGAGAGTTTAGTAATCACCAGCCTTTATCCTAGTCCAAGGGCAAGGTCAGTCAGACCTTTTACCAGGCCTACCTCGTGAGCAAATAATTCATGAATTATTTTTTCTTTATGTGTGTATATGTGTACATAAATATGTCAGCTACAGTGATGCCACCCTAATACCACTATTTTTATTTTTTCAATTTACCTTATTGGCTTAATTCCATATTATGGTTCATCTTGTTTGACTTGTCAGTTCTTACTCTTTTCCCATCAGTTGTCTTGTTATCTTTCCTTCATACTATGTAAGCACTTATAAAGTATAAATGTTGCCCACTTCCCTGATATACTTAAATGAATATTTTTCTAAAATCTCTTCCTTTTTCTAGTATGTTAATAAGTAAAGGTATAGTGTCCTTCTTATCATCAACATCATCATGATGAAGTAGTCATAATATTGTTCTCTTATTTCAGAGCTGGTTATTATTCTTGCACAGATGTAGTAAAATTCCACTTTATTACCTCTTTGATTTTTCCATAATTTGATATCTCTTTCTTATTTGATTCTGTCATCCTTCTAGAGCAAAATCTGCTAAATAGTGTCCACTGTGGCTCTGGTTGTTTTCTCCTGATCACCCTCATGCAATGTTTTCCCTTTTTTCTTTTATCTTTGTCAAAGCATAGGAAAGCATGTCCTGGTTATTTTAATTGGCATGTCTTTGTTGGTTAAGTTAAACATTTTATCATTTTCCCATTAATAATTTGTATTTCTTGTTTTGTAAATAGCCTCTTCAGGATCTTACTGCAGTTTTTCAAATGCTGCTTCTCACAAAAATGTTGAGATTACTATGTGCCTTACTGGCTGTCCAACCATTTACCTTAAACTGCATCACCTAACATAGAGGCTAGCTGTTTTTGGTCTTCTACTTAGAAGAAATTCAACTGATCTGTTTGGTTTTTCACATGGTTCAAATTTTACTGCATCTTAAACAACTTTTCTGATTTTCTGTTATGTGATATGAATGCCATGAGGGGCAGGGAGTATAATTTCAGTGGGACATTTGGTCACAGAGGAGTCAAACCTCACCAAATATAAAGCCATGTGCCTTTCGTATATTGCTGATTTTGCCAGTGAGAAAGTAGAAGCCCACAGAGGTTACCTTAATTGTCTAAGGTCACAATCTGATCAATGCTTATTCATAATCTCCTGGGGTATGGTTGACTACACTGGTTCTCAAACATGTGGTGTTTGCATGAGCATCTCCTGAAAACTTGTTAGAAATGCACATTTTTGAGCCTTCATCCCAGAAGCACTGAATCACAACATCTGGGAATGGGGTCCAGCAATCTTTGTTTAATTAGCCCTCCAGGTATGTCTCTGATGTTTTCTTTTTTTTTCCTTTATATTTCCCCTCTGATATTTTCTAAAGTTTGAGAACCATTGATCTTATAGTCTTTTCCCCTTCGGGTTCTTGCTAAGAGAAACTTAATTTTGTTCACTTATCAAAAGGCATTCTAACCACAGAAGGTGAGCGAAATCCTAGGACAGGCTTTCTCAACCTTGGCACTGTTGATATTTTGGGCCAGATAATGTTTTGTTGAGGCACTATTGATATTTTGGGCCAAATAATGTTTTGTTGAGGGGGCGGGGTTCCATTCCTTTTTTCTGTCCTTTATTTTAGGATGCATAACAGCAGTGTTGCCCTCTACTTATTAGATTCTAGTAACACCCCCCCCCCCCCCCCCCCCCCCCCCCCCCCCCAAAAAACTCCCCCCAGCGCCCCACATCCCCCCCGGAGCAAAAGCCCCCTTCTCCTAATGGGAATGACTGCCCTGGGGGATGACTCATATTTGCTCTAATCTGAGCATCATCACCCCATTCCCGATTGTCTGTGATGGAATTCAAGGCATATGACCTAGTTCTGGACAATGAGACCTGAGAGGAAGTCTTTTGAGAGGTCCTCAGAAACATTTTTCTACTCAGTAAAATTGGAGAAGACCAGGAGGAAACCTTCTTCTTTCTTCCTTCTCTTTGAACCTTATCTTTTGTGTATGCAATGCTTGGAGCTGTGGCAACACTTGCACTATTAGGGGAATACCTATAAGATCAGAGAAAACTTGTCATAATTGACCTACTATATCAATTGGTTCAGGAAACAAGCACCATCAGACCTCCTGTTATTTGAGAAAATAGTCTATTGTTTTTGTAATCTTTAGTTGGTTTGTGCTACTTGAAGTTAAAACATCCTACCTGATACATGCACTATGACTGGAGATATTGCATTTATAAATTCTGGTAAATGGGGAGTTAATATATATCGTAGTCCTTTTCAAATAACTAAACTGCAGCAAATTACAAATACAAATAATATGAAACAATACTGAAGTATACAGAAAAGATAAACTGAAAGTAGTTTATGCATGAACAACATTTTCTTATGTGTTTATGTATGAAGTTTGTCTTCCAATAACAATGAAAATGAAACTCTCCAGAAATCACATTCAGATGTCTATATTAGGAAAATTCCATTACAATGAGCTGTTTTAGTGTAGAGTACTGCCATTATGCTAGATCTCAGGGGGGGTTTTGTTAGTGAATATATGCCCAGGTGTCTTTGCTGTTCAGTGATAATGAAAGTTTTTTGTGATATTGAACATCACTGAAATGTAATTTTATCTCTTTAGTGTGCATTGTTCCTTTTTTTGTTTTAAAATAATTGGCCTCAAAAGTAGTACTTAAATGCTAAAAGAATGGAAAGTTGTACATTTTGATTTATATACTTCATAGTCTAACATTTGAATGAACAAAAACACAGCCTCAGAGCTTATGACTTATTTAGTCATCTCTGTTTATAAAAAGAATCTTTTGGAGGGTAAAAAATGAGGAATAAATTTTGGTTGCTATAAAGATAGAAGATAGATATTATAGCTTATTTAAAACCAACAGTAACAACAAAACCAACAGATAAATCAATATTGGGCATGGATTAGGATGTAGATTGCTCCTTTCCTGCATATCAGTGATAAGATTGGACTCTCAGACCTAGTTAAATTGACATGATGGTCACATGAATGCATCTCAGTGAAGTTGTGCAGACATAACTCCATATTTGTTTCTTCTCTTGCTTAGCCAGAATCCCACCTTAATATTCTGAAATCTAGGAAATAGGTTATAAAGTTAGCCATAGCCAGCACACCCTACAGAAAAGAGAAGAGTAAGGGGAAGGGAGGTAGGAGAATGGGGAGTTAGCTAGCATACGTAAATAAATATGTGACACAGTCAGGAGGGAAGGAAATAGCTGCTCCGGTCTTGATTTCTGCAGCTAATCATGAGGCTACAAGTACACAAAAAGATCACATTGGATCTCCTGGGTTCAATATATATTCTTTTTTCTTAAATGTTGTAAAGCACTCTATTTTCACTTGCTAGTCAAGATCAATCACCCAGGCAATGTATTAATTCCCTTTTGCCTATTTTCAATGGCACGAGCAGTGTGAAATAGCCATGTGGCAGTCTCAAGAGAGCTACTGATCTAAGCATTCTTATTTAGGTATTTAAAAACCTCTAAAGCAGGAAAGCCCAAAGGGGCAAGTCTATAGAAGCCACTACCTAATCAGCCAAAGTCTTGCCTTCAGTAGGCTCTGCATTTCATGTGTCCTTGGATGGTAACCACAGTAACTGTTTTATTACTACTTTTCATGGATTTACCAGTGTTCCATCCTCACTGCCTATAAACACAGTCATCAGAAAACTAATCCCAATGTCTTGTTTCCTTACGGAGCTGCTGCCTTCCATGACTTCTACTAACAGTTTATGTACTGGCCAGGATTCTTAATCGCAGATAACAATCTCACCTCTATCTAGTTTAAGAATAAGTTTTTTAAGAACACATTGGAGAGAAAGAGAAACAGCCTCTAACATGTCAAGAACATTTTCCTATATCATATCACTAAAATGCCAACCTCCATCACTCTCAAACAGGAGCCGCTGCCCCTATCATAATCATATATTATGTATCAGAAAACTACTACACAATTGCTAGCTTTAAAACCACATGATCATGGGGTGCCTGGGTGGCTCAGTCAGTTTGGCATCTGACTTAAGCTTAGGTCATGACCTCTGGGTCCTGGGATGGAGCCCTGTGTTCTGCTTCCCCCTCAGCAGAGAGTCTGCTTCTTCCTCTCCCTCTGACCCTCTCCCCACTTATGCACTCGCTCCCTCTCTCTAATAAATAAATAAAATCTTCAAAAAAATTTAAAAAAATAAAACCACATGACCTCTACCACAATCAGGGAGCTCCTAAACAGAATATTGTTTTTGTAGTTATTTCAGGAAAATGATGCCTGTTCATAAAATACACCAGGGGGAAAAAAAAGGGATACCCCAAGCCCTTCCTCATTCCCTTCAAAATCAGTTTCCCATGGGTATATCTATAGAACCCAACTCACCTGTGTGTGTCTTAGTATCAGAGGAGACTAGGAAAAGTAGACTTTTTTTCATTCTACTTTGGGAATTGGTATCTACACTGTTGGAAACTATCGAACTATGAAGTTTGGGGACAGATATGAATGACATATATCCAAAGCATCAATGTTTCCCAAAGGTCAGCTATTGCCCACTCAAACTTAACATGTTAGTGGAGAAAACTGTTCAGGGGCTGGAATCTCAGACTTCCCAAGCTTCTCTTTTCCTAGTTTCCATTAACATTCTTTCCAATAGACACATAGTGTCACAAAATTTCTTTTATTGACATAGCAGCAGAGATATTTCAGTAATGTCACTGATTCCCAATGTTAAAGATGAGCCAAACTAACTTTTAATATTGTTCATATAACTATTCCACTCATTAAATATAATTATCATTGATGACATTTAGTAAATTTCTAGTGACATTATTTTAAATTTAAAAAAATTATAAATTAGATACTAGTTTGAATTTAATGTAAACCTGACTTCTAACAGCATCACAGACACATTTTCCCTTCTCTGCCCTGCACTAAGATCTTAACATCTCTTGACTGTATTTACTTATTTCTATTTCGCAATCTCTGACATTCACTTCCTTCTTATCACTTATTTTTTCCCTAAGAATTACCCAACTGAATCCCCTGAACTTGGTTTCAATCCCTGCTCCAATCTGCACTGTACACCACTGTAATTTTCTCACGTGGAAACCTATCCGTGTAACTCCCTTTAAAAAATATTTTAGTGGCTCATCCATATCAAGAAGGTATCTTCCAGATAGGAAGGTAGGAATCTTGTATCCTCCATATTTTGATTCCTATCTTCCCAAACACCCTCAGCACTTTCTGGTTACCCAGGTGAACTCTAATCAGTCAAACAGAAACACTTATTTTTCTGTATATGCTCAACTATTTTATGACTCTAAGCCTTTGAACATGCTGTCCTCTTTGCTTGGAATGTCCCTTCTTCCGAACCACATATTCTTATTTTATGATCCCTTGAGAAGTCTTCCCTGGTCTACCTGCCTAGGATTATTCACATGCTCTATGGGGTCTCTACTCCACTTTGTGCATGTCGACATTACTGTCTCACCTCACTGTGTTTTTGATGGGTGATGCTTGTCATTGCTTATGAAGTCCTCTCTTCAAACTGAGCTTCTAGAAAGAAGTTGCCTCATATCTTGAATCTCCAGAGGTTGGCATGGTGCCTGGCACATATTTTAAGTTCTACCATTTCTTGTTAAATGAATAAACAGATGAATGGTTTATGGCTACATGCTCACCTGATACTTATTTTCTCTTGTAAGATTTAAACTCAGAGATTTTTAAACCATGGCTGATCATTGTTTAAAAAAGCTTAGTTGTATAAAGTAGCCATTTTAAGAGATTTGTGGATGCTAAATTAGCCACTGGAGGGAGCCCATATACCATGAATTTAGAGAATCATTACCACTCACAAACTATGTTAATTAAAGATAATTATAAAGTATATCTTTAAAATAAGGTGAGTTTTGCAGTTCTAAAGTAATAAGTAAAACACTCTGTGAGCTGGAAGGAAATCAGATAAAAGTCTAAGTTTGTTTTGATCTGAAAGACAAGTTATGTTATAGAAGGTAAGGAAGAGAACAAATAGGAAAGAAATAGGAAATCCAAAAATCAGGAGTGTTTTTAGCTTGAAACATTGGTTCAACATTTTTTTCTTTGCATTTGTGACAATATAATCTTTAAACTTGCTTTTTAAGAAGCATGTTTTTCAACCAGTAATATTAGATGAATAGACCAATTGTAACATACTAGTCTTAAGACAGTATTATTGATATTTGGAATGTTTTTTTATTAACTCAGTGGCCTGAATTTCTTTCATTTTAATTAATTATTATAGAGATAAAGACGTTGGCTTTCTTGTAATATTGTTGAAAGTGAAATAAATCAGAAATTTTCTAGATTGAGGCAATTTTAAAATATCGTTTGATATACATGATTATGCAAGTACAAAAATTTGAGAGGTTTTAAGAAATGTGAAGCACATTTCTTTGCCTAGAGACACACATACAAAGATTCTATCATTGGATTTTTCAGAATTTGCTAAGTCTGGGCAAAGGTTTTGAATGTATTAAAAAGTTGCTTTTGCGAAGCATCTAAGGCAGTGATTACATTTAGATTGATCTAAAGCCCATACAATTAAAATAATTTTCCTTTTGGATGATAAATGAAAAAAAAAAAACAAATTCCGTCTCTAATGATGTTGTTATTGAAAGTCTGCACAGAGTAGAAACTGATGATTGCCTAACTCAGGTACTAGAACGCATAACGGTGGCTTTGATAAAGTGTGGAATGTCTCTTTAGTAATTCTTTAAGCTCTGAGGCAGCTAGACAAGGGAATTCTAACAACAAGGAAATTCTAATTGGCTCTCAATTTCAAATTTCTCTCTGAAGCAACTTTCAACCTTTGGACCGATACTCTCTCTTGGCACAGTTAACATTTCAGAGTTCTGGAGATAACTAATTTGAGTGAGTTCAGTGGAAAAACATTCGATGAGCTAAATTATTTGAGGGCACATTAAAACATTTAACAAGTTTTATATTTCATATAAATACTGAGTTATTTATGGTCGAGCCTTTTAAAATGTTATTCATGGAGATCATGACTCATTTTTGCGTATCTCTTGTGCTAGCTCCCAGACCACATTGCAGCACAGTAAAACAGGCTGATGACTTGGGCATTGATTAAGAGTCAGTTGGCTGGCTGCAATGTGCAAGACACTTTTTCTGTTTGTCGGTATTTGTACCCGTATTTTAAATTTGGGGTTAGGTCTTCCTCACTACTGTATGTCACTCACATTGGGAATCTGGCATGTCTGTGACAAAAGCAGATGTGGTTGAGATCTGATGTCAGTCCAGTTTGTCCTATCTCATGTTCAAGGTGGTTCTAATCTACTGATATTCTTCCAGTTCTCCACCTGGAACACTCATCACCATTTTAGAGGAGAAACATGAGATTGTGAGAAGTTACCTACTCTGTGTCACAGCCAGCATTTGGGCTAGGCCTGTTGGCCTCTAAAGTCCATTCTTTACTCTACTCCTGTGTTTTTCAAGCTTTCCTGGTTGGAATCCATTCTAAACTTTTTACATTTGACCAAATGCAGATACACACAATAAAAATATTTTCAAAAAATATTTATCTTCACAACCTGTCATTTATATCGATATTTTACATTCTTTTCTATTCTATTTCACTTTTTAAGACATAAAACAATAAACCGATTTTATAGTTCACTAATTGGTCACAACCTGTGGTTAGAAAAACAGTAATCTTCACTTCACTTCTGGACTTTATCTTGCTGTGGGAATAAATAGTTTCTGGAAATTAACTTCAGAGGGTCTTGGGCCAGTTGAGGTAAAAGGAGTAGGAAAGTTGATGAGTCATTGTCTTTTAAATTAAATTAAATTGAATTAAAAATCCATTAGAGACCAATGTTTAGGTACTTCGAATATAAATAAGACTTGTTGTGGAAGGAAACCAATATATCTTAATCTTGATATTTTTTCAAGTGTATTTTGAGAAAAGTCATGCTTACATTAATAAGAGTTTTATCAAATTAAATCAGTAAGGATAATAACTATTTTAAATAGAGAGCAAAACACAAACAAGTCTATTTGGAGAAGTACTGTTAAAGATAAGAGTGCATTTTCAGAATGATTTTTCCGGATTGTGCCATCCTTAGAGATTTCTTAAGGAATTTATTTGAGCAAACCTAAGGCAGTCATTTACTGTTGTTTTTCCCTTGAGGTTTCTGTGCAGAACCAGCATATACCTGATATTATAGGTGTTCAAGGCTGTAAACTACAGGATCTGAAAAATTTAGGCATTTCTCACTCTCTAAAAGTTTAAATTCATCCATTTTATTTATTAAAATAAAGTTTTATTTGAGGTATTTTAAGTTCTCTGCTTTTTGTAACATTCTCACTCAGAATACCTCCTACCCCATGAAGCAGGTATTGGAACTTAATTTTCAAAGTAAATTTCAGTTGCCCTTGAAATTAAAAGATATCATATAAGCTACAGCTGAATTAAAATGGTTATTTTGCATGCACACACAGAGACCAATATCTTTGTTGCTGTTGATAATATTCTTTTGATTTAATATTTTGTGATCAGCTTGGATCTCTATTTCAAAAGACTATTAAGCAAGCAGAGTGGAACTTTTCTAAATCACATCAATGATAGATAATCCTTCTATGGATTACTGAATTTGGTGAATTAGTGTGGATTTAAAAATAATAGAAACTTACCATGTCTTCAGAATTTTAGTTATATACCATATAGTAATAATGATAATAGAACACAAATTGTGTCTCTGATAAGAAATTTCAAGGCCTCTCAACCTGATTTCAAACTGATTCAACCACTTGGGTAGAACATTAGCTGGATATTTTCTGCTGCTATGAAGTCATAGCATTCATTTCATCAATGAACAGTTACTGTTTTCTGAGTGCTAGACTCTGTTTTTTGTTTCGTTTTGTTTTTTTAAGAGAGAAAGAGAGAGCGTTGGGAGGGGTGGGGTGGGAGAAAAGGGAGAGAGAATCTTAAACTGGTTCCACACCCAGTGCAGAGCCTAATGCAGGGCTCAATCTCACCACCCCGAGATCATGACCTGAGCCGAAATCAAGAGTCTGACACTTAACCGATTGAGCCACCCAGGCACCCTTAGACACCTTTAAAACACTAGAAACACACATGTGAAATTGACAAAACCTATGCTTACACTATTTATCTTCTAGTTAGGAAGAAACATAATAAACAACCACATTATAATAGTGTCTGATCATCATGATAAAGACTTTCAAAAAACTTACAGAGTAAGGAGTTGGAAAGTGGAAAGTGGGGAGTTATTTTACTTGGGATGGTTGGGGGGGACCCCTCTGAGCAAGAGAGATTTGGATAAGTCCTACCTTTTCTTGGAAGCTGCACTTCAAGATATCAAAATAAATTTCTTTTCCTCTCCCACCTATATCTCCAGTTCACTGTCTTTTGTGCCTTCTGTGCAGGAAAGTTAGAATACCATGCATTTTAATGCTGGTAATTGGCTTGCCTTTAGACATTCCTAATCACAGAAATTTCTATTTAATATTCATTGTTGCCTATGAACAATATTGAAGAACTTTCTCTAGAAACTGCCTAAGGTGATAGGATTAAATAAGAGAACACTGATGTTTGGTCAACTTTTTATTTTATCTGCCTATTGGCCACATTGATGCCTAATTTTTATTCTTTTAAGGTAATTAAATTTTTATTAGGGAAATAACACTTTTGTTTGACTTATAAGTATACCTTGATGTTTCATTATTTTTGGTTGCATTTTTAATAAGAGGTTGTAATAAATGCCATCTAAATCATGTGTTTTTTCTATCCACCTTGAAGAATAGAGCCAACATGACAAATGGTCAAAGTAAGTGGAGATATTTATAATAATTGTAGGAGAATGAGAGAATCTACAAGTCATTCAATTTTGTGAATTCGTTGCTCATGGAGGACTTCCTGATACAACTATGGCAGACAGACCCTAAGGTGACACCCCAACTATTCCGAACTACTCGTGTTCTCATCTTTGCTTAAGCCCTTCCTCTGGAGTGTGAGTAGGATCCATGACTTGCTCTTAACCATAGCATGTGACTGAGGGAATGAGATGGCACTCCTGTGAACATGTATGTTAAAAAAGACTATCTTAGAAAAATAGAGCTAGAGATTCTCCTTATGAACTTAATGAAGTAAGTGGCCATGCTGGAGAATCCCATGTGCCAAGGAACTCTGAGTAGTCTCTAGAAATGCAGGGTGGTCTCTAGGAACTGTAGGTGGTCTTCAGAAACTCAGGATAGTCTGCAGGAACTCTGCATGGTCTCTAGAAACTAGATGGTCCCAGGAACTTGGGATCATCTCTAGAAACTTTGGGTGGTCTCTAGGAACTGTGGGATACCAGTAGGATCTGACTTAACCAACAACTGATAATAATAAGCCAGGGCCCCAAGTCATACAGCTGTGAGAAAATGAATTCTGCTAACAACCTGATTGAGCTTAGAAGTGCATTCTTCCCCAGTTGAGCCTCCAGTGAGAATGCAACCTAGCCAACATCTTGATTGCAGCCTTGTGAGAACCTGAGTGCAAGACCCAGCTAAGCATGACTGAGTTTTAAACCGTGGAAACACTGAGATAATAAACATGTGTTCTTTTAAGCAGCTAAGATTTAGTTAAGTTTTACACAGCACCAAAACAACTAATAGAAACATACTCAACTCCTACACATCCTTTTATCCCAAGCAACCACCAAAACTACAAAGTTGAAAAATGATAAAGATGATGATGATAATCTTTTTTTTTTTTAAGATTTTATTTATTTATTTATTTGAGAGAGAGAGCGAGAAACAGCATGAGAGGGGATAGGGTCAGAGGGAGAAGCAGGCTCCCTGCTGAGCAGGGAGCCCGATGCGGGACTCGATCCCGGGACTCCAGGATCATGACCTGAGCCGAAGGCAGTCGCTTAACCAACTGAGCCACCCAGGCGCCCGATGATGATGATAATCTTAACACTGAAAACAGAACAGTAACAATAATAAAAATCTACTATTGAGTACCTACTGTTTGCCAAGCAGTGTATTAGATATTTTCCTCTATCATTTTATTTATTTTTCATAAAAACCCTACAAAGAAAGTATTATTTTAACTATTTTACAAACAATGGAAGCACAACTTTCTAGAAAGTTTATAAACTTGCTGCACAATGAATGTCAGAGACAAAATTCAAACCTGTATCTATCCAATTCCAAGTAGGTCTGCTGCTCTTCCATTCCACTTCAAAAATGTACTTTGTCTTCTCACTCTCAAACACTTTAGTGTTTCTGAGGACAAAACAAAAACAAAAGCCAAACCCGGAAACAAAGGCACACAGTGTGGTTTGAGGCCACAGCAAGTTCATGGTTTCTCTTCTCTTACGACCTCTCAATATTGAGTCAATCTTCACTTTGCTGTGACCTTTCCCATCACTCCTGCCATTAGAAACTGTCATGCTCCTCCCCTTGAGGGCTTGGGTCAACCCATTTCATTATCCCTCTAATTCTCTAACCATAAAGCAAGATATATTTTCTTTTATCCATCTGTGCCCCTACAACTTTTCTTATGACTCACCTGAGCATGCCATCATTCATTCTTTCCTACTACTTATTAGTCTTAAGGAAGTTTTTTTCCCTCAGTTTTGAGGCTGATCTATTAATTTTACTTTTTATTCGTTTTTTAAAATTTTCATTCCAGTATAGTTAACGTACAAGGTTATATTAGTTTCAGGTGTACAAAATAGTGATTCACCAATTCCATACATAATCCAGTGCTCATCATGATAAGTGTACTCTTAAATCCTCATCACATATTTAACCCATCCTCCCACACAAGTCCCCTCCAGTAACCATCAGTTCTCTATAGTTAAGAGTCTGTTTCTTAGTTTGTCTTTTCTTTTTTCCCTTTGCTCATTTGTTTTGTTTCTTAAATTCCACATATGAGTGAAATCATATGGTATTTGTTTTTCTCTGACTTATTTCACTTAGCATTATACTCTTTAGTTCCATCCAGGTTGTTGCAAGTGGCAAAATTTCTTTCTTTTCAATGACTGAATAATATTCCATTGTGCCATTTTGTGTGTGTGTGTGTGTGTGTGCCACTTCTTCTTTATTCATCCTTCTATCAGTGAATACTTTGGCTGCTTCCATAATTTGGCTATTGTAGAGAATGCTTCAGTAACATAGGTGTACATGTATCCTTTTGAATTGGTGTTTTTGTATTTTGGGAGCAAACACTCAGTGCAGTTACTGGAACATAGGGTAGTTCTGTTTTTAACTTTGTGAGTAAACTGCATACTCTTGTCTACAGTGGCTGCACCAGTTTGCATTCCCACCAAAAGTGCCAGAGGGTTCCTTTTTCTCCACATCCTCACCAACAACTGTGGTTTCTTGTGCTTTTGATTTTAGTCATTCTGACATGTGTGAGGTGACATCTCATTGCAGTTTTGATTTGCATTTCCCTGATGATCAGTGATGTTGAGTATCTTTTCATGTGTCTGTTGGCCATCTTCTTTGGAAAAATGTCTATTCATGTCTTCTGCCAATTTTTAAATTTGATTATTTGTTTTTTGGATGTTGAGTTATACAATTTCTTTATATATTCTAGATACTAGCCCTTTATCACATATGTCATTTGCAAATATCTTCTCCCATTCAGTAGGTTGCCTTTTAGTTTCGTTGACTGTTTCCTTCGCTGTGCAGAAGCATTTTATTTTGATGAAGTCCCAATGGTTTATTTTTGCTTTTGTTTCTCTTGCCTCCAGAGACATATCCAGAAAGAAGTTGCTATGGCCAATGTCAAAGAACTTACTGCCTGTGTTCTCCTTCAGGATTTTTATGGTTTCAGATCTCACATTTAGGTTTTTAATTACTTTTGAGTTTATTATTGTGTATGATGTAAGAAACTGGTCCAGATTCATTCTTTTGCATGTAGCTATCCAGTTTTCCCAACACCATTTGTTGCAGAGACTGTTTTTTTCCCATTGGATATTCTTTCCTGCTTTGTTGAAGATTAGTTGACCATATAGTAATGGATTCATTTCTGGGTTTTCTATTCTGTTCCATTGATCTATGTGTCTATTTTTGTATAGTACCAAACTATTTGATTACTACAACTTTGTAATATAACTTGAAGTCTGGAATTGTGATACTTCCAGTTTTGTTTTTCTTTTTCAAAGTTGCTTTGGCTGTTTGGGATATTTAGTGATTCCACACAAATTTTAGGATCATTTCTTCTAGTTCTGTGAAAAATGCTGTTGGTATTTTGATAGGAATTGCATTAAATGTATAGATTGCTTCGGGTAGTATAAGCATGTTAACTATATTTGTTCTTCAATTCCATGAGCATGGAATGTCTTTCTATTTCTTGTATTGTTCAATGTCTTTCATCAACATTTTATAGTTTTCAGAGTACAGGTCTTTCAACTCTTTGATTAGGTTTATTTCTAGTCATTTTATTATTTTTGGTGCAATTATAAATGGGATTGTTTCTTAATTTCTCTTTCTGCTGCTTCATTATTAGTATATAGAAATGAAACAGATTTCTGTACATTGATTTTGTATCCTGTGGCTTCTGAATTAATTTATCAGTTCTAGTAGTTTTTTTGGTGGAGTTTTTCAGATTTTTCTATATAGAGTGTCATATCATCTGCAAATAGTGAAATTTTTACTTCTTCCTTACCAATTTGGATGCCTTTTATTTCTTTTTGTTGTCTAATTGCTGTGGCTAGGACTTCCAGTACTATGTTGAATTAAAGTGGTGAGAGGGGACATCCTTGTCTTATTCCTGTCCTTAGGGAAGAAAGTGCTCTTAGTTTTTTCCCACTGAGTATGCTGTTAGCTGTGGGTTTTTTTTATGGCCTTTATTATGTTGAGCTAAGTTCCCTCTAAACCTAATTGGTTGAGAATTTTTATCATAAATGAATGTTGTGCTCTGTCACATGCCTTTTTTGCATCTACTGAAATGATCATATGGTTTTTATCCCTTCTGTGGATTGATGTCATGTATTGCATTGATTGATTTATGAGTATTGAACCACTCTGGCAACCCAGGAATAAATCCCACTTGATTATGGTGAATGACTTTTTTAATGTGTTGTTGGATTTGGTTTGCTTATATTTTGTTGAGGATCTTTGCATTTATGTTCATCAGAGATACTGGCTGGTAGTTCCCTTTCTTAGTGGTGTCCTTACCTGGTTTGGTATCAGGGTAATATTGGCCTCATAGAATGAATTTGGAAGTTTTCCTTCGTCTTCTATTTTTTGGGAACAGTTTGAGAAGTATAGGTGTTATCTCTTTAAATGTTTGGTAGATTTCACCTCTGAAGCTGTCTGGTCTTGGACCTTTGTTTGTTGGGAGTTTTTTGATTACTGATTCAATTTCATTGCTGATAATTTGTCTGTTCAAATTTTCTATTTCTTCTTGCTTCTTGCTTCAGTTTAGTAGGTTATATGTTTCTAGGAATTTATCCATTTCTTCTAGGTTTTTCCTTATGTCAGCATATAATTTTTCAAAATATTCTCTTAAAATTGTTTGTATTTCCATGGTGTTTGTATGTTTCCTCTTTCATTTGTGATTTTGTTTATTTGAGTTCTCTCTCTCTCTCTTTTATGTTTCTGGCTAGAGATTTATGTTATTTAACCTCCATATATTTGGGGTCTTTCCAGATTTCTTCTTGTGGTTGATTTCTAGTTTCATAGTGTTGTGGTCAGAAAAGATGCATGGTATGACTTTGATCTTTTTTAATTTATTGAGATTGTTTTGTGGCCTAATATGTGATCTGTTCTGGAAAGTGTTCCATCTGCACTTGAAAAGAATGTGTATTTTGCTGTTTTAGGATGGGATGTTCTGAATATATCTGTTAAATCTATCTGGTCCTGTGTGTCATTCAAAGCCACTCTTTCCTTATTAATTTTCTGTTTGGATGATCTGTCCATTGATGTAAGTGGGGTGTTAAAGTCCCCTACTATTATTGTATTACTATTGATTAGTTCCTTTGTTTGTTTTTACCTGTTTTATGTATTTGGGTCCTCCCCCATGTTGGGTGCATAAATATTTACAAATGTTATGTCGTCGTCTTGTTGGATTGTCCCTTTTATTATTACATAGTGTACTTCTTTGTCTTGTTACAGTCTTTGTTTTAAAGTCTATTTTGTTCAATATGAACATTGCTATCCCAGCTTTCTTTTGACATCCATTTGCATGATAAATGTTTTTCCATCCCCTCACTTCCAATCTACAGGTGTCTTTAGGTCTGAAATGAATATCTTGCAGGCATCGTATAGATGGGTCTTGTTTTTTATCCATTCTCACACCCTATGTCTTTTGATTAGAGCATTTATTCCATTCAGATTCAAAGTAATTATTGCTGGATATGTATTTATTGTCATTTTGTTACTTTTTTGTGGTTGTTTTCATAGTTTTTCTCTGATCTTTTCTTCTCTTGCTCTCTTTCATGGTTTGCTGGTTTTCTCTAGTGATATGCTTGGATTCCTTTCCCTTTATTCTTTGCCCATCTATTACTGGTTTTTGATCTGTGGTTACCATTAGGTTTGTATATAACCTCTTTTGCATATAGCAGTCTATATGAAGTTGATGGTTACTTAAGTTTGAACCCATTCTCTATTCCCCTTCTCATTCCCCTCCCCATTTTAGGTATATGGTGTCATATTTTTTGCACTGAGATGAATGTTGTCTAGTTGTATCTGTGGGACGAGGTGAGTTTAGGGCCTTCCTACTCCACCACCTTCCCCAGAAGTCCTAATCTATTAACTTTAAATCCTCCCCCTTCTGCTGTGCATTAATTATTCTCTTATGTAATCTACATATTCAAAAATTAGGACTTGTCAGGTATTATGGGTTGAATGTGTCCCCCACCTCTTCCCCCAAAATATATTGGGGTTCTAACCCCCAGTATGCCAGAATGTGAATTTATTTGGAGATGAGGTTTTAAAGAGGTAATCAAATTAAAATGAGGTTATTAGGGTGGGCCCAATTCAATACAACTCATGTCTTTGTTAAAAAGGGGGAAATTTGGACACAGAGACAGAAACATACACACAGAGATACCATGTGATGAGTTATTCTGCCAGGAGCCAAAGTACTACCAGAAAAGCTAAGAGAGGAGCCTGTGACAGATCCTTCCCCACAGCCTTCAGAGGGAGCAGAGCCCTCTAACACCTTAATCTCAGACTCTCAGCCTCCAGAACTGGAGATGATAAACTTCTATTGCTTAAGTCGCCCAGTGTGTTGTAATTTGTTATAGTAGTTCTAGAAAACAAATACACAGGGTGACCTGAGGAAAAAAGCACATCGTTCTCTTCCTCCATACCCACTTGATCGTCTCTATATGTTTCTACCTGGAGCCTCTTCTTTTCTCCCCCAGAGATTTCTCTTAGTATTTCCTGAGGAAAGGTAAGAGGCAACCAAATCCTATTTGATGGTTGTCAATGTAAAATGCAGTTTCTGATGGCCTGGCAGACATTAAAAACCATCTCCTGTTTTTGTGAGGGCACTAGGGAAGGATATGTCCTATTAAGTTTCTACAATCTGGTTGGTTAGGATTCTGGTTCAGGCCAGGTTATCTGGCACTTTGCCTCCATTGTCTTGCACCTATAGTTCTCCTTGCCTTTCTAGATGGGCCTTTTATGCAGCATCTATGGCCATGTCAGGCCTGCTCTGTTTCTCATGTGTGTCCTATCTGATCCATGGGAAACATACACCTTTCACCTGATATAAGAAGGTCTGTCAGATGGTGCCTGGGTGGCTCAGTTGGCTAAGCTCTTGATTTTGGCTTGGGTCATGATCTCAGGGTCGTGAGATCGAGCCCTGCGTTGGGCTCCATGCTGGGCGTGGAGCCTGCCTGAGATTTTCTTTCTCCCTCTGCCCCTGCCTCACACTGCTTGCTCTCTCTCTCTTTAAAAACAACAAAAAAAAGCTGTCAGTGTGTCACGTACTCTGTGCTGGTGACACAGCAGCCTCGGCTCGTTGCTTCTCTGTTGGCTGCTTTCATTGTCAGGTGCTTGTCCACTGTATCCCCTAAAGTGCTCTTATCACAGTCTCTGAGAAGCTTCTGTACTGTGCCTCTTACCAGATGTCTAGAGGACTCATGCTATTTACTCTCTTCAAAGAAATCATCTGTAGTTTCCTGAGGAACTGAGGTCTCTAGCCTCTTTTATTGGCATGGGAGGGAAAACGTAAAGTAATTTTTTTATGTCATCCTGAAAATCCTGCTTATTGAACAAGTAATTGGCTAGAAGTTGGTGGTCAGATACAAGCCACAGATTTGGTCCTCTGCTCTCTCCTTGGTACCCCCAACTAGGTAAACTGGCATCTCACCACCTATTATTTTGCTATCAATTTGAGGTCTTAGATGAAATGAAAAACAGGTCCAGTTTTAACATCCTATTGTCACTTCAATTCGGCCTCTGTCTACCTGCCCCTGCACCTAAGTAGCTAGACTTGTTTCCATTTTCTTCCACATACTACTCAATTCACAGTTCTATCTGCTTTTTCCACAGCAACACTAAAAACTCTCCTGGAAGAAATTCATTAATAAACTCTTGATTACTCCAACAATGTTTATTTCTCAGTTCTGACCACTCTGGAATTTTTGAACCTCTCTGAAACTCTCTGAACCTCTCCTTCCTTCTTAAAACTCTCCCTCCCATGTGCTCTGATATGATGTTCTCTCTCATTTTCTCCATAACTTTCCAAAAGCTCCTCTTGCTCTTTCCTTCATTAAATGCTAGTGGTCTCCAGGTTCCCTTTTTTGCACCTTTCTTCTTTCTCTCTTTGCAGTTTAACCCAATATAAAAGTTTTTTTCTCTAATCACTTACAAATCTAATGGTCCACAGTAGCTCACTTTCCTAAAATCCAGATACTTACTTAACTACCCAATGAACATTTTTGAAGCTATACAATTTTGAACTATTATAGTTCTTGATATAAAAATTTGGTAATCTAACAATGGAGGAAGAATTACCTGGAATTAAAAACCTTCAGTAGATTACCTCTCAAAAAAGAGGGGAAGCAATTAGTGAGTCTAAATAAATGCGAAAAATGAAAGAGAAATAAATTCTTTATCATTTAATCACTTTATTTTAAAAGTAATTTTATTCATTGTGATGTGGTGTACTTCACGAAATACTGGAGTTATTTTATAGTATATTAATATGCTTTCAGTTGAAATATGTCATCCATTTGGAAACATTCTGTTACAATTTCTTAAAAGCAACATTTAAAATCATTTTACCAATTTATTAATCTTTTTTTTTTTTCTCTTCAGTTCCTTATATTCTTCTTAGTGATATAGGAAATGGTGGTAGTCTTCTTAGAAATATCTTTTCTATACATTCTTTATTTAGGAATCATCAGAATCTAGGCCAAATCTAAGCCACTTTGTTAGATGATTTTAAACATAATTTCCCTGTTCCCTATGCTGAATGATTGTTATTTGCATTACTTATTTTATTCTTGCTTTTATCACACTGCTTTGTCCCTAAGCAGCTTGCAGGAGAACAAATGCCATCTATGTTGCTAAGTTTGCCTCCTGAACATGCAGCAGCTGATGTATATATAATTGTTACAAATTTGTTCCTTTAAAATTAACTAAACTTCTTTTTTTGTATGCTTATTTTCATAGCATTTGCTAGACTTATAAAATTTTAAGGTTTTAGTGTTGCTGTTGTTTTTTGCTCTTCTAAATTCTCTATCCACATGTATTCTCTCTTCGTTTCATAAATTCATTTTTTATAAACTATGCCATCAAGCTGCATAGGTGTGTTTCCCTAAATGATTGCCAAAATGTTAGAATCAACTATTGGTAGTAGTAGAAAGCTAAGGGTTGCACTCAGAAACAAACTGTTATTTAAGACTACATCCACAAAACTCTATCATCTTTCATGGCATTTCTATACATGAAATAAATTGTCACTCCAGAATTGAGAATCTGCAAACTGCAAAAAGCCCAAGTTCAAATTTCATCCTCATAAAAGTTTCCCAAAAGTAAATTTTTAAGTAAATACTCCCCGAGGTCAGGGGCCATTTCTTTCCACCAATAGAGCATAATGGAGAAACTTAAATACCCCTAAGAAAGAACCAATAAATGCTGCTTCCAGGGGGATATCCTTGAAGAGAAGAGGAAGGGAAGGAACACTTGCCAAGTCTCTTTAAAAAGTCTGGCATCTAATGGGGTTCCAGATATTCTAGCCAGGTGGCCCACACATTCAATGAAAGAATATACTGGAAGGGGGCCCACAGGGACACTGTGAACCTAATCATTACCAAAACTGAAGGTGAAGTTAATGCCATTAGGTAGGAACAACTATTAAAAAGCACACAGCACACTGTTGGGTTTGTTTATGCAAGGCCAATGCTAATCATGCATTTGAACTCAAATCTCATCAACTTATCATGGTCTTTGCTAAATGTAAACCAGAGAACATTCCATAAATAACTATCAGCTGTCCATGCCTCTATTTCTTTGTATTGACACACTCCAATGGACATGGACAAGAAAACATACTAAGATTTAACAAGACTAGGCCTACAAAGACCTGTAATTGAAAAGAATGGTATGTTTTTTTTGAGCCCTCTGTCCCACATCCACCTGAGGCCCTGCTTCTTCAGACAGGATGAAGGCCAGAACTAGTCACAAGTATATCAGTGACAGAGGGGTTGCTCAGGAGGGTGAATGGATGCCAAATACAGACAAAGCTCACTTCAAAAGGTTGCTCAGTTCTGAACCAAGGTTCCTCCTCCTTCTCTCCACTTCATGCATCGGTCACACCCAGATCCAGCTAGTATGTCCACAGTCATTGTGCGGTAAATTGAGTGTGACCTTATCTATGCCGTAACTCACAGGAGGGAGGAGTTTCATCCATCCTCCAGCTATAACTTTGAAGTACAAAGCTGAACAGCCTTTGTTAAACCGGCAGACCCCTACAGGATATTCAGAGTTGGGGGTGAGCAAGGGTCAATGTGTGATGGTTAATGTTTAAATGGCACTGAAAGAAAAAAAAGAAGTATAAATGTATGTAATTGTTAATTTTTTTATTGAAGTATAGTTGATGCATAATGTTACATTGGTTTCAGGTGATTCCACAAGATTATATATTATGCTAATGCTCACCACAAGTGTAGCTATCATCTATCAGGATACAACACTATTACAGTATCATTAACTGTATTCCCTATGCTGTACCTTTTATTCTCATGACATTCATTCTATAACTGGAAGCCTGTATCTCCTACTACTCTTCACTCATTTTGCCCATCCCCCATCCATTCCCCTCTAATAACTATCAGTTTCTTCTCTGTATTTGTGGTTCTGTTTCTGTTTTTGTTTGTTTGTTTGTTCATTGTTATTTAGGGGTGTTTTTGTTTTATATTCCACATATAAGTGAAATCATAGTATTTGTCTTTCTCTCTTATTTCACTTAGCATAGTACTCTCTAGGCTCATCCATGTTTTCACAAATGGCAAGATCTCCTTTTTATGGCTGAGTAGTATTCCACTGTGTGTGTGTGTGTGTGTGTTGTGTCACTTCTTTATTAACTATTCATCTATCAATGGACATTTGGGTTATTTCCATATCTTGGCTATTATAAATAATGATACAATGAACATATGGGTACATATATCATTTTGATTTAGTGTTTTCATTTTTTTGGGGGGGGGATGGTAAGTACCGAGTAGTAGAATTACTGGATAATATGGTATTTCTATTTTTAATTTTTTTGAGGACTCCCTATATTGTTTTCCACAGTGGCTGTACCAATTTACATTCCTGCCAACAGTGCCTGAGGGTTCATTTTTCTCCACATCCTCTCCAACTTTTGTTATTTATTGTCTTTTTGATTCTAGCCATTCTGACAGGTTTAAGGTGATTATCTCACTGTGGTTTTGATTTGCATTTCTCTGACAGTTAGTGATGTTGAGCATCTTTCCATGTGTCTGTTTGCCTGGGATGGTTAATTGTATATGTCAAGTTATCTGGGCCATGGCACCCAAATATTTGGTCATTCTTCTGGATGATTTTGTGAAGGTAATTTTTGGATGAGAATAACATTTAAATCAGTGGACCATGAGTGAAATATATTACCTCCATAATGTGGAGAGGTGGGCTTCATCCAATTATTTGGAAACCTTAATAGAACAAAGACTCATCTCCCCTCAGTAAGAAGGAATTCTGCCAGTTGACTTCCTCTGGGCTCCACCCCGGTCTTCAGATTGCTGGCCTACTCTGTAGATTTTGGATTTACCAAGCCTCCATAATCATGTGAGCCAATTCCTTAAAATAAATCTCTCTCTCTCTCATTTTCTCCCTGTCCTTCTCTCTGTCTTTATCCTCATATCTATACCTATGATCTATCTATCAATCATCTATCCTTTTGGTTTTTTCTTCCTTAGAGAACTCTAATACAATATACATAAGTTTATTATAAATGTTACTGATATAAAAGTTATGTAGTACACAATTTAAAAAATAATAAAATATGGTGTGCCTGGGTGGCTCAGTTGTTAAGCGTCTGCCTTCGGCTCAGGTCATGATCCCGGGGTCCTGGAATTAAGCCCCGCATCGGGCTCCCTGCTCTGCAGGAAGCCTGCTTCTCCCTTTCCCACTCCCCCTGCTTGTGTTCCCTCTCTCGCTGTGTCTCTCTCTGTCAAATAAATAAATAAAATCTTTGAAAAAAAATAAAATATGTAAAACTATTGTAAATTTTTTATAGTAAATTAATCATCACATGCTTTCTTGGTTTTTGACAAACTATTATATTGGTAGCTAGCATGTAGTTGTAATTTAACTGAGGTCTGACAAATGGAGTTATTTCCCAATCTGCTCATTCTTCTCTCAATAAACATATTTTTATAAAATCTGATATGTGAACTTGTGAAATCCACTATCAGTTTTAGAAAACTCTGTTACTAACACTTATGTCACAAAATCATACTACAAATAAATGTTTAATTATTATTCAGTTCAACACAGAAATCACTCACATCATTGTGAACATAAATAGTTTGACATGAAATGTTAGTTGCTATTTTAGTTTATATTAACAAGTAAAACAAAAGTGGAAGAATAGAGATGTATTTTGGAGCTTTATTTGACTCTTTTCCTGAATTAATGATAGTTTTACAATACCGGAAAAAAATGTCCTCAATTTCTGTGCTATTCTCAATGTAACAGGGACAAACCTGACATACTTTTAAGCTAATTTAAATTAACATTTTTTTCCATTTTTCTTAAAACCAGAGCAGGAGTTGGTAAAGGTTTTGATTAAATAGTCAGATAATAACTGTTTTAGGCTTTTTGGGTCATGTAGTCTCTGAATCTCAAGTATTCAAGCAGCCAGAAGATATGTAAATGAACATGGCTGTATTTCATTAAACTATATTAATAAAAATGGTAGCAGGTTCAAAGGTCATATTTCCCTATCCCTCAGTCTAGAAATCAACAATCAAAGTAATCAAGCCTTTATTTGTTGTGTTTGCTGATGTCCTTGGTGTATGTACTCCATCATGGTTGATTTCAAGCTACCAGCATGATGTCACTGAATCTTTAGTTGGACAGAGATGTGCAGTATCACAACATTGTGTGGTATTTCCACTAGACAGATGCAATACCCATAAATAACCTCAAGAGAATAGATAATAATAAAATGTATAAAATAATTAGAACTGATGAGTTCTATTTATTACTTTTGTTTTTTAATATAATTTAATTGTAAATATATAAAATCTAATAAATAATATTGGCTCTGTTGGAACAACTGGCTTACAAAATTCCTGAGTACTTAAGAATTAGCTCTTGTGAACCAATACAAGCCGGCTTCAGCACACCACTAGCCAAGGTCAAGAACCAGCTTAAAATCTGGGTCAAGGCCATGAAACTATTCCAGGGGATAACTATTGGGTAGAAACATAGATACAAGATGAGGATATTCGGCGGAACACTCAGGTAGCAACAACAATGAAGGAATGTTTTACTTAGGCAAAACTACTTTCAGAGTTGTCTACTGATTTTCAAGACACACTCTCTACCAAATGCCTGATAATTTCAGTTTAGCAACATTTTGGAATTAAAAGAATTTTCTGATTTGACTAGAGAAAATTATTATTATTATTAATATATAATAAAATTATTATTATTTCAAATGTTACTTCTATGGGAAAATAAATCTCAGATTCCTAACAACCAACTTGAAAAGGACCTTTTTAGAACACTGTGTTCATAACTTGTAGACTGCCTGTGCATAATACAAGTAACAGGGTCATTTTTGCATGGACAAATTATATTTTGCCAAAACAGCATTGAATAGAATTCATAGAATTGTTGAATACTACATCTGAAACTAATGATGTACTCTGTGTTGGCTAATTGAATTTAAAAAAAAATAGAATTCATAGAAATGGTTTTACCAAGTGTTAAATTTAGCAATCCTAATTTTTTCTTGCCAAATGGGAACAAGCAATCTGTAACAAACCCTCAGTCTCCCTTTCCCCTGCGCAGACCACCCCCTTCATGACTCGATGTCTACATATTAACACTAAAAGACTTAGCATTCCTTTATTAACATGCAGTAAGGATGCCATAAAATAGTGCACAAATTGATTCTCTCTGAAAGACCAGAAATTTGACTTAGTAGCTATGATTTCCTGCTGAGGAGAGAAAAATAGATGAGATGGTGTAGCATGTCTCAATCTGAGACCAATTGTTCTTACCTGTGGTTCTGCCTACATTAGCCTCTGAAAGAACCTCAAAGACAGTGATAGAAATGCATTGCTTTAATAAACAATCACATTTTCCACACATATAAATTCTACCCTTATATGTACAACAATTTGATGAAATATAATAAAAATGGAATGATCATTTCTTTAGTCAATATGCTTTATTTTGCTGTATAGAAACATTGTGCCTCACCAAAACCCATTTCTCATCATTTCTGGTTAATTTATTTAAACTTGTGCCATTCCAAGCTTTAGGAATCTTGGGAAAGTCTGCCAAACTGTACGTGTTTATTCATATCATGAAATAGCATGGCTAAGAATAAATGGTAGATTCACATAATCATACATTTTTATATATGAATGTATATCATAAACAGGTAAAACCTCCTCATGTTACAGATGGGAAAACAAAGACCTAGAATAAATAAGTGACATGGTCAATTTAGTTAGACTCTTGTCTGGTTAGAAAAACATTTTTATTTATTTTTCTTTTTATGGGAGGAAAAAGGAGTTTGTTAGTTGTTTTTTTTTAAAGATAAATTATTTTAAATGATGCATGCTTCTAACTTTAAAATCAATTTGACTTCTCCCCCATGAACTAATTCTTATAGAACAAATGATTATAAAATAAGAAATAGGGTTCTTGATGAGGAGATAAACTACAAAGGCATTGTCATAAATCTAGACAAAATGGTGAGATAATAATCTTATCTACATAAAACTAACTCGTGGATGATTTATGATGTTTTCTCATGACATGTCTTTAATGTGGTGGGAGACAGGACATAAATCTGTCACCTCCAAATAACCATAAATAATATTTACTTTCAGAATAATATTTTAATGAGAGTTTTGTTAAATAGTGAGAAGTACTAAGTTGTACTCCATCCTCCAGAGTAAATATTCTAAGTGTAAAGACTATAAGCTAATTTTACCTTTATCTAAAGGCTCTTGAACACTTTTTTGAGGGCAAAGTGGAGAATCTAGGGAAGTTTCCAACTAGCTGTTGCTGTAACTAGCTGTTCCAATTAGCTGAATTAGCTAAGCAAAACACTGTATTGCAACTGCTGATTGTAGTTAGTCTAATGAAAATTAAAACATAATTATTACTGACTTATATAGGGCAATCCTCAAACTTTAATGTTTGAGAATCAGTTCTTGTTACAGTGCAAATTTTGATTTACAAGTTCTGGAATGGGGTGGGTATGAGAATGCCTGTAAGTCTAACAAGCTCACAGGTGAGGCTGATGCTGCTGATCCAGACCATATTTTGAGTAGAAAAATCTCTCTGGTATGGTCATTTTTGTACTTCTGGGGTCTTTAGAAAAGGCTGGGTAAGAAGCCATAATTCCATTTGAATAACTTTCAATGCCTTGACTTGCATGCTGTTTGCATATCCATAGTATTTTTACATTTTAAAAGATTAATTTATTAGCTTTATTACTGCCCTGCAGAGCCAACTCATGGCCAAGAACTAATTTGGTGGACTGACTTAATAGCTCAAGGGAACATGGGGAAAGGGTTTGCTCCCCTTGCATTTTCTTCCTTGTAAGGTGAAAACGTTAAGAAGGAAGGAAGAATGTCAACTCTCCATTATAAGACTAAAGGGATAGCATCATGAAATGAAGTCTTTCATATTTATGCATCCTCTGATACTGAAGTTTGTAAGCAACTTTCCAAATGAGGACTCTCTGGTGCCTTTTTAAACATAACACCCAGTGGCTCAGAGACAGCTATTTTTATTATGTTTAGTTATTCCTAAACCATGTGAATATTTATTTTGTAATTGAAGTGCTGCTGTGTCTTACAGCAGCTGTAAGAAAACTTGTGTTTAGACTGTGTGAAGGACTTGATACTTAAGTTAATACATTCATCTTTAATTGCTTCTTGCCTTTGAAGAAAGGTTGGTTTACAGCAGATCAACTAATCCACAAAAGCCTACATCATTTTAAGATTACAGTCCTGCTATTCGTATTAGGTGTTATGATGACATAACTATTTTTAATGCAAAACAACTATATTGAGACCACAGACAAGAAACATCTCTGAAGGTAGCTGAGAATGGGCATTCTCTTCCCAAAGATGGTAATAAACTGATCCCACGTATAGACATTGCTGCAGTTTGGAAGAAATAATTTATGAAAACAAACACTTTGGAGTCAAGAGGACTAAACCCATTGTGCTGATGAAACACTATGGCAAACAGGATTTTTTCTCCTCTTCATGATTTTTTGATCCAATGAGAGGTAAATTTTTATCATATCATTTGATGCCACATTAGCTCCATTTGTGACAGGCGAAATGTCACAGTCTTGATGTGTTTTACAAATTTGAGAGGCATTTGAATGATGAAAAATAACAAGGGCAACTTTTTTTCTGGACATATATCACAGAACTACTCTTGGCAGCAAGTCTTGTCTTATTGCTGTGCTCTTCAAATGTACAAAGTTCTTTATACAAAATATCTTTAGAGTGTGTACGAACCTAAATCAAAATGGTATAAAGGATTCTTTGCACGATGCATAAAAGCACTTCAAATTAGTTTGAGAAATAACTGCTCTAATATATAATTATAAATAACTTGCTGATCTTAGGAATAAAGTGCTATATAACGGGCTTGGTGTATTATAGCTAAAATATTTAAATCTTCTAAAAAAGCAAATCTAAACATATGCATGACCCCAAAATTCCAATTCCTAATATCTACTTAGAAAATAATTTGTTTAAATGAGAACATTTAAACATGTTTCATTATAGGGCTGTTTATAATAATGTAAACATGAAAATCACTTACATGTTCATTCATGTAATAGAATATTAGGTAGCAGTTAAAAAGGACTTCATGCAAAAATTATTGAATGATGAAAACAAAATATAAAAATTTGCACCATATGATATACTCTTCTGTAAACATACACAGAATACTATATATTTTCTATTTTCTGTGTATTAATGCCTTCATACTGATGGGACAAAAATGAAACTGATAATGGTGGCTCCTTTTGAGAAGGTCTTGTTCAAATGGCACTTGAGTCATATCTAAACGGATCCTTGAGACATTTCACAGTGATTAAGGATTTGAATCTGGAACTAGGTTGCTTACATTTAAATCACTGCTCCATTATTTACCACATATGTCACTTTGGGTACGTTACTTAAGATCTCTCTGTGCTTCAGTTTCCTCTTCTGGAATATGGGAGTAAAAGCAGTAAGTCCTTTAGAAAGTTGCTTAGATTACCTTAGTTGCCATATTTTACTGAACCTAAGATGTCATTGATTCTAAGATTCACTCTTATGATACATCCTCAGCTTTAACAATGTCAAAATAGGAAAAGATGAGTGTTATAAAATGGAAAAATATATATAAAGCCTTTATAAGGAGCACTTTATATATGTTATCATTATATTCAGAAATCTTCATTTACTGCTGTGAGAATTAATAAAATGTCAGTGCATAAAATAAAGGGAGATAGGCTTTATTGAGTCCTCTGTGACTTCAAAAGTAGATTTATTTTGGGAAACCATGAAATAGGCTCTAACTACCCTCATTAGGTATCTCCACAAGCAAGTACACCAATGGCTCAGCTCTAAAAATCAGGCAGTATTGGGCGCCTGGGTGGCTCAGTTGGTTAAGCGACTGCCTTCGGCTCAGGTCATGATCCTGGGGTCCTGGGATCGAGTCCTGCATCGGGCTCCCTGCTCTGCGGGGAGCCTGCTTCTCCCTCTCCCACTCCCCCTGCTTGTGTTCCCTCTCTCGCTATGTCTCTCTCTGTCAAATAAATAAATAAAAAATCTTAAAAAAAAAAAATCAGGCAGTATTGTTGAACTTAATTTTCTTAGGTTCATCCATTGCAAATCCCAATTCGAACAGCATCTGACATGGCAGCTCATGTATTCCACTACAGGCCCCTTAAGAAAATCAGCTTTATTAACTAAGTACTAAAAATAGTTTATAATCCAGAGCAAACGAGAACCGTTACACAGCACAGCTGTGTTTTCCTTGAACCATTTCAGAGGCTCTCCAGAATCAATTATCACTAGTAGTCTATTGTGCCTTATAGTTGCAGGGAAAGTTCAGGTTAAATTAATTAACTTTAAATAACTACCAAAGTCTGTGTGATATCACTGTCATCCCTCTAACAGTTTCTGGGAATCTGCGTGCTACCTAGAATCACAGGCTCTGAGAATGGGTCATATATTGAGGGCATCTGCTCTTGAATTGATTTCCTTAGTGGATCAAAATTCTGGGCCACTGTGCTTTTGAGACTCCACTTCAGGCTGCAATAGATATTTGGATACGGTGTTTGCTAGGTTGATTTTCAGCTTTATAGAGAGTAAAAACAGTAGTTATTATAATGCTTATTCCTGTGCAAACAGAGCATCCAAAATGACCTTGTTTATCGAATCTGAGTGTTTTTGTGTTCCACATGATAAGCCTCGCCTTCTCGCCGTACAGGTCACTTAGGGCAGGAGAAGGAACTTGACCCCATGGCACTTAAAACTCTCCAGGAATCCACAGTCAAGGTGTTTTACTGCAAATGCAAATGGATCATAGAAATTAAATTGAGCTTTAATTATTGTGTTAACAGTTGCTCTTAATCCTTCCTTGGAGTGGGGGTAGGGTGGAAAGAAATGCTTCTCTGGTTAATGCGCAAAGGCATAATGTAAACAATGATTCTTTGGAAGATTAGTGATCCTAAAGAAAGCAATTAGAGAAAGAAAGAACATTTAGACAGAAGCTAATGCTTAGTAGCTTGCAGCACGGTGAAGCTGTGCAGAATTTTATTTCCACATCAGATGGAATTCTTTCAAAGCTTTTGTGTTATAAAACAGGAAATTGAGTTTCCAGTGATTCCAAATGATACAAATTATGTAAAATATAAGAAAACTGATCCAACCCCCCTATATCAGTTTTTACTTGTGACTCATTGTAGAAAACCTATTTTCTTCTTCATGTATATCCAACCCTAAGCACAATGCCTGGGATATAGTAGGCGTTCACTAAAGGTAGCAAATGTTAGCTGATTGAAAAGATAAATGAATGAACGAGGGAGTAAGTCAGCCTTCAG
The DNA here is from genome assembly GCF_011800145.1 of Mirounga leonina. NCBI lineage: Eukaryota > Metazoa > Chordata > Mammalia > Carnivora > Phocidae > Mirounga > Mirounga leonina. The sequence goes on from NW_023270268.1 coordinate 20,638,547, forward strand.
AGTAATTCTAAGTAGAAATAATAAGTATATATTTTACTACTTTTATTTTCTTGAAAACAAATGTTTGGTTAATTTGTACTGATAGATAAAACTTGGGGCACCTTGGTGGCTCAGTCAGTTAAGTATCCAACTCGATCTCAGCTCAGGTCTTGATTTGGGGGTCATGAGTTCAAGCCCCACACTGGGCTCCATGCTGGGTGTGGAGCCTACTCAAAAAAATTAAAAAAAAAAATTATTTGGGCAGCCAGTGGCTCTTTATTGATTCCAGATTATTTTGTCTACTCCATTTTGGCCAGGCAGAAGGGGAACAATCATTGTGTGGTTCCTCTTAGTGTGTAAGTAGAAGGACAGAGAGGAGCATCACCAGATTTGGAATAAAAAGCTTTACCACGAACAAGATATGTGTTTGGCAAATCACATTTCCTAGCCCTATTTTTTGCCTTTTTTTTATATTTATAAGATGAGCACAGTATCTATTCTTAATATCTTGGCATAAATTGAATGCTATATTACATGTGAAAACATTTCAGAAGACTATAAAACAATATTCCTCAAACCAACTATGATGAAGGGCCAGCTTTTTTTCTTGGTTTTTAAATTCAAATCAGTTGAGAATTGATACTTTTCAATCCTCATATTTCAATGTTACAGCACTGTTACGTTGGTATCAAGGTTTCTGAATGCTTTCTTTCTTTTTCGTCCTTACCTTACTGTGGAGTGGTAAGAACCAGTTTGCTATGTTTCTAGGAAGAAGTTGCTGCAGCTGAGGTCGAAGAGGTTGCTGCCTGTGTTCTCCTCAAGGATTTTGATGGATTCTTGTCTCACATTTAGGTCCTTCATCCATTTTGAGTTTATTCTTTGTGTATGGTGTAAGGAAATGGTCCAGTTTCCTTCTTCTGCATGTGGCTGTCCCAATTTTCCCAACACCATTTGTTGAAGAGACTGTCTTTCTTCCATTGGATATTCTTTCCTGCTTTGTCAAAGATGAGTTGACCATAGAGTTGAGGGTCCATTTCTGGGCTCTCTATTCTGTTCCATTGATCTGTGTGTCTGTTTTTGTGCCAGTACCATACTGTCTTGATGATTACAGCTTTGCAATAGAGCTTGAAGTCCAGAATTGTGATGCCGCCAGCTTTGTCTTTCTTTTTCAATATTCTTTTGGCTATTCAGGGTCTCTTCTGGTTCCATACACATTTTAGGATTATTTGTTCCAGCTCTGTGAAAAAAGTGGATGGTATTTTGATGGGGATTGCATTAAATGTGTAGATTGCTCTAGGTAACATTGACATCTTCACAATATTTGTTCTTCCAATCCATGAGCATGGAACATTTTTCTATTTCTTTGTGTCTTCCTCAATTCCTTTCATGTGTATTCTATAGTTTTCTGAGTACAGATTCTTTGCCTGTTTGGTTAGATTTATTCCTAGGTATCTTATGGTTTTGGGTGCAATTGTAAATGGGATCGACTCCTTAATTTCTCTTTCTTCTGTCTTCTTGTTGGTGTATAGTAATGCCACTGATTTCTGCACATTGATTTTATATCCTGCCACTTTACTGAATTCCTGTATGAGTTCTAGCAGTTTTGGGGTGGAGTCTTTTGGGTTTTCCACGTAAAGTATCATATCATCTGCAAAGAGTGAGAGTTTGACATCTTTGCCAATTTGGATGCCTTTTATTTCTTTTTGTTTTCTGACTGCTGAGGCTAGGACTTCTAGTACTATGTTGAATAGCAGTGGTGATAGTGGACATCTTTGCTGTGTTCCTGACCTTGGAAGCAAGGGCAAAAATGAACTATTGTGACTTCATCAAGATAAAAAGCTTTTGCACAGCAAAGGAAACGGTCAACAAAACCAAAAGACAACTGACAGAATGGGAGAAGATATTTGCAAATGACATATCAGATAAAGGGCTAGTATCCAAAATCTATAAAGAGCTTATCAAACTTAACACCCAGAGAACAAATAATCCAATCAAGAAATGGGCAGAAGACATGAACAGACACTTAGGCAAAGAAGACATCCAAATGGCCAACAGACACACGAAAAAGTGCTCAACATCGCTCAGCATCAGGGAAATACAAGTCAAAACCTCAGTGAGATACCACCTCACACCAATCAGAATGGCTAAAATTACCAAGTCAGGAAACGACAGATGTTGGCAAGGATGCAGAGAAAGGGGAACCCTCCTATGCCGTTGGTGGGTAGGCAAGCTGGTGCAGCCACTCTGGAAAACAGTATGGAGGTTCCTCAAAAAGTTGAAAATAGAGCTATCATACGATCCAGCAATTGCAGTACTGGGTGTTTACCTCAAAGATACAAATGTAGTGATCTGAAGGGGTATGTGTACCCTGATGTTTATAGCAGCAACATCCACAATAGCCAAACTATGGAAAGAGCCAAGATGTCCATCGACAGATAAATGGATAAAGAAGATGTGGTGTATATATATACAATGGAATATTATGCAGCCATCAAAAGGAATGAAATCTTGGCATTTGCAATGACGTGGATGGAACTGGGGAGTGTTATGCTGAGCAAAATAAGTCAATCAGAGAACAACATGTATCATATGACCTCACTGATATGAGGAATTCTTAATCTCAGGAAACAAACTGAGGGTTGCTGGAGTGGTGAGGGGTGGGAGGGATGCGGTGGCTGGGTGATAGGCACTGGGGAGTGTATGTGCTATGGTGAGTGCTGTGAATTTGTAAGACTGATGAATCACAGACCTGTACCCCTGAAACAAATAATACATTCATTATATGTTAATAAATAAATAAATAAATAAATAAATAAATAAATAAATAAATAAATAAATAAAAGTTCTGCTTTAAAAAAAAAAAAAAAAAGAACCAGTTTGCTAATGGGTAGGGTCTCCCAAGCTTTGGTCTTTGAGTAGCAATGCTCTTAGTGTCTACAAAAATAGAACAAGGATTATGATGATGATGACGACGATGATGATAGTAACAATGACATCACTGCTGCTACTCAGCATGTGTATCAAAGTTGGGCATCAAAGGCAGCCTGGATTTTAGTTGGTTGGCAGGGAAATGAAAATACACTGCATATATAAGGAAGTGTGAGCAAAGGCGAGATGAGAATCACATAGCAGTATCAAAGCTGTCTTACCCATGAAGCAGATCAGATATCTTCAGAAAATAAGAGGTGAGAGTGAGATTTTGAAGGACACAGGGCTGTAGCAGGTGAGTGATGGCCTACAGAGGTTTTTATAGATGCTACATTTGCCAACTTGAGGAGGGAGGCATGGAAGCAGGAATACAGCTTACTGTTCAACATATGAAGTGAAAAAAGTCCAAACTAGTGACTAAAGTGGGATCCAAAAGAAATGGATGTGAGAAATATAATGAAAAACTGAAGGGAACGATCATCTATTGGGGTTATTAGGAAGAGAAAAGAATGAGAGCTTATGCAGCCATGAAAATATAGTAATAAGTAGAAATCTAAGGAGCCACCTAGTGTATTATATGTGAGAATACGTACCGAGTTCAGACTATATCATGGCTGTGCCACTTGCTGGCTGTGTGCCTTTGGAAAATTCATTTCAACTTTAGGAGATTACTAAACTTTAAAAAACTATAAGCTAACTTTAAAAACATACCTCATGGGCTCACTGTGATATGGAGTGCTGTTACATATGTAACATATACATGCAACACACACACACACACGTCTATATATCTAAACTATAGCATTATCTTCATATCATATAGATGTCTACCTATAACATATCCTTTTTCATTCCAAAATATATTTAGAGTTATCAAAGCCTATCTGATTCAAATGCAGATAAACTTTAAAAGAAGGAATTAGATTGTGTGATGCAGTGACCTTGATTGACTTGGATGTGTGCTTTCCTTTTATACAACCCTACTGGTAGAAAATAGTGGTAACAATTGTGTCATTCTGTCTTGGATGCACACACACACAGGGGCTGTTCCATTGTAAATAAAGCTGTTAACACAATTTGTGGGCACCCTCTGTTAATGAGACTGACATTATCAGCTGTATACTGTCAATACTCCAAATTATATGGATCCAATTACATCTTTAAAGAAAATATGTTATCAAGACAGTATGGTATTGGCTTTGAAATTTGCTTAAGATAGACAGTTATATTTTGTGATGGTACTTTCCCTTCACAGCTTGCTTTGCAAGCTCAGCAACTCTATTTCTCTGAGGCCATTTTGCCATCCAGTGAAGACCAACCACTTCATCATGGTCTCAGAGTCTGAATATTAAGGCTTCACTGAGGCATGTCAACCATTTCAAGTATTAAAGTGTGGTATGTAAAACCATATAATTTGAGGAGTTCTAGATTAAATACTGTAACTTTTAAACTCCTGCCATAAGGATGTGTTTTTATTGTATTAGACCAGTATATTTTTATTTGATCTAGAGTGCCTTCAGTATTTTCAATTCAATAGAGTTTCATTCTTTTAAAAAACATATATATCAAGTTCCAGTTGTGTTTGGTATTAGAAATATACATATAATGAAAGATGATTCTTACCCTCAAAGAATTTACAACCTAGTGTAGCATGTCCCATGGGGAAAATGCAATTTCAGACACACTCAAATAAAAATGTTAAGGCTGTATTGTGAAAGGCAGCTGTCTTCAAATATATTTACACATGCATCATCTCAGTGAATTTCTATATTGTTTTTGTTATGTGTATACTGCTGTATTTATAATTTATAAATGATCTTCTCTAATAGTAATATACATAAACATCTTCAAATGAAGGCACTAAATAGGATGCCTAAAAAACCCATATTTTAATATATGTTAAATTAATGTTATATAAAAAATATTGTTTAAAAATTATCATTAATCAAAATGGAGTAATTTCAAAGTCTGTTTCTAAATTCAGTTTAAAACAAATAATTTGGTTGAAATTTCTTTTTTTTCCCCCATATCATTATTTTTAATGTCCAGCGTTTACAATATGAGGACCAGAGCTTTCTCCCCAACTCAAGTTTATAAATTCTCAATTGGCTTTGAGGCCAATAGGGATACTTCTTCTTGTCTAATTTGGTTTCTGGGAAGACTTCATTCAGGTCCTCAATGGTCATCTGATCAAATGGAATTATGTTCCTCATCTTCTCCAGTTCTTTTTCATATTCCTCAATCCTGGCCTTTGAGAGAGACAAAAACTCGGCACAACTTTTCACATCTTCTTTTTCTTCAGCATCCACCTGAGCAGTATATTTATCCTCTGGCACAGGAACCTTCAGGGCATTAAACTTTTTCTCAAAGTCATCTACCAAACCAGCCTTTGCCACATTGGCCTTGTAGTAAGCCCAGTCAATAGCAGGTGGTTTCTCAGGGAGAGTAGCCAACCTGGAGGTAAGTGTCTCATTCCAGGATTTCAGGGAGTTAGCAATGGCCTTCTGGTTTCAGGGTATGATCTCCCCAAAAGCTACCCAGTCAATGGTTTTTAGAGCAAGTTTTCACGCAGCCATCTTGAAATCCTTCACTGAACCCTGTGGCCCAGAGTCCCCAGCCGCAAGGAATGGAACTCTGAAATTTCTATTTTAACCAAATTCAATCCTCACAAAGATACATAAATCCAATAGAAGATATAACCATTTACAGATTGCTGATTTTGATACTCATTTCTTCACACATTGATTAGTTCAGTAAGTATTTACTGAGTTCCTGGTACAAGCCAGGCAATGCTTAAAACTACAGGGACAGAGCAATGAATACAATAAAGTTGTTGCCCTCAAGGATGAGAAACAAAGAGCAGACATAAGGACTACTCTAAGCAATAGTGTGCTGGCAAATACTAACATCCAGCTTATGGGGGGGAGAATATATATATATATATATATATTCATGGTATACAAGTGTGTTTATGGCATATATGTATATATTTATATATTTAAATAAAATAAGCTAAAAGATTTTTTCATTAGGACCTTAGCAAGCATTTTAAATTTTAAGTTGACATACTTAATAGAAAATTTAAAAATCAATAGGCTTTACTTTCTAGAAGTTTTGGATTTATAAAACAATTGAGCAGATAGTACAGAGAATTCCCATATATCCCTCCCTCTACATGTATGTAAACATAGTTTCCCCTATTATTAACATATTGTTTCAGCATAATATTTTGTTATAATTAATGAACCAAAACTGATACCTGGCTATTAACTGAAGTTCATAGTTTACATTAAGGCTCAATGTGCATTCTACAGTTTTGTGGGTGTTGACAAATGCATATCATATATCCACCATTACAGTATCATACAAAATAGTTTCATCACCTTAAAAATCTCATGTTTACTTTTTTATCCTTTATGGTATGTTTTAAGTTTTTATTTAACTTCCACTTAGTTAACATACAGTGTAATACTAGTTTCAGGTGTACAATATAGTGATTCAACACTTCCATACCTCACTGGGTACTCACCACAGCAAGTGCCCTCCTTAATCCCCATCACCCATTTTATCCATCCCCCACCCCCACTCATCTCTCCTTTAATAACCATCAGTTTGTTCTCTATATTTAAGATTGTATTTTTTGGTTTCTCTCTCTCTCCTTATTTTTTTCCCCTTTGCTCATTTGTTTTGTTTCTTAAATTACCAAATGAGTGAAATCATATGATATTTGTCTTTCTCTGACTTACTTCACTTAGCATAATACTCTCTAGCTTCATCCATGTCATTGCAAATGGAAAGATTTCATTCTTTTTAATGGCTGAGTAATATTCCATCATAGAGCTATACCACATCTTCCTTATCCATTCATCAGTCAATGGACACTTGGGCTGTTTCCATAATTTGTCTATTATAGACAATGCTCCTATAAACATCAGGGTACATGTATCCCTTTGAATTAGTATTTTTGTATTTGAGTAAATACTAGTAGTGCAATTGCTGGATCATAGGGTAGTTCTATTTTTAACTTTGAGGAACCTCCATACTGTTTTCCACAGTGGCTGTACCAGTTTGCATTCCCACCAACAGTGCAAGAGGGTTCTCCTTTCTCCACATCCTCGTGAGCACCTGTTGTTTCTTGTATTGTTGATTTTAGCCATTCTGACAGGTGTGAGGTGATATCTCATTGTAGTTTTAACTTGTATTTCCCTGATTATGAGTGATATTGAGCATATTTTCATATGTCCTTTGGTCTTCTGTGTCTTCTTTGGAGAAATGTCTATTCATGTCTTCTGCCCATTTATAATTAGATTATTCATTTTTGGGGTGTTGAGTTTTATAAATTCTTTATGTATTTTGGATACTAACCCTTCATTACATATGTCATTTGCAAATATTTTCTCCCATTTTGTAGGTTGCCTTTTACTTTTGTTGATCATTTCCTTTGCTATGCAAAGCATTTTATTTTGATGAAGTCCCAATAGTTTATTTTTGCTTTTGTTTCTCTTGCCTCCAGAGACATATCCAGAAAGAAGTTGCTATGGCCAGTGTCAAAGAAGTTACTGCCTGTGTTCTCCTCTAGGATTTTTTTGGCTTCAGATCTCATATCTAGGTCTTTAACCCCTTTTGAGTTCATTATTGTGTAAGTGGTCCAGTCTCATTATTTTTTTTTTTAAAGATTTTATTTATTTATTTGAGAGAGAGAATGAGAGAGAACACATGAGAGGGGATAGGGTCAGAGGGCAAAGCAGACTCCCTGCCAAGCAGGGAGCCCGATGCGGGACTCGATCCAGGGACTCCAGGATCATGACCTGAGCCGAAGGCAGTCGCTTAACCAACTGAGCCACCCAGGCGCCCCCAGTCTCATTATTTTGCTGTCCAGTTTTCCCAACACCATTTGTTGAGGAGACTGTCTTTTTCCCATTAAATACTCTTTCCTGCTTTGTCAAAGATTAGCTGACCACATAGTTGTAGGTTCATTTCTGGGTTTTCTATTCTATTCTGTTGATCTGTGTGTCTATTTTTGTCCCAGTACCGTACTGTTTTGATCACTGCAGCTTTTTAATATAATATGAAGTCTGGAATTGTGATGCCTCCAGGTTTGCTTTTCTTTTTCAATGTCACTTTAGCTATTCAGGGTCTTTTGTGGTTCATACAAATTTAGGATTGTTCTAGTTCTATGAAAAATACTGTTGGATTTTGTTAGGGATTGCATTAAATGTATAGATTGCTTTGAGTAGTATAGACATGTTAGCAATATTTGTTGTTCCAATTCATGAGCATGTGATGTCTTTCCATTTCTTTCCAGCATCTTCAATTTCTTGTGTAATTTATAATTTTCAAAGTAGAGATCTTTCACCTCCTTGGTTAGGTTTATTCCTAGGTATCTTATCATTTTGGTGCAATTGTGAATGGGATTGATTCCTTAATTTTTCTTTCTGCTCCTTCATTATTGGTGTATAGAAATGGAACAGATTTCTGTACATTGATTTTGTATCCTGAGATTTTACTGAATTCATTTATCAGTTCTAGTAGTTTTATGGTGGAGTTTTTTAGGTTTTCTATATAGAGTATCATGTCATCTGCAAACAGTGAAAGTTTTACTTCTTGATGGTTTGTATGCCTTTTATTTCTTTTGTTTTCTAATTGCCATGACAAAGACTTCCAGTAGTATGTTAAATAACAGTGGTAAGAGTGGACATCCCTGTCTTGTTCCTGGACTCCTTATTGTGTTTCATTTATCTATGTGTCTATTCTTTCACCAATACCTTGCTGCTCTGATGACCTAGATTTTATAATAAATCTTGGATTCAGTAGTGGCATTCCTTCAACTTTGTTCTTCTTCAGTGTCCTGTTTGTAATTCTGGGTTTTTTCCTTTCATATAATCTTTAAAATCAGTTTGATGATATCTACAAAATATGTCACTGGGATTTTAATTGAGATTGTGTTATGTCTGTAGATCAAATGGGAAGAACTGACATCTTAACAGTATTGAGCCTTCCTATCCATGAACATGGAATATATTTCCCTTTATGCAGATATTCTTTGATTTCTTTTATCAGAGATTGTAGTCATCCTCTTATAAATCCCATGCATATATTGTTAGTTTTATGCTTATGTATTTCTTTGTTGTTATTATTGGTAAGGTAAATGGTATTATGTTTTTAATTTAAAATTCCAATTGCATATTACTGGTATAAAGGAAAGCAAATGACTTTTGTCTATGAACCTTGTATCCTGTAACCTTACTACAATTGCTAATTAGTTCTAGTTTTGTTGTTGTTCTGTTTTGTTTGGATTGGTTTCATCAATGCCTTGGGATTTTGTATGTATACAATCATGCCATCTGCAAATAAAGACAGTTTTTTTTTCTTCCCTCCCAATATGTATACCTTTCTTTTACTTCCTGTTCTTGTCTCATTGCTTTAGTGAGGACTCCCAGTATTCATCAATTGAATAGGAGCAATGAAAGGATATATACTTGCCTTATTCCTGAGCTTACTGGAAAAGATCCCCATTAAGCTCACCATCCTTTCCCACCACCAGAATGATCCTAACTGTAGAGGTTTTGTAGATGTTCTTTATCAAGTTACAGAAGTTCCTGTCTATTTCCAATTTGCTAAGAGTTTTTATGAATAGGTGTTGGATTTTTTCAAATGCTTTTCTGTATCTTGATCATGTGGTTTTTTTTTTTTTTTTTATATAGCCTATTAATGCAACAGATTACATTCATTGATTTTGAATATTAAACCAGCTTTGCATACCTGGAATAAATCTTGTTTGATCATGGGGTATAATTCTTTATACATTGTTGGATCCAATTTGCTAATACTTTAATAATTTTTACATCTAAGTTTATAATAGAGGTTAATCTGCAGTTTTCCATTCTTATAATGTCTTTGTCTAGTTTGGTATCAGGGTAATGCAGATCTCATAGAATGAGTTAGGCTGTGTTCCCTCTATTTCTGTTTTCCAGAAGAAATTATAGAGAATTGGTACCAATTCTTCCTCAGATGTTTGGTAAATTTCACAAGTGGAAAAAAGCATGGTGCTTTGTTTTTTGGAAGATTTATTATTTATTCAATTTTGTTAATTGATATAGGCCTGTTTAACTGATCTATATCTTTTTGTGGAAGTTTTGGTCATTTGTTTTTTCAGGAAATTGGTCCATTTCATCTAAATTATCAAATTTGTGGCCACAGAGTTTTTCATCATATTCTTTTAGTATCATTTTAATGTCTAGGGGATTAATAGTTACAAGCCCCTTTATTTCTGATAATAATAACTTGTGTCTTCTCTTTTTCTTAGTAGTCTGGCTAGAGGTTAATCAATTTTATTGATGTTTTCAAAGAACCAAATTTTGGTTTTGTTGATTTTCTCTATTAATTTCATGTTTTCAATTTCACTGATTTCTTTTTTTTAAGATTTTATTTATTTGAGAGAGAGAGCATGAGCTGGGGGAGAAGCAGATGGAGAGGGAGAGGCAGACTCCCCAAAAAGCAGAGATCCCAAAGTGGGGCTCCATCCCAGGACCCTGGAATCACAACTGGAGCCAAAGGCAGCCACTTAACCGACTGAGCCACCCAGGTGCCCAATTTTACTGATTTCTAATAGTTATTATTTCTTTTTTTTCCTACCTGTTTTAGGGCATTGCTTTGCTCTTTCTTCCAGTTTTTCAAGGTGGAAGCTTAGATTATTAAATTTAGGTTTGTTTTTTTTTTTTGGCCTTTTTAATATATTCATTCAATGCTATAAATTTCCTTCAAAACACAACTTTTGCTATATCTCACAAATTGCGATGAATTTATTTTTTATTTATTTTAATTTTTTTTCTCTTAAGACTTCTTGTTCTTTGACCTATGTGTTATTTAGAAGTATATGACTTAATCTTCAAATATTTTGGTATTCATCAGCTATCTTTCTGTTATTGATTTCTATTATTGATTAATTGTACTGTGGCCTGAAAACAGACATTGTGTGATTTCTATTCCTTTAAGTTTAGTAAGTTGTGTTTTATGGCCCAAAATGTGGTCTCTCTTGGTGAATATTCCATGTAAGCTTCAGAGTAATGTGTATTCTGCTGTTTTAGGATGGATTATCATTTAATTATTAGTCAAATCTTGTTGATTTATGGTGCTGTTCTTTATATTTACTGATTTGCTGCCTGTTGGATCTGTCAGTTACTGATAGAGGAGTGTTAAATCTCCAAGTATAATGGTGGATTTTCTATTTTTCCTTGAAATTCTATCAGTTTTTGCCTATGTATTTCAATGCTCTATTTTTAGTCACATAAACATTAAGAATTGTTGTTTCTTCTTGAAGGATTGACCTCTTTATCATTATGTAGTGCCTTTTTTATCCCTGATAATTTTCCTTGTGCTGAAGTCTGCTTTGTCTGAAATTAATATAGCTTCTTCAGCTTTCATTTGACTAATGTTAGCATGATATAGCTTTCTCCTCTTTACTTTTAATCTATTTGTGTTCTTATATTTAAAGTATCTTAATTGTAGACTATATAGTTGGGTCTTTTTTTTAATCCACTGACAGCCTTTATCTTTTGTATACTTAGACCATTTGCATTCAAAGTGACTGTTGATATGGTTTATTTATGTAGTTGGATTATCTACCATTTTTGTGTTTTTTATTCATTGTCTTTGTTCTCCCCTCCCCCCCCCCCCCCCCCGAACTAGATTTATTGAGTGAATGGCTATTTTAACTCCCTTCCTCCCCATTCCGCGCCTCCCGGCCACCCCCTCCCCATTTGTTGTCCTTGGACGTCATCGTGGTACGTGCAGAGACAGATTCGGTTTGCACCTTTCTGGGGGTGTGTGTCAATCACCCCCTTCCTGTCCTGAGCTTTCTTCATATGCTTCAGAGAGACCTCCTCCCCTTGAAATGATACAAGAAAAACGGTTCAATTTTATGTCTTCCACCATTTTTCTGTCTTCTCTGATTTTAATTGAATATTCCATATGATCTCATATGGTATCTTTTCTTTCATATCAGTTCTACTTCCTTTTAAAATTTCTTGGTGCAACATACATATATATTTACAACTACCCCAAATTCACTTTCAAGTAATACTATACCACTTCACAAGAGCATAAATACCTTACAACAGAATTTTCCCACATTCTGCCTCCCATCTCTTAAAACACTTCTGCCATTCATTTCAGTTATCCTTATGCCAAAATGACCGAATAGATTGTTACTATTATTGCTTTGAACAAATTATTAACTGATAGAGTAATTAAGAATAAGAAAAACAAAATATTTTATTTATTTTCTCTAGCACTCTTCTTTTCATTATGTAGATCTGAGTTTCTGACCTATATCATTTTCCTTCCTTCTGAAGCAGTTGTAACATTTCTTACATGGAATATCTACTGGCAAAATTTCCCTTAGTTTTTGTTTGTTTCTCTATACTTTTTGAAGGATAATTTTCCTGTTACAGAATCCTATGTTGGTGGGTTTTTTCAGCACTTTAGAAATTTTTCTTCACCCTCTTCTTTCTTGTGTAGTTTATGATAACAATTCCAGTGTAATTCTTATCTGCTCCTCTACAAGCAAGGTGTTTTTCTTTCAACTGGCTTTTTTAAATATCTTCTTTTTGTCTTTGATTGTCTGCTGTTTGAATATGGGGTCCTAGGTGTGAACATTTTCTTTTCATCTAAGTTTCCTGCTTACTGGTTTCTGAGCTTCCTGGATCTATATTTTAGTGTCTTTCATTAATTTTGGAAAATGCCTAGCTATTAATTTTAATTGTTTTCTTCTTCTTTCTCTTTTTCTTCTCCTGCTGTTCAAATTATATAAATATGTAATGACATATAAACATATGTATAATATTATGTCTTTTATAATTGTTTCATAGTTCTTAGATATTCTTTTTTCATTTTTTTTCTTTTTGTATTTGTATTGAGGAAGTTTCTACTGAGACATCTTTAAATTTGTGATGAAAGTATTCCTTTTTTTGTTATTATTCTTTATTTATATCATATTTTTATTCTTAGAGTTTTCATTTCTCTGCTTATATTATACATCTGTTCTTGCATGCTGTTTACTTTTTCATTTATGCCTCTTAACATATTAATCATAATTACTTAAATTCTCTATCTGATAATTCCAAAATATGTGTCATATATGAATCTGGACCTGACACTTTGTCTCCTCAGACTGTTTTTCCTCCTGTCTTATAAAATGCTTTGTGATTATTTTTTGTTGAAAGCTGGACATAATGCTTCCGGTTTTAGGAACCGAGGTAATTAGGCATTTAGTATGAGGTTTTATATTCATTTGACTGGAAGCTGGGCTGTGATTAATAGTTATAATAGCTGTAGGCTTCGGACTTCAGTTCCTGTGGTTTCCTTTTTTTCTTCCTTGTGTATCTTTGTGTTTCCCTAAGAAGTCCTTCTTGAATGGAATGTGCATCTCTCTCAGTTGTAGTCTTGCTATCCCTGAGGCCCTATTGATGTAGTGGTATGATGTGGAAAAAGAGAAACATTCTTATGATTAAATCTTTTCTTTAATTGGTCTGAGTTCCTGGGCTGTGACCTTCAAAAGAATTTATTAGCCTTTTTGTTTTTCTTTCTATTAGATGGAGCCAGAAAGCTGGAATGGCCTAGAGTTGTTTTATATATTTTTTTCTTTAATTAAGTTTTTTATATCAATTCTAGTATAGTTAACATACAGCGTTATATCAGTTGCAGGTATACAATAATTCAAATACAAGAATTCAACAATTCTATACATTACTCATGCTCATCATAAGTGTATTCTTTAATCCCCATCACACATTTAACCCATCCTCCCATCCAACTCCCTTCCCCTGCAAACATCAGTTTGTTCTCTATAATTAAGAATCTATTTCCTGGTTTGTCTCTCCCCTTTATTTTCTTTGCTCATTTATTTTGTTTCTTAAATTCTACATATGAGTAAAATCATATGGTATTTGTCTTTCTCTGACTTATTTCACTTAGCATTATGTTCTAGTTCTATCCAGGTTGTTGCAAGTGGCAAAATTTCTTTCTTTTTAATGGCTGAATAAATTTCCATTGTGTGTGTGTGTGTGTATAAACGCTTCTTTATTCATTCTTCCATCAGTGAATACATTGGATGCTTCCATAATTTGGCTATTGTAGCCAATACAAAAAACATTGTAAACATCATTTTGAATTGGTATTTTTATATTTTGGGGGCAAATATCCAGTAGTGCAATTACTGGATCATAGGGTAGTTCTATTTTTAAGGTTTTGAGGAGACTCCATACTCTTTTCTATGGTGGCTGGACCAGTTTGCTTTCCCACCAACAGTGCAAGAGGGTTCCTTTTTCTCCACATCCTTGCTAACACTTGTGGTTTCTTGTGTTTTTTTTTTTATTTTAGCCATTGTGATAAGTGTGAGGTGACATCTCATTGTAGTTTTGATTTGCATTTCCCTGATGATTAGTGATGTTGAGCATCTTTTCACGTGTCTGTTGGCCATCTGTATGTCTTCTTTGGAGAAAAGACTGTTCATGTCTTCTGTCCATTTTTTAATTGGATTATTCACCTTTTGGGTGTTGAGTTGTATCACTTTGTTATATATTTTGACCTGGACTTGTTTTATTGTGGCTTTTTCAAGCCAGATAAGGCTCAGATATAGTAATTTGAATGACAGGACTTTTTTATGGACAATACCTCAGGACTAACTCAAAATAGTTACTTTTCACCTCCATCTGCCCAACACAGGAGTAGGTTTTTCTCCAGTCTTCATTCTTGGGAACCTGATGGGATTCTTGGAGGTAAAACCCATGAGAATGTAGGGACTCCCTTCTAAAACTCAGCCCACAAGATTCTAATTCTCTAACTGGTCTACACTCAACCTCCAGTAATTTATCAAATTTCCATTTAAACATTTCTATCAGTTACTGGTTTCAGGAGCTTCTCCTTCAGGTAAGCAGGCTTCAGGAGCTTCTCCTTCAGGTAAGCAGGCTTCAGGTATTCTCTGTCTCTCTAGATTTGGCAGTGGTGGTTTGCCCTGTAGCCTCAATTCTGAAGTGGATCTAAGAAAGGTCATTGAATTTCAGTTTGCTCAACTTTTTTTCTTGTTGTGAGCTTGGGAATGATGATTTTCAAGCTTTTTCCATGTTGGAGCTGACACAAGAAGTCAGTCTTTTAAATTCTACTTTTCTATATATAGCTGAATTATAATTCTTGATGTACATCTTTTGAGTATATTTACCCATCCATCAGTAATGGTTAAGCTACCATACTTCTTTTAAAAAACTTCTCAATACTGTATATTGACGAAGTCATTAAACACTTTATGGAAAAGAGTTTTTAGTTTATTAATGTTGTCTATTGTTTTGTTATCCTATGACAATAATAAGAATTTTATCAGATTTGGAAAATTTATTTGAAATAGCCTAAAATTAAATATAGGCTCTATTATGTAAATGAAATTTATTTAGGGAGCCCCTGACAGTCCTCCAAGTGAATATACTCTATATCTTTAAGGAACTAGACAGTCAACCTCCAGATAGATATCCTCTAGTTCTGTTGCT
Source organism: Mirounga leonina (assembly GCF_011800145.1). Classification (NCBI taxonomy): domain Eukaryota; kingdom Metazoa; phylum Chordata; class Mammalia; order Carnivora; family Phocidae; genus Mirounga; species Mirounga leonina. Next base: position 20,653,993 of record NW_023270268.1, read on the forward strand.
CAGATTGGAACAGCAGAAACAGCAGCATCTGTGAACTTGTTAGAAATGCAGACTCTGGGTGCTATGTCAGATGTATTGAATCAGAATCTCTAGGGGTGTGTGGTCCAAGGCTCTATTTTTTGCAGTGTGTCAGGTGGTTCTGATGTACACTGAGTTGAAGTTTGGGACCAGTAATAGTATATTTGAACAAGAGGTTCATGTGGCAGATGATGCCCTACAAAATAAGATATCACAGAAAAAGATATTATTGATTGTAAATATGAACCCAAATTGCAAGTTATAAAGTCAGAAAGCAGATTTATAATAGTGCTACTTTTTACATGAATCACAGACATGAACATGCTGTAGATTTACTTAGTCATGCTAGCAGTAAGAATTCATTTATTTATTTAATGGCAAATTTATTTGCGTACTAGATATAAAGGCATCCATATCTTGAATCCAGTCTTACTGTTACCACGATGAAATCAGAGCTAGGGCTTACCCTTTACTTCAAGCTAACATCTAAATAAAAAGACATGTCAGGGAGGAATTGCTCAATCTCTATATATCCTCTGTAGATTTGCTGACCATACATGGACATTTTAATTTATAGCTGATAAAAAGGGGTCAAAATGTCCAGCCATGTTTGCTGAAAACTGTGATTTGAGTCAGGAAGAATGTTTTCTTCCTGGGGGCAAATAATTTCCAAAATTTTTAGCTATCTATACCAGTGATATGTTCTTTGAGTTTGCAGCTGTAACTTATTTAGTGAATATTTTTGGATTGACTTCAAATTTAAAACTAGGTATGTGTATTCTATACATTCAGGAGATTTTTTTTTTTTTTTATTCCACAACAGTATATAAAAGCACAGTATCTCTTTTGTTTTATCATCTTTACCAACCTCCTTTTACCAATTTCAAGCTTACCAGTTTTCATCTGAATTAAAGAAATATTTGCCCTAATGCTAAGTTGCAACTTTCTTTTTAAGAGATTCACAACTACTTTATTGAACTACTTTTAATACTGCTCTTGAAAGAAATTTTTAAATTTATTTTTATTTTTTAAATATTTTATTTATTTATTTGAGATAGAGCGAGACCAAGCGAGAGAGGGAGCAAAAGCAGGGCAGGGGCAGGGGCAGAGGGAGAGGGAGAAGCAGACTCCCCACTGAGCAGGAAGCTTTTTGCCCCCGCGACCCTGAGATCATGATCTGAGCAGAAGGCAGAGGCTTAACAGACTGAGCCACCTAGGTGCCCAAGAAATTTATTTAAATAATACCTTTGATTGAGTCCAGGCTTAATTTTCTGTTTTATGGTAGAAGAATCTAATCTGTGCTCAAAATAGGTGGCATTAACAAATTAGTATAATGCATAACATGTTTATTTTTCTTCTTACATAGCATTAAAAGCTAAGAATAATATGCAATTTTTTCACTAAGAGTGCATCTAAACTGCATCATTTAAAACATTTAATATTTTGTAAGCCTGCATTTAGTTTGTCAATTATTCATTACTGATCCCTCCACCATATGGATTAATGTTGCTTATTAAATGTATTTAATTCACTTGGTGGATTTTGCCAACCTTCAAACCTGGCAACATCAGGGTTGCTCTCTGGATATAATACATATCCCTCCTTTAGAAAAGATGCCTTTATGGGAGGTGGGGGTGTCACATGTTGAAGAGATTTTTTATTGCAATGTTTGTGATAGTTTCTATGGGCATTATAGTTAGTAACAATAATTATAATAATAATAGTAAGCATGTCTTAATGACTGTGCGTTAGGGAAGCTAGTTATAGAATGTGTGCATCCTCCCTCTGAAAGGCATCTTATTGAATATTATAATATTTGACATTGCACCTCTGCCCTGTGAAAATGTACCAATCCATTAGCTCTAGAATGATAGTCTTTAAATGAAACGATAAAGTAATCTCTTTCTGTTGGCTTAATCTGTGTGCTAATGAGTTTTTATAATGTTTTTTCTGGGTCCCTCAAAGCGTTGTTATGCAGTGCACAACTTTGATAGGAGGGAAAACAGGCACTTTAAATTAAAATTAAATAAATAAACTCCAACTGAAATAGAGATAAAATGAATCTTTTTTCCCATAATTCTTGCCACCTGATGTTGTGGCATTTTAATGTTTCACGTTTTAGGCAATCTGTAGAATATGAGAGAGCCTAAAATTTCACCTCTGAAAATAGGGTCTTTTTCAGGAAGGCACAATTTGCCTCAGGCATCCATGTAACAGATGGATAACATGTTTACAATGAAACAAGAAGCAGTTAAAGAAAGTATTACTATAATTGAGAATACTATATTCAGGTAAAAACACTACCTTTTACTGACCTATTTAGATGCTAGGAAAATAGTTTTTACTTTCCATTTGGCTTACATGTGTGAAATATTGTGCTTTTTCTCACCATGATACTTTTAAATATGCATTTTGGATTAATGGTAGTATATTTAGAATTAACTTAAATGATGAAAAATGTCTAATAGAGTGGCCAACTATTCCCTCAAAATGGCAATATGGTGCATTTAAAAGGAATGGTATGAAGGATAAAAATGAGGGAAGGAGGAGAAGCAAGGAGTAAGTATATTGTTAATACACTGAAATAACAAAAATATACTGAAGACCATTTTTTAAATGCAAATGAAAAATTATTGTGTGTATCAAGGGATTCTAATTTTTATTACTGTTCCATTCCTATTAATGGTTTGTTTCTGCTTGTATTGGATCCTATGAGCTTTAGAGCATATATATACCAAACTGGTTTTTGTCCCAGTGATAATTACTTTCTGAAGACTTAACCATCCCTCATCTCTTCACAGTTACCACAAAAGTCTTCACCCTATGTCTCACACGGTTCTACCATAAGAGTTCTAAAATCTATATGTTGACTGTACACATTATGACAGCAGTTTGTTTTAGATTATAAAATGTTAAAATTTGAAGGTCTTTGACCCTATTGATTGCTGGGTGATAGTTATACCACATTATTCTTTTTTTTTTTTTTTTTTTTTTTTTGTCAAGTAGAATATTACATGATAATACACTTTGGCATTTTTTCTTGTATAAACACAAACTTCAGCCCTATGCTTCGGTCTTTCCATAGGATGTGAATCTTCAGAGCCTAATTAGATTTTGCAGTGGTCTTCTTCATTCTTGATTTCCATGACTAGCTATGTTTTATGGCTTATAGAATACTTTTGAAACTAGCCCCTTGGAATTTCTTTCAGTTGTTTGAAGAATGTATTCATGCTTTTCTAATATCTTAAACTCAAGAAACAGGAAACCTAACTTGTTTCTTTTTTTGTATTCTGCTAGTAGCCTAGCAAGATTTCAGGAAAAGTAGACATTTAATAGATGAACATTAGTTGAATTGATTTGAATTCTAGTGAAAAGTGATCTCTAGCTTCTCTGGACTGCTAAATATTTAGCCTCTACCTCTCTTAAGTCAATTTGTATAACAGTGATTTATGTACATTGCATTTCCCTACTTGGACTCTAAGTTCCCTGGAAAGAATCATGCTGTATTCTCTTGTCTTCCACAATAGGACCCAGCATTGTCCCTTGAATATAATAGTCATTTAATTATTGTTAGGCAAAATAATAAACATATAGAGCAGATCAGCTTCTTATAGCTGTATTTAATAGTATACATACAGTCATAAAAGTGTTCAACTGCTGTGTAATAACTCTTTCTGTCCAGAAGTTGGAACCAAGAATTGCACCATAAAGTCTCAGCTTACAAGCACATTATAATAGTGAACCTAGTAACAGTAAAAAGACATTTATCTTTGAACTGATGATCAGGAAAAAAAGTAGAGGAAAGAGTTCCTTATTATGGATAACTCATCAAGAAGTTACCTCTTCTGGTTCCAGTGCAATGATACTCTGAAGTAGGGAAGTGAACGTTGAAGCATTTGTTCTTGGTAGAAATAAGGCACTTGCTATGCATTCACTTTCTGCTATTATTGCCTCCTCTATAAATTTATAGGATTGTCATGAACAGGGTCTGCAAATTATGTTCCATAGGCCAAATCTTTCCTGCAGCCTATTTTATAAATAAAGTTTTATTGGTTCACAGCCACCCCCATTTATGTATGAATTGTCTGTCTATGCTTTCCCTAGAGCAGCAGAGTTGAGAATGTGCATTAGAGATCAGATGGCCTAAAAGCCTAAAATACTTACTCTCTGGCTCTACAGAAAACTTTAACCAACTACTTGTCAAAAGAATCAAAGGTAATAATGTATGTCATTTCTTAGCACAGAGCCTAGAACTTAGTAAATCTTTAAGAATCCAACATATTTATATATATATATGAGTATTATTAGAAATTTAGAAAATAATCACTACTACTTGTTGCAGGCCAGTTTTGTGCTAAATTAAGTTTATTGTTTAATGCTCTACTGTCTAATAGGGTGGCCACTAGCCACATGTGGCTATCTAAATTAAATTAATAAAAGTTAAACAAAATTTAAAGTTCCATTCTTAAGGTGCACTAAGTTTCATTTTATGTGCCTAAAAGTCACCTAATGTGGCTAGTGGCTACTGTATTAAACAGAACAGTTATAGAATCTTTCCATCAACTCAAAATTTTATTGGATAGCTTTGGTCTAAGGTCTCAAAACTGACTAAAAAGTCTGTTGGGGTTTTTTCCTATTAAAATATATTTCCTCTTGGGTGCCTGGGTGGCTCAGTTGGTTAAGCGACTGCCTTCGGCTCAGGTCATGATCCTGGAGTCCCTGGATCGAGTCCCGCATGGGGCTCCCTGCTCGGCAGGGAGTCTGCTTCTCCCTCTGACCCTCCCCCCTCTCATGCTCTCTCTATCTCATTCTCTCTCTCAAATAAATAAATAAAAAATCTTAAAAAATAAAAAAATAAAAAATAAATAAAATATATTTCCTCTTGGCATTAAGTGAGGGATTGAGAGGCATTAAAATAAGCTAATAAAACTGTACATCTTATTTTTTTAAAAAATGAAATATGTGTTTCCACTAAAACATTTATAAATACGCAAAAACTAGAGACTTAAATGTAAAGAATAAATACAAATATGTGATCAAGATGTAGTCTTGACAGAGAGAAAGGAAGACAGAGATTGATTTTCATGATGATTGTAATCTCATAGGAAGGAAGCAATAGAGTACTCTCTGGAATACAGACTCCTAACACAGCAGTTCTCAAGCCTGCAGATTGGTCTCAACTTTGGAAGCACGCTGGAATCACCTGGACATCTAGTGAAGCCTGAGTCCCACCCCCAGACTTCCTGATTTAAGTGGTGTGGGGTACAGTCTGGGTCCCAGGATTTTTAAAAGCTCCCCAGTGGATTATAATAGGCAACAAAGTTTGAGAACCACTGATGTGGAATCACTGGCCTCACCTCAGCTCTAAAGATGTGAGACCCAGGTATTTATATATTTTTTGAATACTCAATTCTAATGATTGATTTAAAGAATGTGATGATAAAAATATGGTAACATTCTGTAAATGTTTGCTCTAATGGAGAAAAATAAAAGTCAAAGTAGAACATCTTGCTACTGTGTATACTTAATAAAAATGAGATATTCTAGAGCAGTGACTCTAATATAGTTGCCATGACTAGCATCAGTTGCAGTACTTGTTAGAAATGCAAGTTCTTAGTTTCTACCCAGACTTACTGAATCAGAGACTCTTTTAACAAGCTCTCCCTCCATTTGAGTCTGATACAAACTCAAGTTTGAGAACAGCTGCAGAGTAGTGCACTCATGAAACCCTGGCAGAGGTGTTTTGTTGTTGTTGTTGTTAATATTAGATTTATAAAATCAAGATAAAACTGTTTTTAATATTTTGCTACTATTTTTTAAATTGTCATTGTGTGGGGCACCTGGGTGGCTCAGTTGGTTAAGCGTCTGCCTTCGGCTCAGGTCATGATCCCGGGGTCCTAGGATCCAGCCCCGCATCGGGCTCCCTGCTCAGTGGGAAGCCTGCTTCTCCTTCTGCTCCTCGCCTCTTCTCATGCTCTCTCTATCTCTCTCAAATAAATAAATAACCTTAAAAAAAATCATTGTGTATATATATGTATATAAATGTTATAAACAGATCCAGATTGAAGTATAACAGTAATTTGTACTTATAATTCTAAATGATGATATAACCTAGTATTATTTTCTAGGATAGTGTTTACTCACTTGAAATGCAATGATGTAAATCTTGTGAGCATCCTTTGCACTGTTGCAGCAACTGGTTACCCAAACAGGATAAATTATAGCTCTAAGCTGCAAATGAAATATTTATATTTGCACTTAAAAATCTCTTAGTTGAATTGAAGTATTAAAGTGTACATATTTGAATAAAGTGACTAGTTCAATAATGCAGTACTTGAATTTCAGATACCTTAGTATTAAGCAAGGCAATTTTAATGGGAAGGAAATTCAGTCTATGTAAGTGAAAGCTCAAGTTCTTCCACAAAGTAAGTTACTCAACCTAATTTAACAGTTTACTCAGCAATATTCAGCTATCCACCCTACCTTAGCAAGTTCTCAGTAAAGACATTCTGTATGCTTTCTAAACATTGATTTCATAGTATTCAAGAATGTACATTAAAAATATTGTCAATGGGGCACCTGGGTGGCTCAGTCGTTAGTCATCTGCCTTTGGCCCAGGTCATGATCCCAGGGTCCTGGGGTTGAGCCCCTCATCGGGCTCCCTGCTCAGCAGGAGGCTGGCTTCTCCCACTCCCTCTACCCCTGCTTGTGTTCCTGCTCTCTCTCTCTCTCTCAAATAAATGAATAAAATCTTTAAAAAATATATTGTCAAAAAATATCTGATGAGTCTGCTTTAATGAACTGAAAGCAATGTTGGTGTGTAGGACACTGTATCCCCTTAGACCATTTAAAATACCTTAATTATAGGGCACCTGGGCTCATTCGGTTAAGCATCTGTCTTTGGCTCAGGTCATGATCTCAGGGGCCTGGGATCGAGTCCCACATCAGGCTCTCTGCTTAGCAGGGAGTCTGCTTCTCCCTCTCCCTCTCCCTTTGTGCTCTCTCTCTCTCAAATAAATAAATAAAATCTTTAAAAAAACAAAATAAAATACCTTAATGATAATACATTCCTTTAAAAAGGTAAATGACCTTATTACACTGCTAAACATTTTTCCTTCCACAAATAACAACAACAACAAAAAATTCAGTCTGTCCCATGTCCGATAAATCACAAATTCTAACCTAGTATGGAATGACTTTTTGAGGTTTCACTGTGTATTGATTCCATCTATTTGTAAGTTTGTAAAGCAGATTCATGGTGTTTCTTACAGGCTCTGGAAGCCCACAATGTGTAGCAAACACTCTAATTACTTGTAGTGTTCTATCACAGGATAATCTTATAAATGATAACTTGAAGAAACACAACTGTATTACACCAAATGAAAGTAGATATGGCAAGAGACGGGCTCTTCTGAAAGTAAAAATTACTGTCCCCCAACTCCCAGAGTATTTGTTGCAAAAGAGAAGAAAGCGTTGTTCTGAAGGTAGGATGGTTCCTCCGGGCTGTTATAATCACACTAACAATGTTTGACTATTTGGTCAGTAGCACTATTAACTCTGAAGGCTTCATTTCACACACCACTTATATTTACTTGACCTACATTTCTGAGTTATTGGCATAATAAAGAATGATATTTTACAAGGACATTTTTAGGCTTGAATACTAAGCTTCTTAGTAAGAAGATACAATGAATAGAATTAAACAAGGTGACAGAAGGGAATACATAATGAAATGGAAAGCTTTATAGTTATCTGCAGGCACACCCACAGCCAAAAGACTAATTTTAGAGCCATAGCAATAATGGTAAACCTGAATAGTCCTTTAGAGAATGGATAATAGTATTGGATTATTTTACTAGTTTTTATAACACTGTCATTTAATGAGCATTCGTGATGTACCAAAGACTGTACTAAGAACTTTAAATATATTCACCTTTTTGATCTTTACATGTTATATTTTGTCCATAATTTTAAAATAGTGAAACTGAGGTTCATAAGGATTAATCAACTCTTCCAGTTACTCAGGTAGACTTAGAGGAGCAGGCAGTCAGAGAAGCAAGGTAAATGGCCCAAATTATAGATGATGTAGCTGATGCTCGGAGAATTTGTAGCTTTCCTAAGACTCTCATCTAATGCATTTCCTTTTTATCATAAATGGGGTTGACATAAAAAGGATGCTTATCTGGTCAACCAATCAGACCTCATGATAAGGATCAAATATCACATATATTTTCTTTAAACAATCTTGGTTATTGGGCTCAGGTTTTCAAAATGGCAACAAAAGGACTCAGAACTAAACTATGGAATGAATGCTGTGTGTGCACATGTGCGTGTATGCACATAAGCAAGTTATAGACACAGCATATATATTGGTGAGGCACAGTTGTTACCTGGATCTTCTTTATTTTTTGTGAGGATCTGAGTTTTTTTGCTAAGGAATGTATGTCCGTGAACCAACAGCATGGGCATCATCTGGAAGCTAGTTGGAGATGTAGAATCTCTCCCAGACATAGTGAGTCAGAATTTCCATTGTGAACAAGATTCCCAGGTTATTCCTATACACATCAACATTTGAGAAACACTGAACTTACTGTGGTCATGTTCTAAAGATGTCTGGATCTGACTGGCACTTTCTTGTGTCTGCCCAGATACACTAATAGCTCCTAATTTCTTTCTCTGTTGGCAACATGAGTCCGGTCTTTAAAATTCTGACCTTTCTACATCAATCATACTGACATATTTTGACTGTTTGTCTTTGCAAGTCCTTGTCCTTTTCTGAGTTAAACCCTTGGCGAATAACTCTTCCAGTATTCATTAGACCCTCCATAGCTTCTTTTTTTGTCTCCACTATTAAATTTCTCCAACTCTTGAGTTAAATACCATTTGGTTAAATACTGGTTTGCCCTAAGAAACATAGATTTAAAACCTATGATTTGATAACCATTCTATGTCTGTTAAATGTGAGTACTATTTTTATTTCTCATAGCCAAGAAGGTTGCTCAAAGAGTGAAGACAAATGTTTAAAATGAGCATTTGACATTTATTAATTTATTCATCCATCCATGCACTCAACAAGTAATGAGTACCTACAAAGGCATAGAAAAGAGAAGATGGGGCACCTGAGTGGCTCAGTTGATTTAGCGTCTGCCTTTGGCTCAGGTCATGCTCCTAGGGTCCTGGGATCCAGCGCCATGTGGGGTTCTCTGCTCAGTGGGGAGCCTGCTTCTCCCTCTCCCTCTTTCTCTCCCCCTGGATGTGCTCTCTCGCTCTCTCTTTCAAATAAATAAATTTAAAAAAAAAGAAAAGAGAAGATATATTATAAAACATAATCAAACACTAGCATATATTTTAAAAAGAATGTCAACATTTTGAACATTTAGTTTGACAACATTGAAATAAATGGGGCAAATGATGAAATACAGAATGAAAAGAAAACTATCAGCATATAGTTTTACATTTTAAACAATACTTTGAATTCCATGTCAGTAAGTTATTTTGCTTAGAGATGAGCTCTAATATGGTTTCCCAACATGATTTTATGCTACTGGCCTCTGGGATTTTGAGGACAGTGGACTCTATGAATATTTACATGTGTATTTTCAAATATGTATATCCTTTTGCAAGAAGATTATTTGCATATGTTTGCACATATTTGTACACAAAGTGAGGGAAAGTGGATTTTTCCAATGAAACCAAGTGGGGTGGGATGTAGGACAGCATTAGTCTACCTTCATTAGGCTCCAGAAATCCTGGAAACAATGGAGACCAGTTGTAACTGAGCTAATAGTCCAGTTTGACTTGAAGTTAGGTGTGTCTTGTGTCATTAGAGTTGTTGGCACAGCACTCGCAGATCTGTAGTGGCAGATGTAATGGGACCTTGCAAAGAGAAAAAGGACCTTTATAAGAAGGTCCAGCTGCCTGCCTGGACAGCTTCATCTGGGCTGCAGGATGATGGTTTCCAAGGTCTTTTGGCTCCTTCTAATTTACTTACCTCTCTTTAGTATAAGTCCTCATGCTGGAATCCCATAGACAGAGCACAATGAGGACATGAAGAAAACTCATTCAAGTGTGCCACATGATGTGGTGATAACACATTACCTGTGGCCTCTTTATCAAAGTATTGGCATATCTTTAGTCAGGAATGATAAAAGGAAATATTTTGTTCTGTTTCCTTTGTACATTTTTTATTCCTGTGATCCTAGTGTGATATAAGAATCTCAAATTGGTTCACATTCCATGCTGATTCATATCACTTTGATCATGTTCATTAGCAAACCTGTTGTACTTACCACATTTGTCTTAGGCTTTTAACCTGAACTTGCTAAAGAGTAGAGATATCCTACCTTTTGTACACAGAATTAATTTATCAACAATGCTTCCATGTTAGTGCTATTTCTGTTTCCAAGTACTGAAGTACAAAAATGTGGAAGACATTCCACAACATTTTAAACAGCTTCTTTAAAAGAGAAAAAAAAAAGGGATTTGATATCAATACGGAAAAGTGTTGATATTTCTAATATAAATGAGATACTGGAGTATCTGTCTCAGTATTTAATTTCCTGTACATTTAAAGTACTTTATAATTTAAAAACATACATTATACTTATTAAGGGGTTATTTAGATTATATGACCAGATGGCCTAGCTTTATGATTGGTTTAACTATTTAATGATGTCTTCAAGGCATGGCATGGCTTTCCTGATGTGTGAGTAACCTCTTTTTCACATAGCTGCTAGGACTTTTCTTCCTGTCTCACTGGCCCAGATTGTGTGTGCAAAGTATCAAGGGAATGCTATGTGCTGATTGGCATAGAACAGATTATCTCAACCAACTGCCATAGCAAAGAGATGGGATTTCCTTGATTGGGTTATACAGAACAGATATTACGCACAAATTTATACATTTCATTAAATAAGAGAAGGACAGGCTCCTGGGGAGACAACCATAGCATTCAGCACATTCTTCTATTCTGCTGACGCCCCATCCACCTATGGCTAGTGGAAAAGTTTTTTCACCATATGCCATTTGGTTTTCCCAGCTACAGTTTGCAAAATAATGCTGGCTGATCAGTGATTTTAGTGTTAAGCTGTTTCAAATCAAGTATATATTGGTCAAATTCTCCTCATACTCATTTTAATTAATTGCATTTATCTAAATTTCCACTCTGCACACAGGAGAATTTACCTGTTTTCAAGATCGTATTAGAAATGTCATCAGAGTACAGCACATTAAGTGATATGGGTGAAGGCAATTAGATAAGTGCATTTTTATGAGCAGCAACTGATGCCCCTAAATGAAAAATTTCACTTACTTCTGAACATAGAAAAATTGTAATTATTCAGAATTTTCCAGTTTTTGATGACAGACTGTATTTAGACCGTTGAAACACTTGTACTGTGGCATGACAAAAAAAAAAAAATAGAGCTTGTTTTGAAAGCAGTCTGTTTCCTTGGATTTCCCAGGAGCACTGAAGATGAAGTGGGAGGCTGTCTGTGAGTTGACCAATCTCACTGGCTTGGATGGATGGGCAAAAATATTTTAGTTTGACCTTGAACTGGTGGAGTTTAAACTCTGCCCTTTGCCCCGGGCTATCTATTGTAAGCATTGCAAAATACGGAAGTATCTTAATCAAACCTTTACCATAAATCAGCTGTAAAAATAAGCACTAGCAGATGTGCCCAGAGACTAAAAGAAATCAGAGCAACTAAATGAGAATTAGGCAGTGAATCTAAATGGATATTATTACATTCTGCTCCTTTTCATTTGGCTTGACGGGCATCTCCAAATGGAACTCCAAGTGGAGTTGCTACGGATGTTCAAATTCCCAGAACCGTCCCTGTGCCGTCCCTGAAGCAGCAGAAAGCATAGCAGTGGAACTGCCTTAGGTACCAATGGCTGAAATTAATATATGATTTCGAGGCAGAAGTTAGAGAAAATGTTTGTGAGCCTGGCTTTGAAAACTACTAAGATTCTATGAAACCTGATGATGGAAATGTTAAACCTAATACAGACAGGATGCTTGATCTATTCCCAGGAGCACTTTGATGTTGGCAATGTAAATGCCTGCCTCCTTAATTGATGTTGATGTGGGGAAATCTGTACTTGTCCAGCTGATAAAAGAGGCCTGGGAATCTATAAGGGGAGTAATCAACTTACAAAATGTAGGCAGTAATGCTTTCAAATATTGAACTTGCCTCACAAAAATATTAATTAATCTCTAAAAGTATATTCTACATCAGGGGTTGTCAAACTGCAGCCTGCAGATGAGATCCTTTTGACCTCCTGTCCTTGTAAATACAGGTTAATTGGAACACAGTTCTGCCCATTTATTTACATATAGCTGTTGGTGCACTGCAAGGACCAAGTTGGGTACTTAAAATAGGGATAATGTCACCACACAGCCTAAAATATTTAGTATCTAGACCTTTACAGAAGAAGTGTGCTGAAATTTGGTCAATAATAATCTCTTTCAGAAATACTTTTTTCTTACACAAAAGAGTGTACTTCTGTAGTTGTTAATGCACTATTTGAACATTCATCTTAATTTCATATATTTTTTTTACTCAAAAAAGACCTCTATATTAGTAAAGTTCCTGAATCTGAAAAAGTGAGTTCCAAGTTTTTTTCTTTTCTTTTCTTTTTTTAAGTTTTGATACTTTTTCAAGTCAAACTCTGTCTGAAATTATTTCCCCATTTCAGCAGGATGCGGAGCGTGACATCCTCCGTGTCCCAGGGAAGTACAGCATACATAATGCATGAATCTTAGGGAAGATCTGAGCCTTTGAATACACAATTACACTTTGGGCTTAAAATGGAAAGTGCCACGTTTGGAAGCAACTTGAAGTTTCCCAAAATATTTGTTTGCAGTTCTAATTTCAATAATTAACATACGGATTAAAACATTTTTCTTATCTTCCAATTCCAGCAGTGAGGTCAGCACCTCATAGCTACAGGGGAAAAATGCCTTGAGAGTTTCCTGAGTCAAAGCCAGCAATAATGTTGTTTCAGTGGCAGGCTCTTTGCAGGAAGGAGAGCTCTGTAGGCTGCTGAATTGATGGGCCTGCACCTTGACATGGCGTGAGACATGCTGTTTTGTCTCTCTCTCTCTTTATTTTCCTCAGTGCCCTATTTCATGGGCATTTGATTAGAGCAAATGGAGGAACAGTAGAATGCTCTTTTCATCTACATAACCATAAAAACGGGCAACTATATTTCTCCCTTTATTGTTTTCCAACTTTTTCTATTTCTTTCTTTCCAAACCCAACTACTTAAGAGGTAAGATATCCACACAGGCACAACCCTGACTCTCTCCAACTTCTGGGCTCTCCACATGCTGGCTTTGCTCCTGGCTTTCTTCCTGAAGCAGAAGTAAATCTGCAGACAGTGTATAAAGTGTAGTTCTGCCAAGGGAAGTTCTTTGAGCTTCTGGAATCTCAGAGCAGAAAAGCTCAGTAGCTGCTTTGAGGTTTTCATCTCTTACCTGTGTTGACTTACTATTTACAGAAATAATAGATTCTAGTTCCAGATGGTATTGCTACTTAAAAGAATCCCTTCCTCAAACCTCAGATATGAAAGTTGAGTTTTACCGTTTCTCCTCGTTGTATGTAGGGGCTGATGGCTGAGATGTCTGTTCTTCTGGCTTCCTGATATCACATCTGTTCCTAGATCTCTTGACATAAAGCAGAGCTCACCAAAAATGGAGTCTACAACCAGGAAAAACAGGAACTGCATGGCATTTACAGATTGGCCCTGTTATCTAATGGGTGGTCAGTGAAGCTCTTATGCCTTACCTGCATGCTAGGTGAGCAACACAGCGCTGCACCAGGGCAGGAAGTTGAATTAATGATACAATCCGTGAAAGCCACCTAGTTAAATGGAGGAGTTACAGTAAGTTACAGAACTTACACAGAACTATGAAATTTTGAACATGTATATCTAACCATCTGTGTGAACATTTAATTTAACCAAAGGGTCCGTTGTATAAATACCCTTTCCTGTGTGACTTCTGTTAGTCCTCCCTACCTTACTTACCCTTCTCAGAATTACCTCTTCTGAGTTTTATTGTGATTTTATACTCTTAGCATTCTTAAGTTTCTGAGACAAACAGTCATTTGGATTCAATTTCTACGTTTCCTTTGAAACCATACTTTAAACCTTCCATTTATTCCATGACTATTTATTAAATGCATATTGGTTGTTCTCTGACTGTCCCTCAGATCCATCTCCATCTTTCTCTGCCTGGTTCTGTGCCCTGAGAGGCTGGTCCCTGGCCTGAGTTGCTGGGTTCCATTGATCTCAAACCTCCAATGGGTTTGGCCAATGGACAGTGTCAGCAGGAGATTCAAAGGCAGGAGACAACAGAGATCAGGGCATATATCCTCTGCTCCCTTGATGCTTCAGGCTGTGTAACTAGGGCCATTTCCTTTCCATACAGGACTGCAACTTCTGGCAGGCAACCCCCCACCATGGCTTTTAGCTCTCACTGAGCTCTAGTACCTCTTTAGCCTCCCTGCTTCTTAGGGTGTCAGGATTATAAGGACTTCCTATGGTTGCTAATTTTGTGCCCCAAATCCCTTATTGATTTTTTACACATCTCCCTATGTACTTTCTACCTTAAAAAAAAAAAAAAAAAAAAAAAACACCTCACTATTTGAGTAGAATTCTATTTTCTTCTGGGACCTGAACAATACAACTTACTATATGTGAGGCACTGTTCTAGACCTGGGGATGCAATGTGAACACAATGTCAAAACAAAAAAACAAAAACAAAAACCCTATGTCATGTCATTATAGTCTAACAGAAGAAAACCACAATACAAAATATAAAAGTGAATAACTAAATACATGTTGATGGTATTATGAAGTGACATAAAAGAAGATAAAGGTGATAAGAAAAGCTAGTGAAGGCTGAGATCACGTTATTACAGTTTTAAATACAGTGGTGAGGGAAGGTCTTAATGAGCAGGGTCATGAAAATTGCATTTCTGCTATGAATAGTACACTTCTTATGTGGAGTCATGGTAGAACCTGTGAAGGCTGTTTACCTTAGCTCCTCTTAGAGTCGTCTCCCTTGAGTTTTATTTTTATCTTATGTCTGTATCTTCTTTTTTTAAAGATTTCTGAGATAGTTACTTGGAATCAAATTCTAAGTTTCCTTTGAAATCATATTTTACTTGGTATACAATAAATGCTTTACAAATGATAGAAAAGGAACCATATTCTAAGGACATCGCGTTACATTTGTTCAAAAGAGCTCTTTATTGAGCACCTATGAGCTGATTGTTCCTCATGTGCTTTGTTAGAGGCATAGGGGCAAAAGCAGAAATGGGCTAGCTAGTCAGGAATACACTGCAACAATCCAGGCCAAAGATGATGGTGGCTTGGACTGGGTGGCAAGGGAGGAAGGGATGAGTAGTGGTTAGATTCTAAATTCATTTAAAATGTAGAGCCAACAGGTTAATTGATAGATTCTATGTGGGGTATGAAAAAGAGAAATTAGAAAAACAAAACAGAACTCCAAGATTTCTGGCCAGAGCAGCTGAAAGGATGAGATAGACTGCAGTTAGAGCAGAATGTGAAGGGAAGATCAGGAGTTTCACATTGTACATGTTATTTTTGAAGTGTTTGTTGATATTCAAGTGGAGATGCTCCATTAGTAGTTGAGTCTGAAGTTCACAGAAAGGGTTCAGAAAGAAGATGGAAATGTGGGAATGTTACTCAAAGACAAGGAACTAGAAGAGAGTACAGGGCGAGCAAATGCATGTAGAGAAGTAGGTGGGTCTATGGAAATAATCTTGGATAATCCAATGTCTGAACTTTAGTTATTGAAACACACAAGTAAAGAGCTATGAAAAAATGATCAGTGAATGAAAATGAAAGTTTGATGTCAACCAGTGCTAGAAAATACCTCATGTGAATAATTTCTCTTGGAAATTATAGCAAGGAAAAAAAATACATTTATATACACATATATACACACACATATACCGTACTCACATAGTATGTTCTATGTATACGTATGTGAATATAGACAGATGATGGATAATTTTATCCAGTCTTGTGTTTGGTGGTACAGTGTTATCAGTTACCTCCTCTTAACACCTTCAGCAGAATGGAAATAAACTGAATTAACATCACAATATACTAGAATCATTATTATAAAGCTTCAAATGCAATTTCAATGAGTTCATAACCCTTAAAGCAATATTTACATTCAATAGAAGTTTTGTAAGTAATACTTTAAGTTTACTTTAAAAACAAGTTTTCATTCTGTATCTTTCAGTGCAAGTGGTTAGGAAAAAGCCTTTGGGACAAACTAAATAGCAATTCTGCAAGGAGAAGGGCTCCAGGTCTGTATTAGCTTACATCTCATTTGGACAACTTTTTCTGATATATATGAGAAGGAAGAAAACTAAAAACTGTGATTTCAAAGGGCTGTGATTAATGCAGTGATTCTAATTTCCTGTGAAAATCGGAAAGAAATGAAATTCAGGCTCACAGGATTAAAACACTAGAAATGAGGGGAGGCCTTAGTTCCACAGAGGGCAAATGATATGGAGCCTACAGTACCTTATCTTCCTAAAGAAATGCAGCTCCCCGGCGGTCTGTGGATGGTGTGCACCTTGTCGCACACCACGCTGTGATTAATTCCCTCGGTGGTGCAGACACAAGCACTACTTGAGCAGGGCAGTTTGGAATGCCACAAAGTACAATTTTTCATCAGCTAAAAAATTCTTAAGGGAAGGGAGACAAATTATTTTGAGACAGTATGTTAGGACTAGATTACAATCAAATTCTTAGAGAAAATAACAATATGCAAAGTTACTTTCTGGGTTGGGTAGGGGAATCGGTTTGGCAAGTGGTGATATGGCTATTGATAACAACATGGCCCATTTATTAAGAGACTTAGAAGCCACTGAGAAAAACTCAGTGAGAGCTCTGGTTGGCTTTGGAAATAGTAAAAATCATGGTGTCTCCAACAGTTGCCTTTTAGAGGCTGTGCCTCCAAAACAAAATGGATATTGCAATGTATCCAATATGACTTCCCTGGCCATCTCCTCTTGTCCTCCATTTCTCACTTCATTGACAAGGAACAAATTTCCAAGTGAGTTGCCAAGGAATGATTTTATAAGGACACAAAGATGAGTTAAAGTTTAAAAGAAAATTAGAAAGTAGACTTGAAAACAATATGGCAGCATGCCTAAAACTCACTGATTCTGCCCAGCTTTACTTTCAGCTCCTGCCATGGTCTCTGGGGACAGATGTGCTGCACAGAGGTGGTGTGTTTTTTGTTGCTTTGGCCCAGTCATATGGGAAGGAAGAGAGTCAAATCAGTCTGTCAAGGAAGGCAAATGATGGATGTGATTACCAGTCAATCAAGTCTGCTGGCACACTATAGGGTACTTAATTTAATGTTTGTTGAATGAATTTACAGATCTGATTAATGAGCAAATACAATTTTCAGTTTACTACTCTACTCCTTTATCATTTCTTAACTGGCCATATCAATCTCCTAATAACATTAATTAATCCACTCTGTTATTAATTAGTTTACCCAGTTAGTGGGTCAGTTAGTTATTCTATCAATCAATAAATATTCATGCACTGCCTATTAAATGCTAAGAGTTATTCTGGATTCTTGAAATAGAAGTGGAAAGCCATAGTCATGATTAAAGGGATTCTTGCTAAGTTAAAGAGTCCGAGAAGTAAATAATAAATCCCAACAACAAAGATACTGGTACAGGTAAAGCAACGAGTCAGAAGAGCAGGACCTAGTACATAATTTCAAGATCCAGAGCAACATGAAAATGTACATTCCCTTGTCGAAAATTTAAGAATTTCAAGATGGCTATAGCACAGCATTAACCAAGTGTGTAGAGCCTTTCTAATTGTGGGGCCCTGTACTATCGCTGTGGTTGTGTGCCCATGAAACTAGCCCTGCAGCAGAGAATTATCTGATTATCTGTCTAGAATATTTCTGGGAAGATTTCTGGGATGAGTGGCATATAGGTTCTGTTATGAGAGAGGACTTGGAGTTTGTTTGGCAAGGTTGGAATAGAGTGTAAATACGCAAAGAGGTGGGCCTTTTACAATTTCTTTTTAACTGCTAAAAGGCAAATGTTGTGGCCAGGAAATAATGATTGGTTCAAAAATTGATTGAAGGAGGAGAATGGAGTGGTCAGACTTGAAGAATAAAATAGAAAACATTCATGATTGCCCTTGTGGCAATGCTAAGGAACATGGATGAGTATCACAGTAATGTCTTCTTTTTATTTATTTTATTGAGGTTTAATTTACTACAAAATGCGTAAATCTTAAGTACACATCTTTATGACTTTTTATATTGAATGTAATCTTTTAACCACCTAGATAAAAGTATAATGTATTTTATCCCCCTAGAATCCTCCCTTGGGTTACGTTCCATTCAATAGCCCAATCCCCCATAATCATTATTCTGTTTTCTATCACTGTACATTTGTTTTGCCTTTCTTGAACTTGATATAAATAGAATCATACAGTATATCTGCTTCCTTTTGACTTGTACAGGATATTTTAATTAGTGACTTTACAGCCATATTTTCAGTCCATCACTATATTAATACTTGGAGGAAATTATTCTTGGTCATCCTTTTTACAAATGAGAAAATTAATACTTATAAAATAACATATCACATCATATGGTTAACAAGCAATAAAATCAAGGCTCAAAATCTATTCTTCCAACTGTAAGCTAAGTTTCCCCATCATTTTTTTTTTACAACTTCCTACTTGGGCATTCATAATCTGATAAAGTGACATTTCAGAACTCAAAAAGAACAGTTATGCAAATTTTGAAAAATTAAATTCTAAACCTTGAAAACTTTAGCATTTTCATTACCAACTATGATGACCTTGATCATTATGATGCTATAAATATGCAACTGGATTGACTTACCAAACATATTATTTCTGAGCTAATAAGGACAACCACCTTTTTTCCTCAAAACCTTTTTTTTAAAACCACCAAGTAGGAAAATTGTTTATTTAAAAACAAAAAGTCAGATATATTTTTCTAGATCTTTTACACTCCTTTTACTAAAAATACCTGTTGGGGTTTCATACCAACAATAAGAAAAATTTTATTCCCTAATGTAGGTAAAGTTAGTCACACCTAATTATAACATATATTTGCTGTTTAAAAAAAACATTACTGTAAATGTATCTTTTTGTTGTTTGTTTAGCTTTATTCACAAACCACTTTCAGTTTCCTTGGAAGGCTGATTTTTGAAATGTATGCAAAACTTTAATTGGCTTTTACCATTGGGGAAGGAAATCTTAGCAATTGGTATAAATGGATTTTGCATTAGTATGTGAAGGGAACAAGTGGAAGAAATTAAAACTGAACTTAAGTCTCCCACAATATTTCTGAACATGGATGTATAACTTATTTTCTTTGTGGGATTATTCTATTTTATTTCATGATGATTTTATCAGGAGTTTGAGGGGGAACATTTTCTCTTTGAATACATTTTTATTCACATCTCCTTATCTTTCAATATCCTGCTCTATTCCCTTTTCCATTAAAGTTCAATGATTTCATAATGACCCTTATCCTTTAAAATAGTTTCTCAATTTACAACTTCTCATCTTGTCCACTATTTTATTCATTGTCAGTTCTTACTAATTGCAGCATCATCGTGTCCTAAATACTACTATAGAAATAATAGAACTTGGGACACCTGGGTGGCTCAAATGGTTAAGCATCTGCCTTCAGCTCAGGTCAAGATCTCCAGATCCTGGGATCGAGTCCTGTGTCAGGCTCCCAGCTCAGCAAGGGAACCAGCTTCTCCTTCTCCTTCTGCCTCCCCCCCTTGCTTGTGCTCTGTCTCTGTCTCTCAAATGAATACATAAAGTCTTTTTTTTTTTTAAAAAAAAGAGAAATAATAGAACTTAATACTTAGCTCAGGACAATAATTACTGCCTACTCTTAGCCTATTCAGAATCACAATTCTTTGGAGAAAATAGTTCCCTTTACAATCAACCATTTAGCGTGATCTTCATTTTATTTTTTACTTTGATACCTCAAAAGTAAAAGCAATGTAGAAATCAATAAAGCCACAGTCAAGGTGACAGTTTTCAAAGGAATGGCTGTCTATTACAGTCACTTAAAGAAGCTCTTTTATGAATAAGACCTAGGAACAGTGTTATAAATGTCCTCAGGGAAACTACTAGGCAATTAATTGAACTTGAAATTTCTACCTTCTCTAAATTGTCTCGCAGTCAAAGATTCCTTAGAGATGTACAGCCAAATAAGAAACATACCATGTGCATTCTTTAGTTTTAGGAAACGATAAACTTACATTGGAGAATAGAATAATTTTTTGTTGTTATTGCTCAATAACACCAAAATGTCTTTTAAAAAATAGTCTTTAGAAAAACTATTTGGCATTCATTCCCCTATTGGAAAAATGTTTTAAGGACTTACCAGGCACAGTTCTAGGTAATGGAGAGGAAAAAAAAAAAAAAAGACAAAAGGTTTTGATTTTGCTGTCATGAAGCATATTAGAAGAGGGAGAAGAGCAATAGTGACAGTGATAAATGTTGGAAAGGTGAAACAGAGCAATAAAACAATGGATGTCTACAGGGATTGGTTTAGGTTGAGTACCAGGGAACAAAGGCCTAGGTAGGTGTGAACTTCTTATGTCTGAGGAATAGAAGGATGTATATATCCAGAACACAGATATGGAGAAGGAGAGAAGTGCAAAATGAGAGAAGAATCTGGCCTCTGAGTTGAGGAATTTGTATTTTATTCTAATTGCAGTAGATACATACAGGAGAGTTTTGAATGAATAGCAGTGAGAGAGAATTTTTTTAAATCCAATCTTTATTGTTGAAAATATTGATCACTTAGTTTGCTGCTTTGAAGAGAGTGGACTGCAGAAAGCAAGAGATAAGAATGGAGAACTGTTAAGTGGAGATGTTCAGACCTAGGGATGCCACTCCTTATAGTATTCATTCTAAAGGGTACTCTGGCATGAATTGTTTTAAGGGAATCATTTTACAACTCCTCAACTTCCATATATATTCTTTTCTTTTTTAAGATGTATTTATTTATTTGAGAGAGAGAGAAAGTGCAGGGGGGAGGGGCAGAGAGAGAGGGAGAGAGAGAATCTCAAGCAGACTTCCCACTGAGAGTGGAGACTGAGGCGGGGCTTGATCACATGAGCCGGAGATCATGACCTGAGCAGAAATCAGGAGTTGGACGTTTAACTGACTGAACCACCCAGGCATCCCCATATGTATTCTTTTCTAAAACTAGTCTTCCTGAAAACACTCTTTACTCATTCTATTTTCTCATAATTTACATAATTTTTCATAATTTACAAAAGTTCAGCTTTTATCCATTTAGAATCTATTATGGTATATTGCCCTGGTAAAATGCTCTAGGATACCAAAGGGACAATTAGAACTATTGATTTTGGTACTGAAAAAGTAAATGACTAGTTACAAAATAACAAATTCTTTAACAAATCAGGTGATTTCCTATTTGTCATTTTATTAAGATTGTTGAAAATATTTTTTTGGTAGATCACAGTGTGGTGGCTGGCATAGAGATCCAAAAATTCAGTAATATTACCATAACAAAACTTGCATTATCCATCTACTTACTCAAATTAATATAATGCCCAATGCTTATACCTATAAATACACAAAAAAGGAAAGATAATTAATCCTAAAGACTCTATCATTGTTAATATTTTGTAAAATTTATTTTATGTTCTTTTAATCAGCTTTATTAATACTAATCACAAAAAATTTATAACATGGAGTCTTATGATTACAAGAGATTTTATTTGTTGCTCTTTATGCTGTTTAGTATTCCTTTAAGGGTCTGTGCCACAATTTGTTTAGTCATTAGCTATTTAAGAACACTTGAAAGATTTCTAGTTTTTAACATTTTAAATAAAGGTTCTATGAACATTTACATGAAATATGTTTTCATTTTTCTTGTGTAAACACTTGGGAGTGGAATTACTGAATCATATGTTAAATGTATATTTAATTTTACAAGAAGTTGCCAAACTGAAGTGGTTGTACATGTTGTACTCTCACCAGCAGGGTGTTACCCTTCTGGTTGCTCCACATTCTCACTAATACTTGATATTTCCAGAAGTTTTAATTTTAGCCAGTCTAGCAGAGGGGTGCTGGTGCCTTGCTGCCATTTTAATTTGCATTTCCATGATGACTAATGATACTGAGAATTTCTTCATGTGGTCACTTATATACCTTCTTTTGTGAAGAATATGTTAAAATCTTTTGCCATTTTTAAAAAAGGAGCATTTTTCTTTTTGTTATTGAGCTGTAAGGTTTTTTTTAAATAAGTTTTAGGTAAAAGTTCTTTTTAGGTATATGCATTAGAAATATTTTCTTCCATTCTGGATTGTTTTTCATTTTCTGAAGGAAACATTTTTAAAATGCAAAAAGTTTTAACTTAAATAAATTCCAATTTATATTTTTTTCTTTTATGATTAATGTTTTTTGTGACCTAAGAAATCTTTGCCTATCCCAAGGACATAAAGATTTCTCCCACGTTTTCTTCCAGAAATTTTGTGATTTTTTCCTTGGTACATTTGAGTTTAATTTTGTCTATGGTGCAACGTAGGCATCACAATCCATTTTTTTTTTTCCATATCTTTTCCCATTAAATAACATTGGCATTTTGAAGTTTAATTACCATTTATATAGGTCTAATTTTGGGCTCTCTACTCAGTCATGTTGACTTATATGTCTATAGTTTCCAACCAAATACTATATTTTCTGTATTAATGCAGTTTTATAGCATAAGTCTTTTGATTGTGTTCTGATTTTTCAAAATTTGTCTTGCTAATCTATATGTTATTTGAATTTCTACAAAATTTTTAGAATTAGATTGTTAATTTCTACAAGGAAGTATGCATGTATTTTGAATCTGGTGGTATTGAGTGTACAGATTACTTTGAGGAGAACTTCCATTTTAATATTATTAAGTGTTTTAATGCATGAACATGATATATCTCCCTATTTATTTTGGTTTCTTTAGTTTTTCTCAGGAACATTTTGTTCTTTTCAACATATAGGTCTTGCATATCCATATCTTTGTTAAAGTTATCCATGTGTGTTTTAAGCTTTTTAATGCCTCAAAAATATTTTAGGCCGCCTGGGTGGCTCAGTTGGTTAAGCGACTGCCTTCGGCTCAGGTCATGATCCTGGAGTCCCAGGATCGAGTCCCGCATCGGGCTCCCTGCTCGGCAGGGAGTCTGCTTCTCCCTCTGACCCTCCCGACCCTCCCCCCTCTCATGCTCTCTCTCTCTCAGTCTCTCTCTCAAATAAATAAATAAAAATCTTTAAAAAAAATTTTAAAAATATAGTATGATTACTGATCATATTCAGAAATATAATTACTTTTTTCATCTTGTATCCTATAATGTTGTGAAACTGCCTATTTCTGGTAGCTTTCTATAAATTCATTCAGCTTTTTTGGTACCTGATCATGTCATCTACAAAAAAAATATAGTTTTACTTCTTCCTTTCCGATTTGTAGCCTTTTATTATCTATTTATTATTCACTTATTTATTTATGATTTAATTAGTTTAGTTTAGTTTATTTTTTATTCTATTGTTTTTTTTTCTTTTCTTTTACACTGTGTGGGACTTTGATATAATGTTGAACAGAAGTAGTGTTTTAACCATTGATTTAAAATTTTGAGCCTTGTTTTATGACCCATAATATTGTCAATGTTAGTGAATGTTTCCTAAGTATTTGAAATGAGCATATATTCTACATTTGTTGATAGTATTTAAGTTGTTCTAGTCTTATATATGATATGTATCATAATGAATATCCACCTTTATCTCTGGTAATATTCCTTGTAGGAAATAATTTGTCTGATACAGTCACTCCAATATTCCTTGTCGGAAATAATTTGTCTGATATAGTCACTCAGATGTTCTTAGGTTTATTATTTGCATGATCTTTCTTTTTCCATCAGATGCCTTTAATATTATTCAGTCTTTACATTTTTTTTTTTAAGATTTTATTTATTTTCATTTGAGACAGAGAGAATGAGAGACAGAGAGCATGAGGGGAGGAGGGTCAGAGGGAGAAGCAGACTCCCTGCCAAGCAGGGAGCCCGATGCGGGACTTGATCCCAGGACTCCAGGATCATGACCTGAGCCGGAGGCAGTCGCTTAACCAACTGAGCCACCCAGGTGCCCTCAGTCTTTACATTTAAAGTGCGTTTCTTGAAGACATAAAGTTGCTTCTTGGTTTGTAAAAATCTATTCTTATAGCATTTTCCTTTCATTTGATATATTTAGGCAGTTTACATTTAATGCAATGGTAGTTGTACTTGGGTTTACATATACCATTTTGCTATTGCATGAGTGGGGGTGGGGGGTGGGATGCTGAGGGAGAAGGACAAGCAGACTCCCTGCTGAGCAGGGAGCCTGCCATGGGGCGTTATCCTAGGGATCATGACCTATGCCAAAGTCAGTTGCTCAACCTACTGAGCCACCCAGGGATCCCTCTTTTTTCCTATTTTTATTTTTGTACTTTTTGGATTGGGTGTATGTTAATATTTCACTTTATCTCTTTATTGGTTTATAGGCTATACTTCTTTGTTTAATTTTGTGGATTTTACTCTAGTGTTGACAATTTTCATCTTTAATTTGTCACAGTATACCTTGAAATAATTTTATACCATTTCATGTGTAATGAGAGAACTTAAATATAGTACATTTTCATTTTTGCCCATTATCCTTTTTTCAGATATTTTATTTCTATAATTGCCTTTAAAGAAATTTAGTAAAGAGAAAAAGTTATACTTTCCTACATGAATATAATTTATTATGTTCTTCATTTCTTTAGGTTCATTTCCATTTGGTATAATTGTCCTCCAGCCTAAGAAACATCCTTTAACATTTCTCTTAACTGCAGCTCTGCTGGGACCAAAGTCTCTCAGTTTTTATTTTTCTGAAATAGTTTTTATTTTATTTTTGAAGTGTATTTTTTCTGGTAGTAGAATTTTAGGTTTACAGTTTTTTTGTCCTTCAATTACTTTAACTGTCATTCCATTGTCATCTGACTTGGATTTGATCTGATGAGAATGCAGTGGTATCATTATCTTTGTTTCTTTGCATTTAATATATGTTTTCTATAGTTGTTTTACATTTTTAAAAATTATTTATTTTCAACAATTTTCTTATGATGCATCTTGGTGGTTTATTTGACTTATTTCTTTTTCTGCAGGTTCTTTGAGCTTCTTAGATGTCTGGGTGTTTTTCATCAAATTTGAACATTTTTTGGCTACTATTTCTCTATACTATTTCTTCTTCCCTTCTTTCTGAGACTCTGATTACATGTATGCTGGACCTCTTGATACTGTCTCACATATTCCTAATCATTGCTTCATTATTCTATCTTTTTTCACCTCTCTTTTCTTCCATTCAAATAGTTCATGAGGCCCATTCATCAAGTCCACAAATCTTTTCTTTTGTAGTTCCTGACCAGCTCAGGTCATCCAATGAAAATTTCATTTTAGACATTGTATTTTTCATCACTACAATTTTTTTCGTTCTGTTTTATAATTTGTATTAATCTTTTTATTGTGTTCATGTTTTCCTTTATATCTTTAAACATAGTAATAACGGTAGCTATTTTAAATCCTTGTCCCCTAATTAACTTTTTTTCCCTAGGTTTGTTTCTATGGACTAATTACAAGTTACATCTGTCTTCTTTACATGGTAATTATTTTTATTGGATGCTGGATATTTGAATGATGCATCTTTTTTTACCTAGATTTTGTTGTTTCCTTTTAAAAATGTTAAGTTTTGTTCTGGAAAGCAATCAATTTACTTGTGAGTCAGTTTTATAGTTTGTAGGCTGATTTTTAAGTTTGTTTTCTTTTTTTTTAGGACAGATATAGAGTAATTTTTAGAGTCAGGCCAGTTTGTCCTTCCTTTTAAGGCATAACCTTACTAGAACCTCAACTAAATGTCTCAAATGTTCACAAGATGTGACTTCTTTGGCTGGTCAGAACTTTAACATTTTCCAATCATGTATGAACTCTGTTAGTTTTCTACCTTTTAACTCCCTGATATTTGTTCTAGCTCCATTAATAGTGTTTGCCCTGTTCTGTGAAGTCTTACCCTAATCCCATGTTTCTTTCTATGCATTGTTGGAGAATAATTGTTTTAAAACATTCTCCAATTTTCTAGTTCTTTATAGCAGAAAGGCTAGTCTGAAATAAGTTACTCTATCATGTGCAGATGCCTGATAGAGTAACAGACTTTTATTATATTTATTACCCATTGAGCCTTTCAAGGAGGCATGTAACAACTTATTTTTACATGTCAATGCTGATAAGAAGTCACAAATTACCATCCTTTGCAACTGTGTAAACTCATAATAAATAATTTTAGAGTTCCATTTAATATTATGCAAAGATAACAAAGATAGGTTTCTTGAATCTTTGAAGAAATATATAAGCAAGAAATTTAGAAGACATCTATATTAAGATATATGACAGTAGTTCAGGCAAAAAAAATGATAGTATCTAGGATGGTCTTTGGGATGAAAATGAAAAAATGAGTGGGTTTGACATGCAATTTGGAAAATAACAACTTTAATTGGTGCATAAATGGAAGAAAATATTAGGAAAACTATTTTTTAAATTATTTTAATGCCCCATTTAGGATCTGTGCTGTCTATTATATACCATTAGTAAAAAAAAAAAAAAAAAAAAGCCAGTGTTGAAGAAAGGGCATGTTGAATATTCAGATTTTTTATTCTCTTGTGTTAAAAAAAGAAATAGAAAGTTAGACTTCACTTTCTTGCTGTATAGGATATGGCATTATTATACTGAATATGTAAGATGTATAAGGTAGATTTAGGTATTCTTTTTTTTTTTTAATTTAAATTCAATTAGCCAAGGTGTAGTGAAAAGAAATTACTTTGACATTTGTATTTTAAGACTCATAATAGGTAAAAATAGTAAAATACCTTGAATAAAAGATATAAATGTTAGCAGATATGTGCATACATATACTTTCCAAGTACAAATAATATAGGCAACCAATGATATCATGTAGAGTTTAAATATGTTATAAAATGCAGACAACATGAGAATAATCATAGAGAATATTTTTTTTATTATTAATAAAGCCTTATAACAGAGTGTAAAATGAGTTTAAGTAATAAAAGTTTTCATAGGAGATAATGTTCATGTCTCGGCAATGTGAGTATATTCAAAAAATAAAAAAATGTGATCTCTAACTATCTATTCCCAAGAATAAGTGGTGTCTATTGGTAATTGTAGAGCCTATTTTGGGCCAGAGAAGGTGATCAGAAGTTTAGCAAATGTAACATTATTAGTTATGTACTGTTTTCTGATGGAAAACCATATAATGATAAAGAGATCTTTCAAATTTCTAAGCTAATCAACTAGTCAGTTTTCAAGGTTTCAGTCATTTATGACTCATTTAATGATTGAGTGTATGTGAGTTTGGAACATTTTTTATCCTAACCACT
The DNA here is from genome assembly GCF_011800145.1 of Mirounga leonina. NCBI lineage: Eukaryota > Metazoa > Chordata > Mammalia > Carnivora > Phocidae > Mirounga > Mirounga leonina. Next base: position 20,681,558 of record NW_023270268.1, read on the forward strand.
CTGCTACTTGATTAAAATACAATACTTTGGGTATCCAGTGTGGGAAGAGATATTTAAAATAAGATAGCAACATCCTGTTGGTACTTTAAATGCTAATCCTTATTGATAAGTCTAAAAGAAATCTACCTTATGCTAGCTAAGGTAGCTTTCAAACTATTTGAAAGGCCTTTTCATCTTTTAAGTATTATTTTCAAATGTATTGTCATATGAGATCAGATCATAAAGAAAAGTAGCCAAAAAGAAAACAGAGCTATTGTCAATTTATTTTTGTCTGTTGTCTAAAAGTATTGTTCTGGATCATAACCATTCATGACTGTAAATATTCTGTCCAAATCGCTGATGTTCACATTGGAGACTGAGATCATGGAAGCCCTTGGAAGGTGTAATCAAACTGACTTCTAGCCTAAAACTCCTACTTCACATGTGGCAGGGACTTTCCCCTTAGAATCTAAACACAATGCCTGAGAAATTTGTCATGATTTTACTGCAGGAGTCTAACAGCTTTGCACAAGTTTATGCGGAGAAGTAGAAGGGAGAGGTGAGGTGAAAATTGTTCATTCCATGGGACTAGAAGGTGAATCAAACTGTCTCGCAATTCTAAAAATAACATTTAGCCTTAATTAGGATTTCACCACATTTCTCCAGCCAGAGTTCCTTCACCTCATCCTCTTTGCTATGAAAACATATACCAATGTTTTCAAAAAGTTATTATTTGCTTTTTTAATTTTTTAACAGTTCCTTTTGAAGAGACAAACTTTTAACTTTGATGAAGCCCAGTGTATTAAATTTTTCTACAGTTTGTGCTCTCTATACACTATTTTAAAAGTCTTTGCCTGACTTAAGTTCCCAATATTTATACATATACATATTCGAGAATGTTTATAATTTTATCTCTTATGTTTAAGTCTATAATTTACTGTGAGTTAGTACTTGTGTATGGTGTGCTATAAGGTTGAGTTTCATTCTTCTAATTTTTTTTATTGTTTTGCATATTGATAGATAACTATTCTAGAACCATTAGATGAAATGATTATGCTTTGCCTGTAGAATTGCCTTGGCACCTGTGACAAAAGTACACCCACATATATATGGCCAGTTGACTTTTGTCACAGGTGCCAAGGCAATTCTACAGGCAAAGCATAATCATTTCAAAAATATTAAGTATATTAAGTCTTCCAGTACATGAACACATGTCTTTCCATTTGTTTGTGTCTTCTTTAATTTCTTTCATTAATGTTCTGTAGTATCAATGTATAAATCTTTCATTTTTTTTTTAACAATTTTATTTATTTATTTGAGAGAGAGAGAGAGAGAGCACATGAGAGGGAGGAGGGTCAGAGGGAGAAGCAGACTCCCTGCTGAGCAGGGAGCCTGATGCGGGACTCGATCCTGGGACTCCAGGATCATGACCTGAGCTGAAGGCAGTCGCTTAACCAACTGAGCCACCCAGGCACCCCTCTTTCACTTTTTAAAGTTTATTTCTAAATATTTTCTTTTTTATGCCTTTGTAAATGTGATTGTTTTCCTAATTGCCTTTTCAGATAGTTTGTTGTTAGTATATGGAACACAAATGATTTCTGTATGCTGATTTGATATCCTGCCATCTTACTGAATTCACTTACCATTTCTACTAAGTGTGTGTGTGTGTGTGTGTGCATGCATGTGTATGTGGAGTCTTTTGGGTATTCTATATATAAGAATATGTCGTTTGTAAACAAGAACAATTTTTTTTAAAGATTTTATTTATTTATTTGACAGAGAGAGACATAATGAGAGCAGGAACACAAGCAGGGGGGGTGGGAGAGGGAGAAGCAGGCTTCCCGCGGAGCAGGGAGCCCGATGTGGCACTCGATCCCAGGACCCTGGGATCATGACCTGAGCCAAAGGCAGACGCTTAACGACTGAGCCACCCAGGCGCCCAAACAATTTTATTTCTTTATTTCTGATTTGGTTGTCTTTTATTTATTCTGCTTGCCTAATTGCTCTGGCTAGGGCATCCAATATTATGTTGAATAAGGGTGGCAGCAGTGGGCATCCTTGCATTATTCCTGATCTTAGAGGAAAAGCTTACAGTTTTTCATCACTGAGTATGATATTAGCTGTGGGCTTTTCACATATAGCCTTTATTATATTGAAGTGATTTCTATTCCTAGTTTGTTGAGAGTCTTTATCATGAAAAGATGTTAAATTTTATCCAATGCTTTTTTTGCATCTATTGAGATGATCATGTGATTTTTCTATTCTCTATTTCTTTTATCTCTATTTTTTATTTTCCACTGTATCCTCTGTAAATTCCATTTCTGTGTATTTATCCAAAAGAATAGAAATCAGGATCACAGAAAGATATTACCACTCCCATGTTCCTTGCAGTACTATTCACAATAGCCAAGATGTAGAAACAATCTGAATGCCCATTGACAGATGGATGAATAATGAAAAATGTGGTACATACATGCAATAGAATATTATTTAGCCTTGTGTAAGAAGGAAATCCTGAAATATGTAATGGCATGGATGAACTTTGAAGACATTGAGTTAAGTGAAATATGGAATCAGAGAATACAGTAGTGGTTGGCAGGGGCTAGGGGTAGGACAATCAGGAGTTGCTAAACAACGGGCATGAGGTTTCAGATATACAAGATAAATACAAGATCTGCTGTAAAACATTGTATCTTTTACAATATGGTATTGTACACTTAAAATATGTTAAGAGGATATATCCCATGTTAAGTATTCTTGTCAAAATAAATTAAAATGAAAATAAAGAAAAGAAAAATAATCTGTTGCTGCCAAAGACCAGCAGTAGGGGAGAAAGCTAATCACAGAAGAACGAAAGGAAACTTTCTGTGGGTGATATAAATGTTCTATATCATGACGGTAGCAGCATTCGTAAGCCTCACACACTTATCAAAACCCTAACATTATGCACTTAAAAAATTAGTGAATTTTATTGTATGTAAATCCTACCTCAATAAAATTGACACAAACACACACCCAAATGAAGGGGAAAACTGCAAAAACATTATTCAATAAACTATATTCATTATGTAATTATTTAATTTTTTTTCTAGTAATCTAAAACATTAAGAGCTTAAGAAAGATCCCAATCAGGATGAAACAATTGTATTGTTAAAATATTTTGCTATTAGTCCTGTCAAAAGCATAGAAATGTAATCTTTTACTTAACTGATGCAGCCTTATCAATGTATACATTTATTATTTTATTTTGTTTTTAATTTTGGTAATAAGCCATAGACCCCTTCTTATCTTATTCTCAATCCCCCTGCTTCATTACCCAGCAGCAACTGTTTTGAATATAGATAATGGGATGCTTCCAAACAACTAACAAAGCCCTTTGCATATACAACTTTTTTATTCATACAGGGTCTCTGGGAAGCGAGTCATAAAAATATAAATTGTTCCGTGTTTCTACTGGTGAAAAATAGCGTTAGCAGCTGGATTTCCAGAGGTGAAATGTTTGGCAGCTGATGTGGGATAAGAATTTAGAATTAGCTTAAATTGAAAAAGTTGCGGTTGGAGCCCTGTAACAGAAGGAATCTGGATAGGGCTGGAGCAGTTCTGGGTTCTTCTTTTGCTTTACCTTTGACTGGTCACATAATCTTTGTTAAGTCATAAACCCACAGGATTGTATAAATCAAGTATAGCAATAACAGGCCATCAATACTCTCCGTTGTTTTTGCCAGGCAGCCTGTCTTAAGCCTACAAGGTCCTGGGGCGCCTGGGTGGCTCAGTCGTTAAGCGTCTGCCTTCGGCTCAGGTCATGATCCCAGGGTCCTGGGATCGAGTCCCACATCGGGCTCCCTGCTCTGTGGGAAGCCTGCTTCTCCCTCTCCCACTCCCCCTGCTTGTGTTCCTTCTCTCGCTGTGTCTCTCTCTGTCAAATAAATAAAAAAAAATCTTAAAAAAAAAAAAAAAAAGCCTACAAGGTCCTTTTGGGTCCCAAATGTCTGTGGCCTTGGGCATGGATTTGTGCCTGGTGTAGTCCTCTTTAGGTGTACCAATAGGCCACTCCTTTCAGCACTTCTCATTCTCACTTTCCAAATTTGAGGTGTATGTTGGCAAAGGGTAATGCCTCGGAACCAGACCCAAGAACCCAGAGAAATCTGTTTCCCTCCGTTCTCTTAGATCTCCCCTGCATCACAAGTGTACAGCTTTCTGCCCTTCCAGCAATGTGTCATAGTTTTCTTAAAAAAATTCCTGTTTCTTCATATGCCTGGAGGAAAGCCTGCTTCACCTTTCAGCCACGGCGAAAGCCCTAAAGCAATACATTAAAAACTCTTGCTACCTGCTAGAATTCAAAGACAAGAGAAAAAAATCAAGAGAGCATAGACAAGTTAATAAGTCTGTAATTTTCCTACCATACTAGTTTATGGGAAAGTGCTTTTTAAATCTATAAAAGCTTAATGCAACTTTAAGAGACTTTTGAATAATTTGGATAGTACTCGTTCCAGGGTTGGGCAGAGGTGATGAAAATATGAATTGCTATAGGATATATTAATAAGTTTGAGCATCTAGAACACTCCAGAACTGAGAATTACTTCTCAAATACTTTTTCCAAATCTTCTTGGCCTGTTTCCCCAGCTGTACAAATGTAAGTAGGAAGCTTTTCCACAACAAAGGCTAATGTGCAGTTCTTTACCTGACCCCCATGGACCAAGTCAATATAGCCTACATGTTCATTCTCACTCTGGAGCAGTTTTCCCTGTATGTAACTAGCAGGCTCACCAGTAATCAGAAATGTAGTGTAATGTCAGCTCTAGCAGGTTTGGGGTACTTTGTACATTGTGCAAAGCTACTTCATGGTCTTTATCAGTAAGATTATTTTTGCTCTGGTAGCCTCTTTTCGTGTGAATCGCCAAATATTTTCCTATAGTCCAGTGTATTTTCTTAACCTGAAATTGATACCAAAATTGCAGGCAAGCTCTCTCCTTTCAAAGTCAAAGGCGTTGATTCGTAGGAACTCTCATTAACCGCAAAAATCTCATGTCTAATAATCAAGTCTTTTAGGCCCTTTCACTGAACAGCCTGATGTTATAATATGGCAAATGTGGCTGAGGTTATTCAGAGTTTTTTTCAGGGGGTATCTTTATACATCAGAAAGCACTTACAGGACTATTAAAAAAAAAAAAAAAAGTCCTTCCTGGAAGAGATTGTAATGCTGAAAGGTTTTCTGGATTAATGGAAACTGACATGGTTTGTTCAGTTCATCTTTCTAAAATTTAACCCTGAGAAAATTTATTTTTGCTTAGAAAGATCTCCATATCAATTCAGAGAGTAGATTTCCTAATTGAAAAGAGATTTAAAGAAAGAGAAGATGGAGAAAAAGAATACAATAGCACTAGTTGCAAGAGCTACAGTATATTTGGTTACTTTCATGAATGAATTTATGTCACAACCAAAATTATCATCCCTGTTATGTTACATTATACCAGAAGTCATTTTGTGCCACAAGGCACATTTAAATCTCCAGACTCTTCTTCTCCTTTATTTTTAATCTCAGGAAGCCATGTTCTCTTACAGACAGCAAATTTGCAACATGGATATGCAACCTGTAATCTGGCATTTTCATTGAACTAGACAGTAGAGTAAATGACTAATACTAGTTCCCACCATTTTAACTCTAAGTGATTCTTTGGAAGATAGAAGTTGCAAAGTAACATTAAGACCTGTGTGTCAGAGATTAGCATATTCTGTATCTTTTTGTTGTTGTTGTTGCTTGTCTCTGTTCATTGTTTGACACTTCATCAGCACGTATTTTAAAGTGTCAGAAGTATAATAGTACTATAAGTGAAACCAACATCCATAAAACCAATTCTAAAGTCCATCAGGATCTCTTAAATTATCTAAGCATAGTCACAGTATACGCTATACACTGATGCTTATCTGTTTGTGAAGTTGAACAAGGCACCTCCATAGAATTACAGTTAAATTGATCTTCTTTGCTTTTCGAGTTAAATAAAAATACTAGCTCCCAGTAGAATGTGGACAGTTTGGTGATAGTGCAATTTTGTTGATTGTGACAAAATCCTCATAGGCCTAAATATTTCAGATTTTAAGCATCTTTCACTGGGATAAATTTTAAAGGTGATGTCATGGCACTGAATTTGGACTGAATGTTCATGCAAAACTTAACACCTTACCTTTGTGTATCATTTTTAAAAGTCTTTCTTGTTTGATTTTTAAGTAGGCTTTATTACGTCCCACTTGATATATGGGGAAACTGAGCTTCATACAGCTTCAGCATATAGATTGTCAATCACGAATGCCAAGAACACCATCCGTAATGTCCAATCCACTGATGGGCTGGAATAAAGCAACTGATTCTTTGGTCCCACGTCAGGGTGAATTCCCTTTAGCAACAACAACCTTATGAAACTACTGTTGAGGAGTGAAACACAACTACAACAAAAATAATAGCAAAAGCCCTCTTCTCTTAGTGAGTTTCCTCACCTGTAAAACAGAGATAATAATGAATCTTGGCCTGTTTTATCTACCACTCATGGTTCTTTTAAGTTTAGAATTAGAAACCATAGTGAAATGCTAAAAGACATGTGTGTTTTCAAGTCCCCTGGTTCTGGCCTCCTGTCATGTTGAGTATCTCTCTAAATTCCAACACAATTCCCAGAACAAAGATTTATATATACTTCTAGTATAATGCATTACTTTCTATCTTGTACCATCTTTATTTGGGAAAGTGTCTCATCTCCCTGCTGGAGTTAGTTCCTGCACGATTCATGTCTGTTTCAACTTTGTTCCCATGGCAGGAAGCATGATGCTTTGAATGGAGTTGATACTCACTAGAAAGTTAGCATGAATTTTCTCCTCTAACCTTGGAGGTGCCAGTCGTCCTATTTCCACCCAGAACCCTTGGGATTGTTCCTATTCAAAGTCCATATTGTGTAACTCTCTCATTAAGAATATACCATCTTCTGGGATTTCTTTTTCCTTTTCAAAATTGGTAATTCCTTAATTATTCCTGTTTGCTATATCCTGACTTTAATGTATGTCCACTATTTTATTACTCCTTGGTTTTATTTATTTTATATTTCCTGCAGTGCCTTGTATATTTTAAGGACTCAATATATTTTAGTTGAATTAACAAATTAATGTTTTCAGTTGTTATCCCCGAGTCTACCTTTCACTTGCTTGGATTATAGAATATGAGAAATATAAATGGCTCTGTATCCCTGGAGCCCACTTTTCTAAAATAGACAATAGGCTTGCATTTTTACTGGGCTGAGACATAACCTCAGAGATAACCCAAACGGCCAGGGTAACTCCTGGACCACTAAAGCCACGCTGGTGATCTTTTAGACTAGGCCCATTTTAAGACCCCAAGCAAAAATCAAAGTGATAAAGGAATTAATATTGATTTCTTGGGTGTCCTGGTCCTGAGACCCTTTTCCCACGCCAAAGAGCTAGTCCTGACACTATCTTCTAACTGGTCAGAGCACCCCACACAGGGTGTTTCTGTTCAGCTTGTTCTGATCATTCTCTAACATTTATCCAGAAAACTACTCTCTAGGACAAAACAGATTCCAATAAAAGCCAACCCAGCTTCTAAAAAAACTGCTCTTGAAAACTTTTACTCTAAACAATTTCAAAAAGGACCAAACATTCTTCAGAAAATATAATGCAGTGCAATTTGAAAGAGAATAGATTTTCAGAAGTGCCCCAACAATGTCTGGCAGAATATTATTTATCTGACATTAATGGGAGAGACTATAATGTTCTTATTTTGAATTCTGTCTTTAGAAATGGTCTTATCAAAATAATGCTTGTGCATCAGCTTAACTGCTGTTTGACAGCAGATCAAATGTAGAAATAACCAAAGCTGAAAAGTACTGTATTTTGGCATTCGAGAGGTGATGGATCGACTATGGGGCTGAATTTAGCAAGAAAAAAACTCATTTCACTTTCAAAAGTTTTACAATTATAAAACAATCCTTTAGGTTTAAATTCACATTCTTGGGCCAGTAAGTAGGCAACCATTCCAAAGATATAGTTACAGCATCAACATGAAGAAGAATCACCATAAGCATCCGCCATGGCTCCAAAGAACCTCTGATGAGCCAAGTTGGGTTTTAAGTCATCATTTGTGCTTACCAATGGCTGCCTGACCTTTCAAAAAGTGGGTCAAATTCAATGCTGCTAGAAATAACGTGGAGAAAAATCCACATAAGCGATAGAAATCAGATCTGAGAAAGAATCAGGTTTCAGGACAAAATTCATTCACCTTCCTACATTACCTTCCTCTCCCAACTCCCTATTAGCAAGCACATCCATCCAAAATAAGAGGTATTCTAAATGACATTCCTACAGTTCCAAAATGGCTGTTCTCTCAAATCCCAGCTGACCTGCCCTGGTGAGAAAAAATTATATATTTAATTATAACTTACATGAAAACCAGTTATAATTTTTTTCTGAAAGATAAAGCAACCCTAAAATGATAGTTCTAAGATGAACAAGAAATCTAAATTTTAGAAATGATAAAAGTGTTAGAATAAATTCAAGATAGGGAAGACTTTCTAGAGGAAGCTCAGAAACTAAAAGCAAAGGATGCATATGCATTTATGAAATTAAAAATAATGTTATAACTAAATACATCATAAATGATGTTAACAAAGTCAAAATCATCATAAAAAAGTCAAAATGCAAATAATGAAAATAATGTGTATAATTCAAAATACAAATAGTTAATATCCTAAGTATTCAAAAGAAACCCTAAAAATGATGGAAAAAAAAAAAAAAGACAACAGGGAAATGCCCAATGGATATAAACAGGCTAATCACAGAAAAGAAAACATTTTCAACCTCATCAGTGGTCCAGGTAGTAAAAATTACAATGAAGATCTCTTATTATTGTGCTCATTAAATCAGCAAAATTTAATAAGATTTGTACCTACACTGCTAGATGAGAGGATAAATCAATACGGTAGTTTGACTTTTTTTTTTTTTTGGATGAAATATCCTTTTACTCAATAATGTCAAATTGCAGATATGATCTTAGGAGAAATCAAAACAGGTAAGCATACAGTTATACATAAATGAATGTTTATGACAACATTGTTTATAGTAGCGAAATCCTGAAAATAATCTGAATGTCCAAGAGTAAAGGAATAGTTGAATAATCTGCCTCTAGTCTTGGGATTACTATGTAGCTATTAGAAAAAAATAAATTAGTTCTTATCACTGATCCGCAAGGATGCTCATGATATGCAGTTTAGTGAAAAATGTAAGCTGCTGAGTAATGTGAATAGTTGGTGTCATTCTTGTTCTTGAATGTCCTTGCCTCCTTGCTTTTGACTTGCTTTCCTTCTCTTACTTGCACCATCTATCTCATCTCATTTTTACATATTTTTAAATGTCTCATTCTTACATAATTCCAAATTCAGCAGGAGCTTCAGCTTATCAGGAAAGCTAAATTGACCAGCCCAGGTGGGATATATGTTCATTACCTGTGCTGCCAAATTATCCTGATTTCAGTCATGGCCATATTTTCAACTCTTGGTTTCTTATAGACCACAGACTCTTTGAAGTCAGGGACTATATATTTTATCTTAGCATCCCCAGCATAATATTTAGATATAGTACCAGACATAAGGGATGATTTATCAAGCTACACTGAATGGATGAAAAAGTAATGGTTCAGCCACATTCCAAAAGCTAATGCTTAAATAAGTAGTGGTAGAATAATAAAATTAGATGGAACATCACTGAATGCTGAAGAGTGTCATCTGCTAGGTGCTTTCATGTGGAAGCAGTGGTATCCAGCTTAAGGGTTATAAAATCCTGAATACATTTGTGTGCCAACATTGGATAAAGACAAAACTTTTCTTGAAAGTTCTCAAAGTTGCCCATAAAGTACAGAAGTTTTAAGATTATATATGTATGGTAATTCCTATGCTTGCTAAAGCTTGAGCACTACTGGGTCATAAAAAAAAAAAAGGAAGAAATGAAATGTCTACATGGGAATGTCTGGAATAGAAAGCACTCTGCCTTTTATCTAATGAGCAAATTCCTTACACTGCCCTCTGATCGGTGGAAAAGTGAGTATGAGCCCACTTGCCTGCAGCTTTTCTCCATTCTGTTTTAACTTCAGATCTTTGAAGGATTAATTTGTTTTAACTTGTTTTTGTGGGGGTTATTTGAACAATACCTTGTCCCATGTCTATGACCAATTTGCAGGAAAAGCCATAGGGCTGAGTGATTAAAAGTTCAGGGTGAGTGAGGAGTTAGACCAAGGATAGAATCTTAGCTTTGCATTTACTAGTTACATGACCTTGAAGAGGTGACTTAATCTTTTTAGCTTCAGTTGCCTTGTTCATGTAATAGGGAATTACAATCACAGAAAGTCCTTCATGGACTGTTATAAGCATTGATGGAAAAATATGAAAAATGCTTAGCATGTTTCTATGCTTATTGCTTAGTTCATGCTATTTTTGTTATTATTACTAGCCAGTTCTGTTACCTCTAAAAAGCATGTTTTCTTATAATTTGTCTCTGAAATCAATCAAGATGCATGTTTTATTGTTGTTTGTTTTTTATAGAGGGAGAGAGTGGGGGGAGGGGCAGAGAGAGAGGGAAAGGGAGAATCCAAAGCAGGCTCCACACCCAGTGTGGACCCCCACGTGGGACTTGATCTCACAATGGTGAGATCATGGCCTGAGCCAAAATCAAGAGTTGGACGCTTAACCCACTGAGCCATCCAGGTGCCCCAATCGGATGCATCCTAACAATTAGTGGCACCTTATAATTATAGTTACTGATAGTATATAAATCAGAATGCAACTTAAAATAGATGGCATCTTAGAATTGAAGAAACAGGTTATTGCTAATGCCATTATCAGGTTTCTGGGTAGAATTAACTTGAGCATTAAGTCATAGTAGAATGGGTCAGGATTGTCCTGCAGCAATATCATAACCTGGCTGCATTTCTCCTTCCCATCACTAACTGTTGCCACTCAGAGCCCCAGTTGCTTCCTAGTAACATTTAAAATTGTGTCTTTTACTACTGTAAAGATCTAGCATGATATTCTAGATGAAGAAGGTCTTAAATCTGAACTAAAACACTTAACATGGAAGGCTGGCCACTAACATGCATATTGTTGACTATGACAGCTTCTGGGGGCTCTTCTTGATCCACAGTTCTGACTGTGGCCATGACCAAAGCATTCCCATACCATTGCCTCTACAATCTTTACCATGAATTACTTTCTTTCTCCCAAATCCTCCAACTGCCTGTCCTGAGCCTGTCCCTGACATATTTGAGGATCTCACTAGCATTTTCATCCTCTGTACTGTGTTCATCCTCTGCACTGTCTCCACAGGCAATCTTCTTGAATTTTCCATATTATCAAAACGACAAGAGCCAACACAAACCAATGTGATGACAACACCTAGAGTGCTATGGTGGGTTATCTGGTGTCAATAAATTCTCTATTGAATCTAGGCTAGAATTCGGTCTTGCTTGGAACAACAGAATGTGGAGAAACGATGCAGTGCAAATTCTTGAACCTGGGCTTCAAGAGGCTTTTCAGCCTCCACCTGTGCTCACTTAGAATGCTGCTTCTATGTAGAAGGCTGGGGTGAAGAGTGAAAGACCTAGCTGTGCCAGCTGTCCCAGATGAGTCCAGACCCCTGTCTACCCACCAGCTGAACACAGTTACATGAGTGAGCCCAGGCAAGACCGGAACTCCATAGCCAAGGCCTCGTATCACTAGACATGGTAAATTATTGTGGTTTGAAGACATTAGATCTGCAGTGTGTTTTACACACCGGTAGGTAACTGAGAGAAGCCAAAGGCTTTTGGTAGCTAGAAGGCATTTCTCTGAATTAGAGGTTGAAAGAAAGACTGTAGGAAGATATCTGACAATGAAAAAAAATCTTCACTTAACTGTGTTTGTTTTTTTTTTTAACTTTTGTTTCTGTCATTCCAATGTTTGTGACATGTGAAAGGCTTTATACTTTATGGGACTATAGGGCACCTGGGTGGCTCAGTCATTGAGCGTCTGTCTTTGGCTCAGGTCATGATCCTAGGGTCCTGGGATCGAGTCCCACATCGGGCTCCCTGCTTGGCGGGAAGCCTGCTTCTCCCTCTCCCACTCCCCCTGCTTGTGTTCCTTCTCTCACTGTGTTTCTCTGTCAAATAAATAAACAAAATCTTAAAATATATATATATACACACACACTTTACGGGACTATAAAGATAGTTTGAATTTTTTTATAACCAGTTCATGAAATCATCACAAAGTGCTCTTCTAACAAGCTACATGTCCCTACTTAATGATTTCTCATCCTGCAACATACAAAAGTGACATGATTAGCTCAAGAAATGGGGAGAAGAAAAAGCCCAGCATAAGCTGGATGATATCTCCTGGTTTAGAATAATATCATTCTAAGATATCAAAAATGGGGTGGATCTAGAGCAAAGTCAGCCAACTGTGGCCCAGGAGTCAAATTTGCCACTATATGTCTTTGCATGCCTATGAGCTAAGAATGTTTTTTTTATTATTTTTTACGTGGCTGAAAGAGAAAAATCAAAATAATGCTAATATTTCAGGATATGTAGAAATTATATGAAATTCAAATTTCAGTGTCCATAAATAAAGTTTTATGGGAACACAGAAATGCTCCTTCATTTACATATTGTCATTTACATTGTAGTCTATGGCTACTTTTTCACTACAATGGCAGAGTTGAATGGTTGTGATAGAGGCTGTATGCAAAATCTAGAAGGTTTACTACCTGCATCTTTATAGAAAAAGTTTGTCAACTCTAGGTCTAGAATGCAGCTTTAAACATTTTCTTTTTAGGTTGCTGTAATATGTTACATCCCATGGCAGTGTTTGTCACCCTGTAAATAAACATACCCAGCTGACTTCTTCCAGCTCTCCTCACAGTCCTCATACTTCACTGGTCTCATGTGGAAAAGTGTAAAGGTGTTGAAGTCCTAAATTTCTTAGGGGAATAATGATGGGAGGAGAGAGAGTGAGAGAGCTGTAGATCACGATTAAGAGTTGGGTGATAACAATTGAAAAAGTGACTCTTAAAAACTCCCCACATTCATGTTTCTCTTTTGGTACCCCTTTTAAATAACTTTTTTGTTTATAGATCAAAACTGTTTTTGAAGAACTGGAATAGCAAGTAGTCCTAAAAGATAATGTTTTCCTCTCTATGTGCTTCCCTCATCAGCAAATTTCTCCAAAAGATCTTATTTTGACAGTGTCATTAACAACAGATAAATATATACGTAAAAATGTTAGGTATATTTTTCCTTACCTGCTTGACCTTCACAGGCTCCCAGGCATCCATAGACTTTGCCCCCTTCCCACTCTCACTCAAAAAGGTGTTCCTAAACCACCCTATGGTTTCTTTTATAAATCATATTCAGAATCCATTAATATACCTTGCTTCTACAACTGTTGAGGGATTATATAATAAAATATCAGGAAACCAAATTGAAAGAGACATTTGGTTAGAGAAACAATAATTGTTAGGTCTAGAAGAATTTTCTTATTTTTCTGGAAATGACACACCATTACTTATAAATGGAAGAAAAGAAAAACAAGTCCTCTTTCATGTAACAACAGTTTCAAGTATAATTTCTGGTTTACCAAGAACCTTCCCAAATAATATATAAAATCTTTTCTCTTTTAGGCTGCATGACTCTTTCCCCATGTATTTTAGCTTTTCCTATTAGACCATATGCTAATATTTATTACTTTTACCTTTCACCTTAGTGAACGTATGTATTTGGTTTAGATATTTTTAAAAAATTATTTGACTTTGATTCAACCTCCAAATCACATTGTGTTTACCACATTCCTGGGAGGGCTAAGAGTAGATCAGCAGGAACATTATCCAGCTGGAAAATTCTGGAGGCAACATATGCTATTTTAACTACTTTCTGGAGAGAAAGCCTATTCTAAGCAAATTTTACAATGGAAGGATCATAAGCCATTTGCTATACAGTTTCACAGAATCTATTTAGTACTAAGAACTACATCTTTTTTTGCTTCTTTACCCCAAACCAAAAAAAAAAAAGCAAACTATAATTATCTTCACTACTTTTCATCTTTCCTTCTTAGCTATTGAGCTTCTCCTGTTTTCTGGTTAATTCTCACATATGACACTGATTTTATTAAATTTGAATTTAAATAATAAATAAATTACAGAGAATTAAGTGTTCATTTAGGGCCAGTGAACAGGTAGATTTACTCAGGGCTAGAACCATTTGTTAGGCCAGTCTATCAGTTAGGATATGTGCAAGTGACAAAGTATAATTCAAAATTACCTTTTAAAAAATGGGACTTTTGGGGCACCTGTGTGGCTCAGTTGGTTAGGCGGCTGCCTTCGGCTCAGGTCATGGTCCTGGAGTCCCGGGATCAAGTCCCACATCGGGCTCCCTGCTCAGTGGGGAGTCTGCTTCTCCCTCTGATCCTCCCCCTCTCATGCTCTCTGTCTCCCATTTTCTCAGATAAATAAATAAAATCTTTTAAAAAAAATGGGACTTTTTATTATCTTGCTTAACTGGGAAGGCTAAGGTAGGGTGAATCTCAATCTTGGTTTATTCAAAAGATCAGCAGTAGAATCATCAACCACTCTTCATTCTGTAGTCCAAAGTGCCACCTTTCTCCTAAAATGTCACAGGATGGCAACAGTTGCATTCTTTCTTATTGGGTAGAAGACGGAGAACTCTCCTAAACTCTCTCCCAGATAAGCAAAAAACAACTTTCTAAGCAGCCCTCAATAGTGAGTCCTTTGTGTCTCATCCATCAAATTGTGGCATATGTTCATTCCTGAGACAATCTTTTCTTTATAAAGAAGATAGAGTTTGGTACTTGGACTTGGAGCTCAAGGTGAGAAGATGAGGTCAGCTCTGAGTTTCATGGGCTTGTGGCTATTTGAACATAACTAGGGTAGTTCAGAAAAGATGGAGAAAGAAATGGCTATCAGATAACCAAACATCAGTATCTACTTCAGCCAGCTATATGTGTGCGAAATGCAATAAAACTTTGATGTTATAAAGTAACCCCATCCCCCTTTCCTTTATTGTCTTCTTTTTTATTTTGTTGTTATGAGTGTCAAAGATCACATATAGGTAAAAGATTTTGTGTGTATTTCATTATTACCACAGAAGTAATTCCAAAATACTTGCTCATATTTTCAACTGAAGAACTCCTTTAAAATAACTTTATCTTTTATATAATTTTTTAAATGACTACTGGCTATCATAGTCAAATGCATTCTTTGGCCGGTGGCCAAGTCCCTCTCTGCTCAATCTTCGCATCATCTTCTCCACTCTGTGTAGAGTTGAACCTCCCCCTCTTGTCTATTACAAGGATAGATGTGATTGAATATACAGCCCACCTGGATAATAAAAAATAAACTCCTCCTCTCAAGATCCTTAATGTAATCACATCTTCTGTCACATAAGATAATAATCACAGGTTCCAGAGACTAGGATATGGACATCTATGGGGCCATATTTCAACCCACTAAACATACTGTGCTAAAAATCTGATTAAAAGAAAACTCAGTGATAACAGGATTCCTGTCTATCCTGATCTCTGCTGTGTTCCTAGTATCCAACACAACACAATGTCTGGTATAGAATGGGCTCAAAACATTTGTTGAATGGATGAATAGTAAATACATCGGGATACAAGGGTGGAAAGTGTCCCAGTTCTGGTAGAATGTGTCCTACCATTGTGGGTAAAGAGCATAGCTGAGGAAGTGAGATTGGTTTTATATAAGATATTCAGGTTACTTATGAATAAGTCTTTGACCACAAGGATGTCCTTAAGTGAAGTCAGAAATATAACTGAATATCTGTTGCATTAATCTTTTCCCTGTTATGGATGGGAAATAGAAGACACAAAAGGGAGTATGCAAAGTAATTCATAAATCACATGATCTTCAAGATGTGAAAGACTTGAAATGTTATCTAGTCCAATTACACACCCAGTGACAGATAATCACACTTGCGTAACACTGACAGTTTCCATTCAAATGCCCCAACGCTGAGAATTACACCACCTGACTGTTCAGCCCTTTTTATCATTGGACTGATCCAGAAGGGTGAAGGTGAATGATACAAAGCTTCAAATGTGTGTGACCAATTACACAGAGTGTTGTCGGGGGCAGCTATAATTTCTAAGTTTGGAGAGAGTCTCTTAGTAAAGGGAGAGCAACTTCCCATATTGTAAATTCCTAAGATCATGAGCACCAGTGGTTTTCAAATTATTTCTTGAAAGCAATGTTTATTATTTATCATAAAGCCCTGACAGAATGTGAATGAGTCTAACATATAAAACTCTAAAATGCAGACAACATTATAGAGATGAGCTGATTTGCTCTAAGACTTATTACATTAAAGAAAAATGCTGTAATTATTTTTCATATTTTTATCAGATCATTTAAAAATGAATGTAAATATGAAGAAAAGAACCAAATAAGACATGTGATTTATTAACATATTCAATATTATAAAATTTAATAAAAAGAAAAAATTAAATATATGGGCTTGAAAGAGAAGAAAAGACAAGCAGAAGATAAATTATTTAACAACACTGTCTAGAAAACTGATTGGGTTGATTTTTAATGTTTTTATAACTCAATCTGGAAAAATGATATCTATGCTAGTTAAAGGGATATGTGTTTTAATGCCAAAATGGTTATATTTTAAAAACACATTTCTAACCCCATTTCTCATAAGATGTTTAAGTATGAACATGTACGTGTAAGCTTTTTTAAATATTTTTAAACGGTAGGTTATTTTGGTATGAGCACAGGGTTATGAAGTATTAAATATGTTACTAAGATAGCATAGTTGAAATCGTATGTGTGGAAACCCACCATAAAAATCCAGAATTGATCAGATTCAGTTTCTGACCTCAGTGTTGGAACTGTGGCCTCTGAAGGAGTCCCATGCACATTTACCCTTCAAAGGGGGGAAAGCAATGTCCCTCCCAAATGGTTGCAAGGCTTCCAACTGTCTGTGTTCCCAAAGGTTGAGTGCATGGGTAGAATGGAGTTGATTTGAACCATACTGAAGCTTGGTAAATATTTATTGAACAAATGAGTAGGGGAGGGGAATAGGTGACCTCTGAACTGAATATAGAACAGTCTGTGTTTAAGTTCAAACACTCCCACTAGCTTGGAACAAAGCTGAGGCTTTCTTATCCCTAGTCCAGGGCTCATGCATCCAGAGCAATTTGCCAGTGAGTCAGTTAACTGTAAAAGGGCTGAAGGAATATAAAAATAAAATAAAATACATAAAACTTTTGAGTACCTAGTATGTCCGCCACATGACTTTGCATATATATTCTTTATCATAGCATCCTCTGAGGTAAGTATGATTCTGTTCCTCCCCACCACAAGAGAGGTTAATCAGGGAAGAGTCCTGGAACAGTTAAATTTTGAAAGAAATGATAAAACATAAGAGAAAGGGCATTCTAGGTAGCAAAGGAGAGGAAATTTCTAAGCAAAATGTTTTTACACAGTTACTGAATTGTGCCTCTAAAAACAACCTCTAGTGTTGATTTGTTTTGAAAAGAAATGTCAAGAAAACATTTCCTTTCATGCTTACATTCCATCTCCAGTCTCACTATTGTACATAAATTCTGAAGTCCTAGAATCTGACACGTTTAGTTTTATAAAACTTTACTCTTGAAACCGAGTTTTTTTACAGAATATTTTATACATCAGTTTTTAAAGCCAATTTATGGCATGGCATCCACCAAATGAGCTTTGATGATAAATTAGATCAATTAAATGAATATTTTCCTCCAAATAATTCCAGGATTTCTGTCTCTCCCAAGGCAATAACAAATATGGACCTGCTTATTTTTTTTTCACCAGAAATACAAGGTTTCTTTGTACACTGCAAGCAAAATTTCCAGACACAAATATTTGCTAAGGAAAAGAAATCACAAACATGGAACACCTACTTAAAATTTGACAGGCACATCCCACAACTCTGCTAATAAAGATATTGTAAGCAAGAAGTTGGCCAGAATTCACCTCATTCTAGACAGACAGGGCAGAGAAGTGAAGAAAGAAAACAAACCAACACTGAGTAAGAATGGCTGAGCAAATATAGTTTGGGCTACAGAATTAATTTGACATCAAACAACCATCAGTAAAAATTACATATAGAGGCATTGTATCCAAGAGGATATCAACTAAGATTATTACTAGTAGTTTTATATAAAGAATTAAGTGTAAAGCCAGGATACAGCTGCATCAACACTGCTAAAATAACAGATCAATCCAATCAATTCAGCCAAATAGCTGATCGATTCGTTAAAACGTATCAGTCAAATCAACTGCCAGACCAAATGAACTAGAAAACAACCCTCAAATACTCATGTCTATTATGTATGTACAGAGTAGATGCTGTTGGTTTGGTGGATATAAAGATTGCATTTTTGCTAGAGTAACTAGAGTCTTAAATGCAAATATTTTTGGAGCTATTTTAAAATATGTTCCAATAACTTCACAACATCTCTCCCATGAAAACTCTAATCCAAAACACCACTGCAATCTACAGGGCTATTGCAACTCCTCCTCCCCACCTGTCTCCCTGCCACCAGCTTGACCCTCTATGGTGCACATTTTTTTAAAGATTTATTTATTTATTCTAGAAAGGGAGAGAGCAGGGGGAAGGGTGGAGGGAGAGAAGCAGACTCCCCGCTGAGCAAGGAGCTCTATGCAGGGCTCCATCTCGCAACCCTGAGACCATGACCTGAGCCAAAATCAAGAGTCAGACACTTAACCTACTGAGCCACCCAGGCGCCCCTCTTTGGTTTATACTTTTAAGCAACAGCCAAAGTTATCTTCTCAAAGGATAAACTACATCATGTCTTCCCACTGATTATAATTCTCCTTTGCTATGCCTTCTATTTTGGATCAAATTCAAGCTTTTTACCAGGACCTAGAGACCTACTTGGTCAGGGCAAAACCTTGCTCTCTGACTGAGTCTCCTCCCACAGGGGCTCTCTCAGCCACTACAGTGGCCTTTTTCTTGCCCTACCACCCAAGCTTGTTACTGATGTTGGACCTTTGCATTTGCTGTCCCTTCTACCTGGAAAGTTCTTTCCTTCTCTCTCATCACTTAGACCTGAAGTTTCATATCTCAGAGGCTTTCTCTGACCACCTCAGATGAAATAGCCACTCCCTCCATATCTAATTACTCACTCTCCTGTTGCCCATTTAATTTTTTTATAGTAGAGATTAATGCCTGAAATTATGCAATTTATTAATTTGGTTACATATTTGTTGTCTTCCCCCTTGAAGACAAGCTTCATGAGAGCAGATACCTGGTATGGCAGATAGAATAACACCCAACCCCCACAGATGCCAACATCCTTATCCTCAGAAACTGTAAACATGTTTTCTTACATGGAAAAAGGGACTTTGAGGATGTGATTAAGTTAAGGACCTTGAGATGGGAAGATGTTTCTGGATATCCAAGTGAACCCAGTATGATTACAAGGGCCTTTATGAGAGGGAGGTAAGAAGGTCCAAGTCACTAAAAGGACATATAAAGAGAGAACTGAAGGTTGGAGTGATTTGATTTGAAGATGGAGAAAGGGGCAATGAGCTAAAGAATGCAAGTGGCCTCTCGAAGCTGAGAAAGGCAAGGAAATCATATTTTTCCTAGCATCTCCAGAAAGAACCCGCCTTGGGGGCACCTTGAATTTAGTCTAGTAAAACTAATTTCAGCCTTCTGACTTCCATAACTGTAGGATAATAAATTTGTATTGCTGAAAGCCACTAAATTTGTAGTAATTTGTTAGGGCAGCAACAGGATACTGATTCATAGGTTGCTTTGTCCCCTGTTAAATCCATCCTGTCCACACCTGCCTGACCCATAGTGAAGAGTCAATAAAAATTTGTAAAACAAACAATGGTAAACCACATGCCGAAATTACCTTATGAGAAGATGTAAATGCTGAAGTGATTTAGACTGTATATTAGCAAGACTATATAGTTAGAAACCCCATTTGTTTTAAAAAACAATAAGATTTCCCCCACTCTTTTTTGCTTATTTCTCTAGTGGGCAACAAAACATAGTAATATATATGTTGATTATATCATTCAGAAGATGTCTAAAATATGACCCTTGCTAACTTCATGGTTTACTGAAAGCTGCCTACGAAACACACTTGGAACTGACCTTCTGAGGTAGCATGTGCAGGATGAATATATGTGACGATATGGCCACAAACTTTTATTGCACAGATGAACATATGAGTTTAAAAGTAATATTTTGTGTAGGAAATATGGCTCTAGTTTTTAGAAATTATAACCAACTCTGGTATGCATAGATTTGTTTCTTTGTAAAACACAGAGTATTCATTTATGGTTTATATTTCTGATTAGTTTATCGACATGATATTCCCATAGGCTTAGTTATAACTACAGGGTAGAAATGAGAAAAAAGGTAATCAGAAGAAAATGCATAAACTGAAAGTCAAGTTTTTCTTAATATCCAGTACAGCTAACTCATAATGGCATTTATCCAGGTAAATAAGCTGAAGATTAGTTGCCCTCAAAATGTTGAGCCTTTTACCAATAATCTCTGAATTAGAGAGAAACATCAGCTACAAATTCAGTGTGTTTCTTCCTGCACTATATTTAACTAATGAAAGGCAAACTTCAAAAGAATCCGAAATTACATTTGAATGAAGAGCCAAATGTCATGCACGTTTTGAAGACTTCTTTTCTAGAGTTGTAGCTCCTGGGAGAATTATTCTTTCTGTAATTTGTCATCCTTCAGCATCCCAAGAGTACTTGTAAATCTTCAAAATAGAGGCACTCTAGTATATTAATATAAGGAGGTTATTGGTATGATTACTGATCTGCTTCCTATATAAAATCTGGATGAAATATAAACTACTTAGCATGTGAATTTAGTTCAACAAGTGATTTTACTGACCTAGTGTAGCATGTGTCATCTTGAGATGCAAGGAAACTTAAATCAGGCTAAGGGGTGCTGTTTGCCCATGAGTGCTAGCTGATCTCTTACAAATATTTGAAGTAGTCCAGGACTCTGAAGCCTATAAAAGACTTAGAATGACCCAATTGTACACACACACACACACACACACACACACACACGTGCATATGTATATGTGTGCATGTATGAGTTTATACATAGTTGGCACAACAGCAGACTTAAATATGCATGAATATAAAATAAACAATATTCAGGGAGGTTGTGGTATAGCTTTCAAATTTCTTCATGAAGGACTGTCAATCTCTGACTCAAGTGTGGCTTAAAACATCAATTGTGGTGACAGAAGCTAACAACAATTAAATATTTACAGTGTGTCAACGTTCAAAGCATGTCATGTGTATTACCTAATTTTGTCCTCACAATAACTATACGAGGGGAGTATTATTAGAATCCTGACTTTGAGATATGGAAGCAGAGGCACAGAGAAGTTGAGTTGATAAAAGCTGTACGGTTGAGCAGGCAGCTGGGCCAAGTTCCGCACTCAGGCACTTTGACTTTGAAGCCAGTTTTCATCACTGTTTCATTCCGGTTATGTCCAGGAGTGGACCTCAACTGAGACCACCTACACCGTTGTCCTGCAGGAGGGTTTCCTCTCAATTTCCTGATTCTTTAACAATCCTCTCATTTCTTCTCTGTTCATGCTAATTGCAGAGAATTCTCTAGCTCTCTTTCTGGAGTTGTTTAATAATCAACCGCGTCTTCATTACCATGTGAATCTATTTGTAAAATTCTGGAACTTAGGAAATGTATCCTCACCCCTGTTATATTTCATGTTCTTCAAAGTAGCTATTGTGTATGACCCCAACCTTGCTTATTTCTCTGTCTGTCTGAACAGTGACAGAAGTTAGCTTGTCACATATACTTTCTGAAGAAAGGGAATCACTCCCAAGTGAACTGCTAACCTGAATCTCTCCTTAACCCTCACCACTGTTTACACACCAATAACACATGGCTGTCTGTGTGCCAGATCAAATATTGCTTCTGACCAGTGCCACATAGGTTAATTTTAAGGGTGTTGTTAAGCTACCAGCACTGAACAGGCTGCTCTGCTGGAAACATAAGTAATACACTACCGGGACCAAGTCTGGATAACTCAGTCAGGTTGGGGTATTGCAGTAGCCATTGTGGTTTCCCACCCACTAGGCATTCTCTCCCATCTTCATATTAGTAGACTGAGCCTTACGTGACAGAGATGGTAAAAGCCAGGTATCGATTTCCCCAACTTCATTTGCTCCTGGAAATTATCATGTGACCTACTTCTGATCAAATACACATAAGGAAATTCTGCTCCAGAGTTTATGGGAAAAATTAGCCTGCATGATTTAAGAGAGAGA
Source organism: Mirounga leonina (assembly GCF_011800145.1). Taxonomy (NCBI): domain Eukaryota; kingdom Metazoa; phylum Chordata; class Mammalia; order Carnivora; family Phocidae; genus Mirounga; species Mirounga leonina. Next base: position 20,703,941 of record NW_023270268.1, read on the forward strand.
GAGATGGGCAAGATGATCTCATTCTCCTTTTCCCACTCTCCTTCCTTCTGTCTTGCTCTTAAATGTTGCACTGTGAAAACTTTGTATTTGAATTGCTGCAGCCATTTTGTGACCATGAGGCAAGATAATGGTAATGAATTGAGGAATGCAGAGTAAAAATAAAGAGCCTAGGTATTTCAGGAGGTTTATAAGCCTCTGAAACAAACCTAGAACAACCTAACTGTACCCTTTTTGTTATTTGCAAACAATATAAAATGTTTCACCAATTTTAGTTTCAAATTTTGTTTCTTGAAACTAAAAGCAATTTGACTGATGGGGGGAGACAGACTGCAAATACTGGAAGTGATTTGAAAAGAATACAAAATAGTGTGCATTCAAGCAGCAAAACAGTTCTGGCAATAAATGCTATAGGTGAGAAAAAGGAAATGATACATGAGTCTGATGCACACTTCATGGAGGTTATGGAATTTCACTTGGACCCTAACTTCTTTCTGAGATTCCAGTTAGGAATGCTTGTCATTTTAGAACATTATTTAGGGGATGAGATTGTGTTCTTTTTCTTTTTTGCATTAGTGTGTGCATTTATTAAATATTGATGGGGAAAAATGTAAGTATTAGAAGAAAGTTTTTCTTTATAAATGACCTGTGTGGTACTGATGCTTATGAACCTTGAAAAATCTCAAATAGACAACTGGATCAGTATTTAAATGATATGAGGGTCTCTATACTCTCTTAAAATCTGCATATATTAATTTCCTAAAGGCATTTATAGATAACATTTTGAATGGAAGTAATTTTGTCTGAAATGCCTCATTATCATATTATAGTTACAATCAGCCTTATGGTGCAAAGGAGCAAGGCAACATCTCTTCACCACTTCCTTAGAGTGTAAAAACAGTCATTGAGGCTTCTCAGCTGGAAATTTTAGAACAATATCTGTTTTTTGCCTTAAATTCTCTAAATTATTTGTTAAGATATTAAACTTTTCCATTTTCATCCATAGCTAGTGTTTTTCACATACTGGAACTCTTACACTGATGACACCACCGAGGGCAATCATTTGTCTCATTTCAGTTTCTACTTAGTTTTGCCACTAATCTGTATCAAGCTCTTGAAAGAAAAACTAGGCTATACATATAACTCCACAACTATACATATATATACTGATACAGATACAGTATATGACTATATATAGTTATATCTATGTGTGTGTGTGTGTGTGTGTGTGAGAGAGAGAGAGAGATCAGGATACATATAAATACGGGATCTGGAGAAACATAGATACAGACATATGTGTATATGAAGGTATGTGTATGTGTGCATATGTGTGTATGTACACATATGTGCATGTGTGTGTCTTTAGGCTTAAAGGAGAAAATATTGTTATTTATCGATTTTGTATACCAACGGTTTTCATAGGTATGCATATTCTTACATTAGTGGACTCATGTATGTGGACAAAGGCATCATTTGGACAAATAAACATTTTCACTTGCTTTTTTTCACTTGCACCAACAGTTGTTTTTATAAAAGCACCATTGCTATGTAGTCTTTTTAATAAAAATTCTCAAAGACATGGATAGATATTTTGTTTTGAATATAATGTTAATTTCAACAGCATGAGGGGCAAGTCTTCCCTGTTTTGCTCAGAAGTCTTAAGGCCTCAGGTGGTGCGCTGTACTGGGATATAATGAATTTTGAAAGAAGTCATGTTTTAATTAGTCACCTTTTGTCATCTTCTTTCAGTTTTAGGTTTGCACAGATGGCCATGCTGTGTTCGGGGAACTGACAGAAAAGCACCATTTTGCATTACTAAAATGCACAGTCTATACCCAAAATGCTTTTCTTCACAATTGCATTTTGCTTTTATGCATCATTAAATAGTGTAATAATTTAATGATTTCTCAATAAAGTGACAACTTCACCTCAGGTTTGATATACAGCTCTGTGCAATCCATTAACATAAATTGACTTTCAGTAAACCTAAGCAGTAGAGACCCCTTGGGAGTTACGGAGGCAGAATTATTATTTTTTTTTTTCTGTCGCAACCTTATCTGATGATGTGGCACAATCAGCTTGGATCATATGTAGGTATTACGTGCTCCATTTGCATTTACTGGTGTGTTCTTTAGAAAACATACCCTCTGTGGTTAAGGAGTTTTCTGCTCTGATATTGCTATTGAATTCTGTTTCACTGGTTGAGTTTTTTGGCTCACTTCTGGGATATTGCTATTGACTGTGTGCAAAATTATCTCCTTGGGCCAGAAAATTCATCTGAACATAGCAACGCTTGACTTCATCCCCAGAGAGAGCCTGTAATGTCTGATGAAAAGAGAAGTGAATTAAAACAAAATGTGTTTATTATATACTACATACACATAGTGTGGGTTTGGGGGCATAACAGAGGGCACACAGGTGTGGGACATATAATGAATGCAGGTCGAGTAAGTCAACATTCAGGACACAAACAGGAATTGCCAACACTCAGAAAGTTATTATAGTGAAGATTTGGGTACAATGATTAAACCTAAATTTGCCCAAATTGGTATGTTACTAATTTGTTTGGTCTGAATATGCAACCTCATAAACTATGGTGTAGAAATCCTACCTACTCTCTGTTTACACAGTCTTTCAAGGTTTTTATGCAGCATATCATTAATGCCAAACAATGTATATTATGTACGTATGCAGTATAAATATGATAATAAAGACCCCTGTGTATCCTTTCCGTAGCTTGAAAAGTAGAAAATTACAAGATCTTTGAAGTCTCTTGTGTCACCCTTTTTGATTACAAACTCCTTCTCTTCTTGCTATCCTCCCAAGTAGCTACTATTCTGAATCTTGAATGATCCGTTTCTTTTCTTTTGTTTACAGCTTTATAACATATGCACGTATCTCTAACCAAAATTGCCTGCTGGTTTTTGATCTTTATATAAGTTCCACATGTATCTTTTGTCACTTGCTTTGTTCACTCAGTGCTGTTTTTGAGATTTATCCATGTTGATGCATGTCACCTTAGTTCTTTCCCTTTCCTTTCCTCCAATCTATAGGTACACCACACTTCACTAAGCCATCTAGTGAAGCTTCTTCCCAGAGTTTGCTCTCTTAATAATGCCACTGTCGGCTTTCTTGTTCAGGTCATTGTTGTACCTTTGCACAAGTTTCTACAGATTATATACCTAGTAATAGAATCACTAGGTTATAGGATACATGCATTTTTAATTTTTTCTCAGTAAAATGACAAATTGTTTTTGCAAAATGGTTGGACAAATATACACGCCCACCAGCCAAGTATGAAGGTCCCTCTTGATTCACCACATTTATGTTTAGCCAATTTCTTAATTTTTCACAATCTGGTGAGTGTGCAGTGACATTGCCTTGTTATTTTAATTTATGTTTTCCTGATTATCAATAAAGTTAAACATCTTTTCACAAGCATGGTGGTAATTTGGTTTTTTTTTTTTCTTCTTCTTCTATGAGGTGCTCATTCAAATCTTCTACCAAATTTTCCATTGGGTCATCATCATTCTTATTTCTGATTATTATTATTTATTTTAATTTTTTTACCCATTCCCCCAGTGACATCCCCTCTGGCAACCACCCCTCTGTTCTCTGTATTTAAGATCTTATTTCTAATTTTAAAGTGGGTGGATTGTATATTTTATTTTTAAATATTATGTTTGATATATACATCATATATATATAAATACATATGTATATAGATAGATTAGTGATGTTGAGCATACATATATACATATATATATAAATTCTAAGTGAACTTTATTGGTAAAAAAATGCTCTCTTCAACTTTTAGTAGTTTAGAAGGGTTTTTTGTTTGTTTCTATCACCAAAGTTTTTTTTAAATTTTAAAGTGCCTAATAATTTTCCAGTGTTATAATCATATGTAATTTTTACTTGAACTGACCTTGCACTATTAAGACAAAACCAACGTGTTTGTGATAGTTTACATATTTTAAAGTACCTTACTGAATTTGGCTTCTTCATCCCTTGTTGAAGATTTTTTCAACAAAGCTTATAAGTGAACGTGTCATGTAGCATAACTGCTTTCTACTATCCTTGTTTCATAAAATCCCTTAGAAAGTTTTTCCTGTAAAATTTTATGTAAGAATAGAATTATGTAAGATTGGAATTCTCTATTCATTGAAATTTGGTAAAACATCTTTGAGAAACCATCTGTACCTCTTGAAATATTTTAAAATATTAATTCAATTTACTTTATTATTGTGAGTTTATTGAGGTTTTAAAATTTTTCCTGAGTTGTTCCTAATACTGCTCATTTGCACTGTGCTTGAAAAGCATGTATATTCTACAATTTGGAAATAAAGTGTTATAAATATATCCATTAGATAAAGCATATTAAATGCATTATGTTTATATCCTATTTTCCTATTTTTATATGCTTAATCTAAATCTAAGTTAAATTTCTATAACATAGCCAAATATTATAGTAATTTCTTCTTGCAGTTGTTTCAAAGTTTGCTTCCTAATTTTGAAGTAATGTTATTTTATATTATATAATTTGTTCCTTGCTGGGGAATTAAGTCTATTATAATTATGTAGAACATTTTACTCTATTAATTTTTTTCTTAAAGCATAATTTTTCTTATGTTAATATAACAACCCCAAATATTTTCTCAGATGTTTTTGTTTTTATTTATTATTGAAGTACAATTGACATACAATGTTATATTAGTTTTAGGTGTATGACATAGATTTGACCATTTTATACATTACTCAGTGCTCAACATCATAAATGTAGTCATTGACATCTGTCACCATACGTTCTTAAAATAATACTGACTATATTCCCCATGTACTTTTCATCACCATGACTTATTTACTCTATAACTGGAAGTTTGTACCTCTTAATCCTCTTCACCTATTTCACCCATCTCCTTACCCATCTTCCTTCTGGCAACCACTAGTTTGTTCTCTGTATATAAAAGTCTGTTTTTTATTTTGTTCATTTATTTTGCTTTTTAGATTTCACATATAAGTGAAATCATATGGTATTTGTCTTTCTCTGTCTGATTTATTTCCCTTAGCATTGTACACTCTAGGTCCATCCCTATTGTCACAAATGGCAAGATTTTATTCCTTCTTATGACTAATATTTTATATGTATATATTTACATACACACACCACTTCTTTATTCATCTATGGATGGACACTTGGGTTGCTTCCATATCTTGGCTCTTGTAAATAACTCTGCAATAAACAGAGGGGTGTGTATATCTTTTTGAATTAGTATTTTCATTTACTTTGGGTAAATACCCAGTAGTGGAATTACTGAATCATATGGTATTTCTATTTTCAATTTTTTTTTTAGGAACCTCCATACTGTTTTCCACAGGATTGCACCAATTTACATTCTCACCAACAGTACATGAGTGTTCTTTTATCTCCACATTCTTGCCAACATTTGTAATTTCTTGTCTTTTTGATACTAGCCATTCTGACTGGTGCAAGGTGATATCTCATTATGGTTTTGATTTGCATCACCCTAATGATTAGTGATGTTGAGCATCTTTTCATGTGTCTGTTGGTGATGTGTATGTCTTTCTTGGAAAAATGTCTGTTCAGGTCCTCTATTTTTTTTTTTTTTTTTAAGATTTTATTTATTTATTTGAGAGAGAGACAGAGCGAGAGATGGAACACAAACAGGGGGAGTGGGAGAGGGAGAAGCAGACCTCCTGCTGAGCAGGGAGCCCGATGCAGGGCTCAATCCCAGGACCCTGAGATCATGACCTGAGCTGAAGGCAGACGCCCAACTACTGAGCCACCCAGGCACCCCTACCTATTTTTTAATCAGACTGTTTCCTTGTTTGTTTCTGGGTTTGAGTTGTGTAAGTTCTTTATATATTTTGGATACTAATCCCTTATCAGATGTATCATTTACAAATATCTTCTTCACCCATTTAGTAGGTTACCTTTTCATTTTTATTGATGGTTTCCTTTGCTTTGTAAAAACATTTTATTTTAGTATAGTCTCTTGCCCAAGAAGACATATCCATAAATATGTTGCTAAGGCTGAAGTCCAAAAGATTACTGCTTATTTTTTTTTTTTCTTTTAGAAGTTTTCTGGTTTTAGGTCTCATATTTAAGTCTTTAATCCCTTTTGCATTTATTTTTGTGTATGGTATAAGAAAGTTTTCCAGTTTCATTCTTTTGCAGGTAGCTTGTCCAGTTTTCCAAACACCATTTATTAAAAAGACTGTCTTTTCCCCATTGCCTTCTTTGCCATAGATTAAGAGAATATACGTGTGAGTTTACTTCTGGGTTCTCTGTTCCATTCCATTGATCGATGTGCCTATTTTTGTGCCAACACCATACTGTTTTGACAACTATAGCTTTGTAGTATATGCTGAAATTTAGGATCATGATACCTCTAGCTTTGTTCTTTCTCAAGATTGCTTTGGTTATTTGGGATCTTTTTTGGTTCCTTACAAATTTTAGGATTATTTGTTCTAGTTCTATGAAAAATGCTTTTTGTATTTTGATAGGGATTGCATTAAATCTGTAGATTGCTTTGGGTAATATGGGTATTTTCACAATATTAATTCTTTCAATCAAGATCATGGTATATCTTCTCATTTATTTGTGTGGTCTTCAATTTCTTTTATTAATGTCATTTTTTTTTTTTTTTTTAGAACATTTGTCTTTTATCTCCCCGGTTAAATTTATTTCTAGGCATTTTATTCTTTTTTGTGCAATTGTAAATGGGATTGTTTTCTTAATACCTCTTTCTGTTACTTCATTATTAGTGTACAGAAACACAACAGATTTCTGTATATTAATTTTGTATCCTGCAACTTTACTGAATTCATCAGTTTTAATTGTTTTGTGATAGAGTTTTTAGAATTTTCTTTATATAGTATTGTGTTATCTGCAAATAGTGATAGTTTTACTACTTTCTTATCAATTGGATGCCTTTTATTTCCTTTTTGTCTTATTAATGCAGCTAGGACTTTGTTAATTAAAAGTGATGGCAATGGACCTCCTCTTCTTAGAGGAAAATCATTCAGCTTTTCACTATTGAGTATGAGAGCTGTGGATTTATCATATATAGAGTTTATTGAGATATGTTCCCTGTAACCCCACTTTGTTGAGAGTTTTTATGATGAATGAATGTTGTATATTGTCAAATGCTTTTTCTGTATCTATTGACATGATCATATGGTTTTTAGCCTTCCCCTTGATGTATCACATTGATTAATTTACAAATGTTAGGCCATCTTTGCATTCCTGGAATAAATCCCTCTTAAATGTGGTGAATAATCCTTTTAATATTGTATTGTTGAATTTACTTTGCTAATATTTTCTTGAGGATTTTTCCATCTGTGTTAATCAGGGATATTGGCCTGTGGTTTCCTTTTTTTTTTTTTTTTGTAGTGGCCTCATAGGATGAATTTGGAAGTTTCCATTCCCTTTTTACTTTTTGAAATAGCTTGAAAATAATAGGTATTAATTATTTTTTAAATGTTTGGTAGAATTCACTTCTAAAGTCATTTGGTCCTGGGCTTTTGCTTATTGGGAATTTTTTTTATTACAGATTCAATTTCCTTACTAGTAATCAGTTTATTCAAAATTTGTTTCTTCCTGATTCAGTTTTGAAGATTATATGTTCCTAGGAATTTATCATTTCTTCTAGGTTGTCCAATTTTTTGGCATATAATTTTCCATAGTATCCTCTTATATTTCTTTGTATTTCTGTAGCATTGGTTCTTTCTTTCCCTTCATTTCTGATTGTATTTTTTGAATCTTTCTCCTTTTTTCTGAGGAGTCTGGTTAGAGCTTTATAAATTTTGTCTATCTTTTCAAAGAAACAGCTCTTGGTTTCACTGATCCTTTCTGTTGCTTTTTAATGTCCATTTCATTTATTTTTGCTCTAATATTTATCATTTCCTTCCTTCTACTATTTTGGGCTTTGTTTGTTATTCTTTTTCTCATTACTTTAGGTGAAAATTTAAATTGTTCATTTGAGATTTCCTAAGGTAGGCCTGCGTTGCTGTAAACTTTCCTCTTAAAACTGCTTTTGCTGAGTCCCAAATATTTTGAACCATTGTGTTTTCCTTTTCCTTTGTCTTTATGTATTCTTTCATTTCATCTTTGATTTCTTTGTTGACCCATTGGTTGTTTAGTAATATATTGCCTACTTGTGTGTTTTTTTCTTTGTAACTGATATTTAGTTTCGTACCATTGTAGTTTTAAAAGATGCTTGATATGATTTCATTCTTCTTCAGTTTATTTAGACTTGCTTTGTGGCCTAACATGTGATCTCTCCTGGAGAATATTCCATGTACACTTATGCTTTGAGGTGGAATATTATATATGTATATCTGCTAAATCCATCTGGTTTAATGTGTCATTCAAAGCTATTGTTTCCTTGTTAATTTTATGTCTGAATGATGCATACATTGATGTATGTGCTGTATTCAAAACCCCTACTTTATTGTATTACTGTTAACTTCTCCCTTTATGTCTGTTATTTTTTGTTTTAAATATTTAGGTGCTCTTATGGTGGGTGCATAGATATTTATAGTTATATCCTCATGTTGGATTGATCTCTTTACTGTTTCCATTTGCACGATATGTTTTTTCATCCCTCCACTTTCAGTCTCTATGTTTAACTCTGAAGTGAGTGTCTTATAGTCACCATATAGATGGGTGGTTTTTGTTTTGTTTTGTTTTGTTTTGTTTTTTAAGAGAGCTAGTGAGAGAGAGCACTGGTGGGGAGAGGGAGAAGCAGGCTCCTCACTGAGCAGGGAACCCAACACAGGGCTCCATCCCAGGACCACGGGATCATAACCTGAGCCAAAGACCGATGCTTAACCGACTGAGCCACCCAGGGACCCTGGGTCTTGTTGTTGTTGTTGTTTTTAATCCATTTTGTCACCTTAAGTCTTTTGATTGAAGCATTTAGTCCATTTACATTTAAAGCAATAATCAATAGGTATGTACTTACTGACATTTTGTTAATTGTTTTCTGGTTGTTTTTGTAGTTCTTCTCTGTTCCTTTTCTTTTTCTGTTACTATCTTCCCTTGTGGCTTCATGGTTTTGTTTAGGATTTTACTTGGATTCCTTTATCTTTATTTTTTGTTTATATATTATAAGTTTTTTATTTTTGATTACCTTTAGGTTCATATATAACATCATATGTGTATAGTAGTCTATACTGATAGTTGCTTGAGTTGAAACACATTCTAAAAGCACTAAATTTTTACAACCCCCTCCACATTTTATGTACATGATACCCTATTTTACATCTTTTTATTTTGTGTATCTTTTGACTAAGTTTTGTAGGTATAATTTTACTAGTTTTGTGTTTTAACCTCCATACTGGCTTTATATATGATTAATCTACTACCTTTACTATATGTTTACTTTTAACCCTAAATTTTTATCCTTTTATAATTTTCTTACTACTAGTTCTGGCCTTTACTTTCCACTTAAAGAATTCCTTCTAACATTTCTTGTAACTGATTTAGTGGCAAACTCTGCTAACTTTTCTTTGTCTGGGAAACTCTTTATCTCTCCTTTAATTCTGAATGATAATCTTGCCAGGTATAGTATTGGTTGTAGGCTTTTTTGTTTGTTTGTTTTCCCTTTTAGCACTTTGAATATATCATGCCACTCTCTTCTGGTCTATAAAGTTTCTGCTGAAAAAATCAGTAAATGGGATTCCCCTTGTATGTAACTATTTTCTCTTGTTGCTTTTAAGATCCTCTTTTTATCATTAATTCTTACCATTTTAATTATTATGTGTCTTGATGTGGACCTCCTTGTATTCATCTTGTTTGGGGCTCTCTGTGATTCTTGGTCCTGGATATGGTTTCTTTCCCCAGATTAGGAAACTTTTTAGCTACTATTTCTTCAAATAAGTTTTCTGCCTTTTCTCTCTCTTTCATTTCCTTCTGGGGTTCCTGTATTGTGAATGTCATTATACTTGATGATGTTACAGAGGTCCCTTAACCTATTCTTATTTTTATTATTCTTTTTGCTTTTTGATATTCATCTTGGCTGCTTTCCATTACCCTGTTTTCTTGATCACTGATTCCATTCTTCTGTATCTTTTAATCTGCTGCTGATTCCCTCTAGTGTATTTTTCACTTCAGTTATTGGATTCTTCAGGCTCCCTGCTCAGTGGGGAGTCTGCTTCTCCCTCTCCTTCTTGCCCTCCTCCCCCTGCTCATGCTCTCTCTCTTGTTTGCTCTCTCTCTCAAATAAGTAAATAAAATCTTTTAAAAAAGTAAAGAGCATATAACCTTTTAGTTTTCCAATTTTGTCTGACAATCTTTGTTCTCTAATTCTAGTGTTTAGCCTAATTTACATTGATTGTGATTATTAATATATTTGAATTCATTTCTAACATCTTATTGTATGTTTTTTATTTATTCTGCTTTTTTATATTTCCTTTTTTCCTCCTCTTTTTTTTTTTTTTCTTGTTCCTTTTCTCTATTTTATTTATATTTTTAGTGGCTACTCAAAAACATTTAATAGGGTGCCTGGGTGGCTCAGTCGTTAAGCGTCTGCCTTCGGCTCAGGTCATGGTCCCAGCGTCCTGGGATCGAGTCCCACATCGGGCTCCCTGCTCAGCGGGAAGCCTGCTTCTCCCTCTCCCACTCCCCCTGCTTGTGTTCCTGCTCTCGCTATCTATCTCTGTCAAATAAATAAATAGAATCTTAAAAAAAAAACAAAAACAAACATTTAATAACATAGTTATTACAACGAACTATAAATTTGAATTAATATCTTTTCCATCCCAGAAAAAATATAAGCCCTTTAGAACTAGTTAATGTCAATCATCTCTCAATAGCTTATATGCAATTCTCTATCATAACGTTAGTTCTGTTGTTATTTTTAATATGAAAAATTAAATAGATAATGTGGTAATGTTGATTCAGATTCATCCCGATGTTCTCAATTTTTTTGTTCATTACTCATCTTTAATCTCCCTCTTTGCTTCTGGCATTTTCTTCAACCCGAAATTACTTTCCTATTAATATACAAAAAATTTTAGTATATACAGAAGAGAATTTTATCTCCCAGCTCCCACAATTATCAACATATGGCCTGATAGAGGTCATTTATCTTATTTAGTATTACCCTTCTTCTATTTTCTCAATCCTCATTCCCTAGTGTATTATTTCAAGCAAATCCTAGTTAAATTTTAATCTAGAAAAATTGTGAAATATATCTCTAAGAGATGACTCTTCTGAAAAAAATTAATCCATTATCATGATCACAACTAAATATGAAAAATAATTCCTTAGTACCATCTCATATCTAGTTAATATTCAGATTTCACTCAATTGTCCCATTAATATGTTTTTACAATTGATCATTTAAATCAAATTTCAAACAAGGTCAAAATATAGCATTTGGTTGATAGGTCTCTTAAGTAGCTTTTAAAGGATTTTTAATCTATTAAGACTTTCCCCTCTCTATTTTTATTAAAAGAACCAGATTATTTTTCCATAAACATGTTTATATTCTAAATTTGATTGATTATATCCCTTTGGTGGCATTTAACTTGTTTCTCTGTTCCCTGTGTTTCCTATAAACTAGTTGTTATACCTACAGACTTGATGAAGTTCAGGACTGATTTTTTTTTTCTTTAAGAATATCTTACAGGTGGTTCTGTGTACTTTTTATTGCATTCTCTTAGAAGGTACAAAATACTTTATTGTCTTTTTTTTCTGAGGTACTAAAATTCAGCTGTGGATCAAGTTTTGTTTATCCTCATCCATTCATTATACAGTTCACCATCAATTTGCCTTTTACTAAATAATTTAGCAACAATTGATGACCATTGCTTAGGTACATAATTTTATTAGAGTTTGCAAAATGGTGATATTATAATTCTATCTTCTACATTAATAAACTGGAATTACTTTATAAGGAAGTACCATTCTTCATTAATTAAAGGCAGAATAAATACTTTCCTTGTTTTATGAGTTTTCAGAATAATTAATTGGTGCCATATATTAGCAGCCTCCAATTATGTTTGAGTTCTATTTTATTTTGTGTGGTTTTTATTGAGTTTTCATATTTTAATGTTTTATTCTTGTGAAAACTGTCCCTGCTTGAGAAGTAGAAGACCCTTCTACTGATTCTTGGACCTTTTGAAATTATCATGATAGTCTTTGATAAGGTTTCCTGCTTTCTAATATGAAAATATATTCTGGTCTCATCTTGAATATTTCTTCTTCCAGTCCTGAGAATCAGCAATTTTCCCAAGAAGTCCTGGTTCTTCTAAGTAGGAAGTTATTTAAAGACCACAATCGCAGCAATTAGAGTTTTCATTGCTACTGCATTTGTCATTGCTTCCAGGATTTTTCAGCATATGAGCTAAGAAATAGGATTTATGCTAAATAGAATAAAATACAGTTGCTGGTATTTTCAATTCAAATTTAAGATTTCAGGTTATTTTTATTAACTTGTTTGCTTTTTGCAATTGTATCCCTTTTCTATATCCTTTCTCCTACATGGGAAATGTGGTCACTAAAGACCTTGACATATTACTTATTTCATACTAATATATATATAATAATATGATTACCATTTATTTTTGTAATTTATTTTATTCTTTGGATATATTCAGTAGGAATGTATATTCAAAGTTCTTTGTTTAAATTCACTCAAAATAATTCTTACCTATGTAGTTAAGTCCCCAACTTGATATATAGCTAGTGTCATTTGATTCATTTTAATAGTTATGTAAAATATTTATATGAATCCAAAACCGAATTGTTAAATAACGTATATTCAGAAACTAGCTATAATCCCTATTCTCTCTACCTTGTTATATTCCTTCCACATAGGTAACCGATTTCTTTAGTTTTGGTTTGCATCTTCATTTTTTAATATAGATATATACATGTGTGTTTGCATGTGCATCTATGTATACATATAAACCTTTTTTTTTCTTTTAGTAATGTGTCTGGTAAATGCTTTTTCCACATCAATTGATAAAATCATGTGATTTCTGTCTATAGATTCATTATTTAGATTGATTTTTAAATATTATATCTGCCTTACTTCCTGGAATAAACATTGCTACATTAGATTTGCTAATATTTTGATTACTTTTCTGTCGATGTTCACAGGAACTACAGGTCTGTAATTTCTTTTGTATTATTTTTGTCCAGTTTTGGCATCAGGGTAATGCTGGTCTCACAAATGCCCTGAAAAATGTTCCCTTCTCTTATATTTTCTGAAAGAGATTGTGCAAAATGGCTATGATTTTTTCCTGACATGTTTTGGAGATCCACTGAAATGATCTGTGCCTAGGTGTTTGTTTGTTTGAGAAGGTTTTTGGGTGGTTTTGTTTTGTTTTGTTTTACTATGAATTTAATTTCCTTTTTAGTTATAGCTCTATTCAGGTTATCTATTGGTTTTCTGCTTATTCCCTCTGTGTTTTCTGTTCTTCTCTCCTTCACTGCCTACTTGTTCATTTTTTAGTATTCAATTTTAATTTATCTTTAGTGTTTTTGAACATGTATCTCTGCATCATGATTTTAGTGGTTGCTCTAGGGTTTTCATATATTCCTAAGTTACCACAATTTACAATCTTGTTTCAATATTTTATGACTTCAAGGAGAATGTAAAAACCTTAACGCTTTTTAGGTCACTCTTCTTCGCTCACCTTTATAATATAATTATCTTAAATATCACCTGTATGTTCATTGAAAATCACATCAGACAGTGTTATAATTTTCACTTTTAATTATAAAGCATGATTTTACAAACACAAGAGGATAAGAATGCCATATTATATTTACCCAAATATTTACAATCTCTGTTATTTTTTATTTATTTCTGAAATCGTTTTCAATTTCTATTTCTTTCTTTGCTGAGACTTCCATTTTTCTTTCCTCCCCACCCTACCTCCAAGAGTGTTTGTAATTGCTTGCTGGAGCATTTTATAATAGCTGCTTTAAAGTCTTCATAATAATTCCAATTTATGTGTCATCTTGGCATTTGGTATTTTGATTATCTTTTCTTATTCCAGTTGAGGCTTTCCTAATTCTAGATATGATGAGCAACTTTGCATTATAGCTTAGATATTTTATGTTATGAAACTCTGATTCCTATTTAATTATTTTGTTATAATATACAGTTAATCCCTTGAAGTTTAGAAAGCATGTCCTGGCTGTCTTTCATGGGTTGTGGTTCAAATGTCAATTTAGTTTTTGAAAGTCTTTGCAGTACTATTTATTCTTGTCTGTTGCACTTGTGGACTACCCTGAGGCCATCTGAAACCAGGGCAGTGTTCCACACCATTGTTCAGTTCTCAAGGCTTTTGTGATGTTGATTCTGGTTGGTTTCATGGGCTACTCCAGGGTGTGCCCTGGGACTACACACACCCATCTAAAGCATTGCTTTATCTAGCTCACTTTTTTCCTTAGTCCTTCCCTCAGTCACTGGTGAGAAGAGTTTGCCTTCTTGCTGTCATTACTTAGGGCAGGAGAGGGATAGTCAGCAATGTTCTACCCAACAATCTCAATGGCCACTGACAAAAAGAAGAGGAGGTATGGGGTTATATTAGTGCAGAGAGGAGATAGTCAACAGGGTTCTCCTCACACTCTGTGCAACTGCCATGTCCAGATATCCAGACAGGAGTGTGATGGATGTCATCTCTGCTTGCATTCACTTATCACAGAGTGGGGATGGTCAATGGGCAACTTACCACAATCTTTGAGAAGGCAGCACAAAATAGCAGGTGGGGAGTCTTGGCTTCTGGTGTTTACCAGGAGAAGGGCAGGTATATTCAGAAAGGATTTATGTCCCAGGTCCTTTTGTAAAGAGAATGTGTTTTTGTGGGGTGATTTTTTTAAAAAGTTTGCTTGTACTATTTAACTCAGTCCTATAAGCATCTTCGAATTAACCTTTTCTATGTATTTTAAGAATTCCAATTCTCATTTGTTTATGCTGTGTCACTTTTATTTTACATGCAAGCATAGTACTTAGATGAGCATTTTGTCTTTTTAAGTTTAAGAACTAAGCTCCTTAATAAACTCTCTATGAGTTCTTGGTTTTATCTTTATCAATTAAACTATCTGAGAAATAGTTACTCTCATAATTTTCATGTTTTCTGTCATTTTATTATGCTACACATATTTTTTAAAAGATTAGTACTCGTGATTACATATGGATATATGATGTTATATAGTTCATATGTATATTAATCCAGTCACATTAAAATAAATGTATAAAATATACATTTCTACCTTACCTTTGACCATTGGCACATTCAACTGTTCATAAATTATATAATTTTTGCATGTATCATATGACATTTTCTATAATATATATGGTAATATATATTCATAAATATATATTTTTCACATGTTCTTAATGTGTTAACTTTATTTTCCTTAATTATTTGCTTGTTTTTAATTTCTAAAATTCTTAGTGTTCTACAAATATTTTCTCTCACCCATAAAAATTATCTATAGCATGAATTGTTTATTTTGGAAAGAAACCTAGTAAGTTGTAGCAAAGCCTATTTCAGAAAATGCACATTAAAATTGATGACTTATGACATCTCTCATCTTTGTGGAATCCAACATCTGATAAAACTTTTACATCTAAAGCACATGGACAATCTTATGTTTTCTTATAATTCAAGGGAAGACAGGACTATGTGCTTGGCATGCAATAGCCATCACAACTGACTTTCTAGGCAATGAGAATATCAGGATGAGCTATGGAATAGACAATTTGGAAAGAGCAGATTTAAAAATCAATTTAAAGAGTTTATATATTATATGTAAGAAATTACTTTCTATTTCTTATCAGCACAATACAGCTCCTGTCTGTGGACACAATAAGAAGTTTCTGACAGCGTCTGGAGATATTTCCAGCCAAAGTGAACTGCTTTCTGGTTTTCTCAACTCAGTACCTTAGCAAAGTCAAAATGACCCTATTAATATCTTTAATCCCCAATGGGCAAATATTTCAAAACTTTCTTCCTAATCATTGTTTCCTACCCATAATTTCATCATGTCCTATATTAATAAGACATATGCCAATGCCCATAGGTATAATTATATCAATGACAAAAGATTCTGGAAATCAGGGGACATCTTTAGTATTTTTTACTATTTGAGGCAGTTGTCATGCAGAGGAGAGAATATTGTTATCACTGAGCTACCCCTTCCTTTTTAAGAATGATATTGCTAATATATTCAGAAGAGTTCTTCATTTTTTTTTCCCAAGAGCTTTGTTATATTTTCAGAAGTTTCTGAGTGGATTAATATCAACTTTAGGTGAAAGAAGCCTGGTATGGAAACAGTGATCTATGATGCCAGTCCTCAAGATGAATTTTTGGCTCACTATCTTTATGGCAAGCCACCATCTTCATGCCATTTGATCTGAAGATGAAAGGGCTAATTTATCTCCAGACGTCAACACCAGAGTCCAGGCAACAAGAGGAATTGTGAAGGCTAGCGATAAAAGGAACAAACTAACTAGGTCTTTCCTATTGTAAAGGGTTTAACTAAATGCCCCAACCTGAAACTTCTGCTTACATTTAGCTATTGTCACTGTGTCACATGGACAGCCCTGACTTCAAGGTAGGCTGAGAAATATTGACACCCCAACTTAATTGGGGTTCTATTTGTAAAGGGAACTCAAAGACTAGAGAGTGGAAAGTTATCTAAAATAATGTGACACTTTGTTCAATATGATATATTTGAATTTCTTTCATATTAGGACCTCAGGAGATCTGTAGCTATTTTTTCTTATTACAAAATTCGTGTCTGTGTGTGTGTATTTGTACACATAAGAAAAAGCAAGAAACACATATATACATTAACACATATATGCAATGACAACTACAAAGAAAAACATTACCATTATTCATTATGCAGAGAAACTTCTGATTGACAATGATGCTTCTGGCTTCCTATTTTTGATCATTTCATTGCAGTATCAGGGAAAAATGATAAAAATAGAGTCTATACTTATTCTGTTTTCAAATACATTTGGCCATACAGGAGGTTAGACCTAATACAAACTTAAGATTTGAATTATTGGCACAGGCAAACATCCAGGAAATAATTTTCTTGTGTAAGTTTAGTTTAGATCCTAAAGATAATGCAGATTTTGAATTTAGGAGAAGAAAGTGGATAACTGTGAGCTTATAATGTTTCTTATGACTTTACCTTAAGGAGCACATTTTGTTCCACACATTATCAAGGAAATGGATTGACTTTGGGGTTCCTGCACTGACATCTCATTTAGTCTGTATTCTTAATTTATTTTAACAAAAAACTATGGAAAATTTATCTGGGCTTTATTTTTAGAGGTTACATATAAGGATCAAATAAATTAGCTCAGTTTCAGAGCCTTTCAGAGACATTCTTCAAGCCTTCCTTAGAAGTGGGACCATTTCAAAAACCAGCGTATTTAGAGATGCCATTAAAAAACAGAAGTTGGTCTTCTGAAAAGCTCAAGAAAGAGTATAAACAGAGCCCTTATTTTGTTAAAAAAAATAAAAGAAAAGGAAACTCAAAGATCCTAACAAATATTTTTTCCATGATTCCATTCCACTAATACTAAACTTAATTATTTAAATATATACGTAAGTATAATGTGTTTTTGGCATGGTAAGGATTAATACCTAATATTTACAAATGAGAATTAGAATATATTCTCTATTGTATTTCTAAACTCAATACTATTTTTAGACAATGAAAATGAAACTGTATCTACGAGAAACTCTAAAACCGGGCCATATTATTTGTGTAACCAGTGTTCCTGGTTTTCTCTTTACTTTTAATCTTGAGAGTCAAGTTAAATCATCATTAAGATGTCTAAAAATTGTTACAGGTTTTTTTTAAGATTTATTTACTTATTAGAGAGAGAGAGAGAGATAGTGCGTGCATGAGTGGGGTGAGGGGCAGAGGGAATCTTTGAGTAGACTCCCCACTAAGTGTAGAGCCCGATGGAGGGCTTGACTTGGGGCCTTATCTCACGACCCATGAGATCACAACCTGAACCAAAACCAAGAGTCAGACACTTAACCGATTAAGCCACCCAGGCTACCCTGTTGCAGTTTTGTTTTGTTTTAAAGATCTTATTTATTTTTTGACACAGAGAGAGGGAGACAGCAAGCACAAAAAGGGGGAGCGGCAGGCAGAGAGAGAAGCAGACTCCCCACTGAGCAAGGAGCCCAATGCGGGGCTTGATCACAGGACCCTGCGATCATGACCTGAGCCGAAGGCAGCTGCCCAACTGACTGAGCAACCCAAACGTCCCCCATTTGCAGTTTTTTACAAGATAAATGAGTAGGACAAATTAGAGTTACTGTCTACTGTTATTGTGTCATAAACCAATATATTCTAAATTTGCATCAGATACGGTGACCACTGAACACTTAAAAAGTGACAAGGCCAAATACAGGTGCACTTTAGGTATAAATCAGACTTCTAAGGCCTCATTCTAAAAAGAAACGTAAACTACCTCAATAGTTTTTGTATTATTTACATGTTGAAATAATAATGCTTTGGAAATATCAAGTTATGTAAAATATGCTATCAAAATTAATTTCAGCTCTTTTTTTTTTTTTTTACTTTTTAAAATGTAGCTTCTAGGAAATTGCAAATTACACCTGTAATTGGCATTATATTTTTATTGAACGGTGCTATTCTCAATCCTTCATTTCCTCCCTCTTTCTTTCTTCTAGTTTTCCATAGTACTGTGGACTGTGAAATGGGCTAGACTCACATCAGAAAAATAGGAGGGAGGTGGCATTGATTTCAGAAAAAGCACACATAGGTGATGCAATTTCTGTCTGGAGGCATATTGATGGCTTCCGAATTTGGCTCCCATTTTAAAATTACTGCTGATGTTTTCTGAACATACAAATTCTAAGGTTTCTCGCCTTGAGATTCTTATTTCAGGTCAAGGGGAAGGTTCCAGGGTTTGTATTTTTAACAAGAACCCTGAGTAACTTTTTTGACCAGGAAAATTGGGAAACCATGAGTAGAGGGAAATACAAACACAAAGTTTTATGAGTTGATTTGAAAGCTAAATGTCATTACTATGTAACATACATTTCTTTGCGCTGACAACAACATCTATAAAAAATTGGGCATTGTGTGGTTTGGAGGAAGAAATTATGGAATGACATTATGCTCTATTCTGCTATAAAAATAGCACTAGCTTTATGTATACTTTTATTATGACCTCACTTAAGCACAAAACAAACTCTCTCTAGTCCATGTAGTTTCCTTTGGTCCTGATTAACTGGAATAAAATAGTAGTATCATATTTAACAGAGGAAGTAGATTTTAAAAATAAAATAAATGGTACAGAGCACTTGGAAAATGGAATTCTTGGAGGAGATTGCTGGTGATCCTGATAGTATTTTAGAAAGTGAGTGAGCAAGGGTCTCGATGGTGTTAGAATCCATACCAACATGAGTGTTACTGTATACCTGTGTCATAACATTTTTATTACAGAGAATGCAAAAGGGTTTTAGATTAGTATAACAAACAATTACAAATGGAAGGAAGGTAGAGAACAGAAGGGAAGGAAGGAAGGGAAAGAGGGAGAGAGAGAAGGAGGAAGGGTAGAAGGAAGGAAGCAGGCCCCACTTGAGTAATAAGCAAATAAGCATGCTTTGCTGTTTGGCTATGTGCGTAACAGTTGTGCAGGGCAAATGAGAATAAGGGTATGTGCAACAGTGTTTATTTTATTTTATTTTATTTTATTTTATTTTATTTTATTTTATTTTAAAGATTTTATTTATTTGACAGAGAGAAACACAGTGAGAGAGGGAACACAAGCAGGGGGAGTGGGAGAGGGAGAAGCAGGCTTCCCGCTGAGCAGGGAGCCCAATGCGGGGCTCGATCCCAGGACCCTGAGACCATGACCTAAGCCGAAGGCAGACGCTTAACGACTGAGCCACCCAGGCGCCCCAGCAACAGTGTTTATTAAAATGCTATTTATTTATAGACATTATATTTTTATGAGTTCCAAACCATATTGAAAGTAACTTCCAGATTCCCATCAACTGGTCAATGGAGGTAAATAGAAAGGATATACAGCAGACGTTTCAGCCAAATGCTAATTATCCAGGGGGAAGTGTTTTAT
This sequence comes from Mirounga leonina, assembly GCF_011800145.1. Classification (NCBI taxonomy): domain Eukaryota; kingdom Metazoa; phylum Chordata; class Mammalia; order Carnivora; family Phocidae; genus Mirounga; species Mirounga leonina. The sequence continues at coordinate 20,724,070 of NW_023270268.1, forward strand.
TTTCTATGAGATCCCATGCTCCAAGCAGTAGCCAATGCTTTCCCCGTGTCTGCAATTGTGGCCATTTCACTGGTCATTAGCATCTCTACTTGATAGATGGAAGAGGAGAAAGTTAGATACAGTCTTGTCAGGAGTACTATAGTCCTGGCAGCTCTGAGGTTAGTTGTGATGGGGGAGGAATCCTAATGTCAGAGGCGGGGTGATTAAAGATTGCTGAGCTCATTCATTTTATAAATGACAAAACTGGTCTCCAGAGGAGCTGCGGGTCAAGGTCATATGATCAGAGACAAATCTATGAATCTTAGAATAGTCTTTCGTTACTTCTCCACTTGACTTCTTGTCTATAAGACTCTAAGCTGCATCTTACCTGGAGTTGGAGTTTTAGCACCATCTTCTCTAATGACAAAAAATGTTTGTGTTTCCAAAATTCTGGGCTTATTTGTTATTTTACAATATGATTTCCGTGTGAGCACATACCAGCCAAAATACTTAAAGATGAATACTGCTATATATGGTTGTAAACGTAAGTTAAAATACCATGCCTAGGAGTAAGACAAACAAAACAAAACAAAACAAATAAAACACTAGTGACTAACTATAAAATGCAATGTTGGAAGTCCTGGATCGAGACTCTAGTCAGCATTACCCAGTAGAAATGTGTGTGATGATGAAATGTTCCTTATTTGTGCTTTCCAGTATGGTAGCTGGGAGCCATATGTGGCTATCAGCACTTGAAATATGATTCTTTTAACTGAGGAGTTTGTAATTTTTTTTATTTAAATTAATTAAAAAAAACACATGTGACTAGTGGCTATCATAGCAAATGGCATGGCTCTATTCTAGACTCTTCTAGAAAGTTTTATTGTGGTTTTAAACTTTAATTTCTCAAAGAAGAAATAATGATAATTATTTTTATTTTTATTTTTTTTAAAGATTTTATTTATTTGACAGAGAGAGACAGCGAGAGCAGGAACATAAGCAGGGGGAGTGGGAGAGCGAGAAGCAGGCTTCCCGCCGAGCAGGGAGCCCGATGTGGGACTCGATCCCAGGACCCCGGGATCATGACCTGAGCTGAAGGCAGACACTTAATGACTGAGCCACCCAGGCGCCCAGAAGAAATAATGATAATTATAAAATGTTTACCCTTAAGACTGATTTTCCACGCAACATTCTTTCTAATCATAAAACAATAGAGGAAAATGGAGTAATATAGTGGAAACAATATAATAGTGGTGAACCAAGATAGACCCACCTTCATCATTTATGATCTTGGACAAATTACTTAATTGCTCTGACACTCAGCTTCCTCATCTGTAAAATTAAGTAAATAATATAAATAAAAATTAAAAGCAGCTTAAATTAAGTAAATTATGAAGAATCTGAAGACAAGAGGGGTTAAATGAATTGCCTAGGGATGAACAGCTTTAAGTGGACAGAGGAATTCAAACTCTTGTCTTCTGATTGTCCCCATGCAGTTTTCACACACTGGGGGGCTACACTTTGTTCAAGGCTTGACAAATGGAAAAGAAATACCACTGCCTCTACTTTTGAATCATCTTTTATTCATAGTCATTCTGCATTCCCTGGAGAAATTGAAGCACTTCCTTGGTGATAGATTTACTTAATTTTTCATCTGATTGACTTCTTAAAAACTTTACTCTTCACTGGTAACTGCCATCACCACGTGTGTTCATTTTAATTATAGCTCACAAATAGAGACCTACTTAGCCTTTTCAATTCGAGACAGCGTTACATTTTATCATGGAAGAAAAGAAATTAAGAATTCATAGAGGACAAGAATTGTGAACAATAGGCATGTGGCATAGAAAAATACTATTCTATTTACTAAAACAACCACATCAAACACATTTTAATTTAGTCATAATTGTATGCAGATAGTGTCACTATGGGTAAAAAAATGTGCAGTAGTTTTAATTTGGCCTGTGACTGTGCTAACTTCTCAGCTGAAATAATTTACACCTTCATAAAATCCCTTAACTTTGGTTTTTTATGTTACCTCTAGCAAAGAGTCTTTCATTGTCTAAACATGAAATGAAACACTACAGAACCCGACAATACTCCTATTGAATTTGAAAAATACTGAATTCCTCATCCTCAAATGACAGTGTCACGGGTGCTGAGTGCAGTTCCAAAATGAGCGATGATTAATTATCTCAGGGGGACCTGTTAAAGCATTCCCCCCCTCCACCAATTTGCTTTCCAAGACTCTTGGGATAAATGATTCCACGCAAATTTGATCTCATATGGAGATATTTAAAAACTATTTGAATTTGTCCAATTTCAAGAAGACTCAAAAATGGTGAAGCAAGAGAAAAAGGCTTTTGTTTCTTTATGTTCTGTCTGTGAAAGTTACATTTTATTTATTTGAATTGTAACAGGGATGGTATATGAATCTTTTATGTACCAGAACAAACAACATTGCCTTCAACTGTTTTCACATCTCTTCTACATAGATTTAAAGAAAAATATTTTTCTTCATTGTAAAATTAACTTGAAAACTGAACCATTTTAAAAGGCTATTTGATTATGGAATATTTAGGCTTTATGCTGAGTTCTGTAACCATAATTCATTTGCACAGTTATTAAAGCATCTTGATTTTATAATTTATTTATTTTTATTTATTTGAGAGCGAGAGAGAAAATAAAACACAAGCAGGAGGAGGGACAGAGGGAAAGGGAGATAAGCAGACTCCCCACTGAGTGGGAAGCCCCAGTCAGGGCTGGATCCCAGGACTCTGAGATCATGACCTGAACGGAATCAAGAGTTGGACGCTCAACCTACTGAGCCCACCCAGGTGCCCCAAAGCATCTTGATTTTAAATATCAGTGATAAAAAATCAAAGATATTTTAAATATCTGTGCTTATGCAGAACAAAAGCTGTGTCTAGACAATTTTTAGAACACTGTTAACAAATGAAAATATGGAAAGAAAATGAAATGTTAAGGAAAATGGTTACCGTGGACACTTCCTGGCCCAGCCCGATCCTAGCAGATCACTTTTACCCTTTGATCACCATTCCCCCACCCTCACATTTGGCGGTTTGCTTCTAAGGGGCCCCCCTGTTCCTGTGATCCTCTTTGGAAGAGTGCCCTCAGGTTCTTAGAGTTGCTTTGCTCACATACACTGAAAACTAGAGTGGCTAAGGGGTTTTTATCCCACAAGGGAGACCTTAGGAATGACTTACAGCCACCTTGCCTTGAGTCAAGACAAACTGACATAATTACAACTCCAAAGATCCCTGCAAGATCAAGATTGCCTGCATTCCCACCCTTCCCTCTCTTTCCCCTTCCTTGTACTTCTTCCCCGACTCCCTTCCTTGTTTCACCTGGGAGCACTCTCCAATCAATCACTTGCACATAAACCTTTGAAAACTTACCTTTGCTTGGGTCTGGTGGCTTTCAAAGCATTTCATGAACATTATGTTATTAACCTGCCCACATGGGCAGGTAAGCATTTATATCCTTACATGAGAGGTGTGGAAATAAAAGGCCCAGAGATCATGTGACTCGCTCTGGTTCACACAAATGCTGAGATGTTACTGCCTCCAGAGCAGGAGAATCATCACCAGGTTCAGCTGGCCTATGTGGACCTCCTTGCCTGTCAGCCAGACACAAGTAATTTAAGTTGCACCTGCTACACTTTATACACCAAAATGGATCCACTTGGAAAATAAAATTCCTTTTCTCTGTGATAAAGTGCTGGTTCAAATGTTTTATTTGAAGAGATCTGTTTCAGAAATATTGTTTTGACTCTGTGCTTTTGAAGAGACTCAGAACCTTCCACCTCAGGGCTCTGAAGTGAAGAAAAAAACAAGTTGTTTTGGAAACAGTAATGGAAAATCCTTCCCAAAGAAGTGAGTCCATTTCCCTATGGAAACAGTAATTGGATTTATCAAAGAAATGATTTCATCCCCATACTTGAAACTCAAAGCCTTTCTTGTCCTCTACTCCTCTGGGAAACAATATTTAACATATGCTAACTCCTTTATAATTATAAACTCCTGAACAACATTGGAATTACAATCCATAGTAGCTGATGTGTATCATTTTCATGAGCCATAAATTAGATTGTTATGCACAATTTCCTTGTCTTTCAGGAAACGTATTGATTAGACATTTCTGTAGCCTCTGATTGTCCATTGTGTGACTTAAGCAATAGTTTAAAAAAAAAAAATCCAATCTCTTACAAAAGTTAAAAATTATATACGTTCCTCTTTGTGGAGAGAGGTACTATGTCTTAATTGGTTATGTTTTCCTTTCAGCGTTCATGAGCAGACATTAATTCCTTATAGATGATCTATCTTCTAAATCACCCAAGTTTCAATACCTCTGAGATAATAAGAACAATTTTCTATAGCTTCCAATTTTAAGATGGCAAATGACCCGTTCTTCATCTCCAAGCCAGAGCAGCTAAGTAGCGGCCATCTCACCCCAGTGTGGCCCTCCTGTTTGATGGCTTTGCCACAGTAGCTTCACAATGCAAGTGTTTTGACCAGAGAGAGAAAGGAAACAGTGTCTCAGTTAAGTGCTAGCTTTGTTAGCGGGAAGTTTATACTTAAAAGAGATACAGCGTCTCCTGGGTGGCTCAGTCTGTTAAGCGTCTGCCTTCAGCTCAGGTCATGATCCCAGGGTCCTGGGATGGAGTCCCGCATCGGGCTCCTTGCTCTACAAGGAGCCTGCTTCTTCCTCTGCCTCCCTCTCTCCCTGCTTGTGTTCTCTCTCTCTAACAAATAAATAAATAAAATCTTTAAAAATAAAAAAATAAAATAGATAAGTATAAAGGTAGAGAGTGAATTGGTAATAATAATCATCATCATAAATCTCTCAACAAAGAAAAGCCCAAAGCCATATTGTTTCACTGGTGAATCTTACCAAACATTTAAAAATGAATGAACACCAGTCCTTCTAAAACTCTTCAAAGAATCTAGGAGGGGAGAATACTTCCTGTCATTCTATGAGGCCAGCATTACCCTGATACTAAAACCAGATGAAGACATCAGAAGAAATATATAGGCTGATAGCCATTTTTAATATCAGTGCAAAAATCCTCAAGCAAATACTAGCAAACTGAATCCAGAAGCCTGTTAAGAGTATTATACACCAGGATCAAGTGGGATTTATTCCAAGAATGAAAGGATAAATCAATGTATGAAATCAATCAATGTAATACACCACATTAATAGAATGAAAGGAAAAAAACAAAATGCATGGTTATCTCAATTGATGCATAAAAATCATTTGACAAAATCCAATACTGTTTCATGATTAAAAACAAAACAAAACACTCAAACCAGGAATAGGTGCCAACTTTCTCAATGTGGTAAAGGACATTTATGAAAAACCCACAGCTAATAGTCTACACAATGGTGAAAGATAAGTATAATACAAAGATGCTAATACTGGAGGTTCTAGACAGCAATGAGGCAAGAAAAAGAAATAAATGACTTATAAATTAGAAATAAAGAAGTAAAACTATCTCTATTTGCAGGTGACATGATTTTGTTATAGAAAATTCTAAGGAGTCCTGAAGAATCTTCCAAAAAAGCTGTTAGAACTAATAAACAAATTTAGCAAAGTTGTAGAATACAAGATCAATGTACAAAAATCAATTGTATTTCTATGTACTAGTAATGAGTGAACAGTTTGAAAAATGAAGTTAAGAAAGACTATTTCATTTACAACAGCATAAAATAATATATTTAGAAGTAAATATAACCAAGGAGGTGCTTGACTGATATAGTGAAAACTATCAAACATTGCTGATAAAAGTTAAAGAAGACCTAAATAAATGGAGAGAAAGCTCATATTCATGTGTTAGAAGACTTAATATTGTTAAGATGGCATAAGCAGGGACACCTGGGTGGTTCAGTCGGTTAAGCGTCTGCCTTCGCTCAGGTCATGGTCCCAGGGTCCTGAGATCGAGCCCCGCATCGGGCTCCCTGCTCCGCGGGAAGCCTACTTCTCCCTCTCTCACTCCCTCTGCTTGTGTTCCCTCTCTCTATCAAATAAATACATAAAATCTTAAAAAAAAAAAAAAAAAAAGATGGCATAAGCACCCAAAGCAATGTGCAGATTCAACGTACAGATTCTATTAAAATGTCAATGGACATTTTTACAAAAATGGACAAGCTGACCTAAAATTCATATGGGATCGCAGGGCACCTCAAATAGCCAAAGCAATCTTGAAAAAATAAAACAAAATTAGACTAACACTTCCTAATTTCAAAGCCTACTACAAGCCACAATAATCAAAACAGTATGATATTGGCAAGAGAATAGACATATAGACAATTGGAGTAGTCTTGAAATAAGCCCATAAGTCTGTGATCAGTTGATTTTCAACAAAGATACTGTACCATTCTATAGGAAAAGAATAGTCTCCTCAACAAACATTTCTGGGATAACTGGTTATTCACATGCAAAAGAATTAATTGGACCCTATCTCACACCATATATAAAAGGTAATTCAGAATGAACCAAAGGCCTAAATATAAGTGCTAAACTCTTTGTAGAAAACCTAGGTGTAAATATTCATGGAATTTGACAATGAATTCTTAGATAAGACTCAAAAGAACAAGGAATAAAAGAAAAAATAGATAAATTTTATAAAATTATCTTTCAAAATTAAAAAAAAAATATGCATCAAAGGACACTATCAAGAAGGTGGCAAGACTATCTACAGAATGGGAGAAAATATCTGCAAATCACATATCTAATAAGGATCTATTAATGTGAATGTATAAGGAACCCTCACAACTCAATAACAAAAAGGTAAACAACCCAGTTGAAAAATGGCCACTGGACTTGTTCTTTAGACAATTCTCTAAAGGAGATATAAAAATGGCCAAAAGCACATGAAAATATGCGAGCTTTGCTAGTCATTAGGGAAATGCAGATCAGAACCACAGTGAGATTTCACTTCACACCCACTGGAATGGCTATAATTACAACAACAACAACACCTGAAATAACGAGTGTTGCTGAATATGTAGAGAAATTAGAACATTCACGTATTGCTGGGAGAAATGTAAAATGATGCAGCCACTGTGGACAATAGCTTATTAATTACTGTATGATCCACAAATTCCACTCCTAGGTATATACTCAAAAAGAACTGATAATAGATGTTTTAAAAACTTGTATAGGAATGTTCATTGTAGCACTATTCCCAATCACCAAAAAGTGGAAACGACGCAAATGTCCATCAACTGTTGGAAGCCAGGCACAAAAGGTCACATACTGTGTGATTCCATTTATACAAAATATCCAGAATAACTAAATCCATGGAGACAGAAAGCAAATTAGTGGTTTCCAGAGGCCATGGAGAGGGTAATGGGGAGTGACTGCTTAATGGGTATGGTGTTTCCCTTTGGCGTGATGACAATATTTTGGAACAGAGAGAGGTGATCATTGCACATTATGAATGTACAAAATTCCACTGAATTGTACACTTTAATATGGCTGATTTTATGTTCTGTAACTATTACCTCGATAAAAAAAAAAAAAAGTGTATCACACAGAATTCAAAAATAGCTCCCAAGATTCCCACCTCCTTGGGTGCATACTATGTACGATCCCCTCCCCTTAAGTGGTAGCAGAAACTGTGAATATGGGACGCCTGGGTGGCTCAGTCGGTTAAGCGTCTGCCTTCGGCTCAGGTCATGATCCCAGGGTCCTGGGATCAAGTCCCACATCGGGCTCCCTGCTCTGCAGGGAGCCTGCTTCTCCCTCTGCCTCTGTCTCTCTCTGTCTCTCATGAATAAATAAAAAATAAAATAAAATAAAATCTTTAAAAAAAAGAAAAAGAAACTGTGAATATGATGAAATGCCACACCTATGATTAGGTTACATTATGTGGCAAAGGTGAGGAATTTTACAGATGTAATGAAAGTCTAATTAGTTGATTCTGAGTTAGTCATAAAGGAGATTATCCTGGGTGGGCCTGACCTAATTAGGCGAGCCGTTCAAAAAGACAAGTTGCTGAAGCTGATGCTCTCCTATGAGCCTGGAAGAAGTATGCTACCATATGTTAAGAGGAGGGGGCCATGTGGTAAGGACCTGAGGATGGCCTTGAGGAGCTGAGAGTGGTCCCTCATCTAACACTAGCAAGAAAATGAGGACCTCAGTTTTACAGACCTACGGAAACCACCTGTGGACTTGGAACCTCAGAGTAGATAGCGGGCCTAGGCAATGTCTTGATTTCAGCCTAGTGAGGCCATGAGCAGAGGAACCAGCTAAGCTGTGCCTGGCGTCTTCCCCACGTTACTGTGAAATAATGAATAATGTTGTGTTGTTTTAAGCTGCTTAGTTTCTAGTAATTTGTCACACAGCAATAGAAAACTAAGATGGATAGAGAGATTTCACTGCAGTGAAGTTCTCTAATACACTCTAACTCAGTGTAAAAAGCTCCAAAGGACTAGGGGAATCTACCAGAACTTGATCAAAAAACACACCACACCACAATTGGTCACAGTATTTACATCTACTCCTTGTAGATGTAAAATAAACTGAGCGCCACCTGGGCTTTGCTACTGTTGTTACTGCCCTAAATCTACTTACATGTGACCCCTAGATTTTTCAAAGGTATGTCTTAAATATTTTTGCTTGTCTTCGTAGCTTTTGCATTTCAGGTCTTAAATATTAGTATTTATATTCTTTATTTATTTTTTTAAGTTTTTATTTATTTATTTGAGAGAAAGGGAATGAGAAACAGCACAAGAGGGAGGAGGGTCAGAGGGAGAAGCCAACTCCCCACTGAGCAGGGAGCCCAATGTGGGACTCGATCCCGGGACTCCAGGATCATGACCCGAGCCAAAGGCAGTCGCTTAACTAATTGAGCCACCCAGGTGCCCTATGTTCTTTTTTAAAAAGAATATTTTCTGTTTGCCGTTGAGGATGGAGAATGGCTTTCTCTTGCATGCTGTTTGATAGTTGTCCCTTCACCATATATGAGTGCTTATTGAGGAAGTGGTAGAAGAGTCAGAATTTCTTCTCACATATTCAATGAGTGTCAGGCACCTGTAGATATCTTGTTCCCAGCTCTATTTCGCCCCCACCAGGAGACACCCTGATCCTCCTCTTCCATGGAAATAACACAGTTATTTGGGCTTATCTTTCCTGTTTCAGGAGCCAAAAGAAAAATTTTCCCCTAATTTCTTTCAGCTTATTTTTTCCCCTGGGTGACATCAAGAGGGCATTATCTTGCTCACTGTCAATTAAATTGAGACTGAGCTTTCCTCGTCCACACAGCTCCTACTCCTCCAAAGTGGAACAGATGCTAAAGGCCATGTGCTCCATCCTCAGCCAAGTGTCTGGCGATGGCCACTAATAAAACCATCTGGTACCAGGGTGAGTCCATAGCCTGCCACTGCTGTAATTTGGGGAGGCACAGACTTTCCAGGCTCCTCAGTTATTAGAGGGCCAATAGGGCCCCTGAGGCCTACAGCAACTGTGTACATAATTACATGAAAGACGTTGATGGCTTTTCCATTCACACTGGGTGATCTTAGAGCAGGCTAATACTGTTGTTAGAGAACTAAACCTGAAGGGTGAGCCGACGACAACCAGGGCTGGAACACTTAAATTTAAGCATTAGATTCTTTATTTTTTTTTACACTTTTTCCTTTTTTTTTTTTTTTTTTAAGATTTTATTTATTTATTTGACAGAGAGAGAGCAGGAAAGCACAAGCAGGGGGAGGGGCAGAGAGAGAGGGAGAAGCAGGCTTCCCGCCGAGCAGGGAGCACGATGCAGGGCTCGATCCAAGGACCCCGAGATTATGACCTGAGCTGAAGGCAGACGCTTAACGACTGAGCCACCCAGGTGCCCCCCCCTTTTTTAAGTTAGGATCATAAATAAATTGTTGGACATAATACTCAACACAGGATGGATACTGACCCAGAGAGTATGGACTAACAAACTGAGCTTTAGTAAAAAACAGAAGAAGAAGGAATGAATATGTCATGGGCACTAATGATTTGTTATTTCACTTAATTATCATAACATTATGTGACATGTGACAATAATTCATAGTCTTCAGAGGAAACTGAGAGAGGATGACTGTGGTAGATTAGATCACACAGTAATGGTAAGTGGCAGAACTGGGTTCAAATCCAGGCTTCTATGATGCCAAACTCTTTGCCCTTTTAAGATACTCCAGAGTGAGCAGCAGTAGCAGCTTCAAAGGTTATCACACACACACACACACACACACACACACATATATATATATATATATATATATACACACATATATATTTAAAGATTTTATTTATTTGGCAGAGAGAGAGAGTGAGAGAGGGAGCACAAGCAGGGGGAGAAGGAGACTCCCCAGCTGAGCAGGGAGCCCAATGCAGGACTTGATCCCAGGACCCTGGGATCGTGACCTGAGCCGAAGGCAGATGCTTAACCAACTGAGCCAGCCAGGTGTCCTAAAGGTTATCACTTTTTTTAATGTGATCATTAAACTTGGATTATTTTCCCTTCCATTCTAATCCACCATGCTCAGGGGTCTGAGAGATAAAAGATAAGGAAATGTGTTAACCCAGTTTCTAAGGTCTGTGCAGTTATACCCCTGGGTATGTCTTCCATTCTGAATCCTTGTTCTCCCTCAGTGTGGGGGTCTGAGCTAGACAACCTAGAGTCTGTCTTTTCTTGAAGCCTGAGCTAAAAGCTCTCCATCCACTCTGTTTTGTCTCCTCTGAGCAGTCCGGCATCTCTAGCTCTCACCAAGAGAGATGCCTCGGGGGTTAGTGGCCTTGTTAGAGCGGGAGTTCCCAGTGGTCTAAACTGCACTTCTCCTCCCAGTTTTAGCTCTGGTTTAAAACTTGCCATTTCTTCTAACTTATTTCTCATGCCCACGCTCCTCCTTCCCTGACCTGGCCAGTTGCTCCTGGTGGCAGAGAACGGGAAGGTGGAGATAGGGGCCCTGCCTCTGTAAATCAAAAACACATTACTCCTTATCTATACCCTTGCTATTGTTTTTTCTCGGTTATACTATTGGTAGCAGTTTCTGTTGTTTTGTATGTGTGTGCTTTTAAAAATATCCCCAGTTATTCTTTGTTCCTCTCTCCACATCTTCTTCCATGGGATGTTCTTGATCTCGTTATTTTCTAAGACTAACGGCTCAGTGGTAGGGAGAGTAGCCAATAAAGTCTATATAATTTTCATGACTGATTTTATTCCATCCCAATGAGATATTGCAGGGGAATAGACAGGCCACTTCCCATATTTTGTAGATTAAAAGAAGATCTAGAAATCTGCCACTTGCCCTGACAGTGGTTCCATGACCTCATAATAATAGTTGGAAACTCTTTTTGGATTTCAGCAGCCTGGTCAAGCAGTTTGGTTGCTTCCTATGGCATGTTGTGTTCATTTAATGATATGCTCATCTTTCACTAGGCAGTGGGCACTGTGGACACAAAATTATTTTGAGAATATTTCTAAAATCAAATATCTGTTGTGCTCCCATCACTTTGCAACTTGGCTTGTGCAAAAACCTCAGCATGTGCTGTGATTTCTATAGGCCTCAGTTTCCTTATCTAAAGGAAATGAGCCTTATGAAGTGATTTGTACTCGGTAGAGAGATTTTTCTATGCCAGTGTTCCTCAAGCTTTAAGAGGCACACAAATCACCTGGTGATCTTGTTAAAACATAGATTGTGATTCATTCAGGGGCGTCTGTAGAGGGACCCGGTAATCTGCATTTCTAACAAACCGCCTGGGGTTATCTTCGCTGGGACCTGCGGATCACACTTTGAATACAGAGTAGCTGAGGTTCTTTGTTACCTCCTGTGAAATGGGTTGTCAAAATCCCTCGCCACTCCAGTGGGAAGAGCTGTGTGATTTACAAAATCCTCTTACACATAACCTCATTTCATTCCTATTACAGCCTGTGGAGTAGACAGGACATTTATTAATTTCACCGTTTAATAAATCAGGAACCAAAAGCATGCAGCACTTCAGTGGCCTGTCCTGTCTGGTTAGTAGCAGAGACAATGCATAAACTGGCTCTTCTGGCTCCTCATCTGATATTCTTTCTGCTAGGTCACACTGGTATTCAACCCAGTATAGAAATCTTATAGTGAGAATATTGTACAAATTATCTTGTTGCAAAACTATGGTGGCTATCTGTTGTAAAGTCTTAGGCTAATGTGAACCAACCACCACCCAGGAAAGAACATCGAGAATAAAACCTTGTTGAGGGACACCTGGGTGGCTCAGTCAATTAAGCATCTGCCTTCGGCTCAGGTCATGATCCCAGGGTCCTGAGACTGAGCCCTGCATCAGGCTCCCTGCTCCGCGGGGAGCCTGCTTCTCCCTCTGCCTGTCGCTCCCCCTGCTCGTGCTCTCTCTCTCTGTTTCTCTGACAAATAAATAAAGTCTTAAAAAAAAATAAAAAATAGGGGTGCCTGGGTGGCTCAGTTGTTAAGCGTCTGCCTTCGGCTCAGGTCATGGTCCCAGCGTCCTGGGATCGAGCCCCACATCGGGCTCCCTGCTCCGCGGGAAGCCTGCTTCTCCCTCTCCCACTCCCCCTGCTCGTGTTCCCTCTCTGTGTCTCTCTCTGTCATATAAATAAAATCTTTAAAATAAATAAATAAATAAATAAATAAATAAATAAATAAATAAAAATAAAAAATAAAACCTGTTTGAATTACGCAAGCTCCTTTTCCTTGGGAGGATCCATAGCTTTAACCCTATCCTCAAAAAGGTCGGTGACCAACCAAAAAGTCAGGTATTGATTAAAATGTACAAAACAAGGGAAATTTAGAGCATTTTTTTAAGATGATAGAAACAAGTATTTGGTGTCAAATAGCTGCATGTTCCTGATGAAGCTTGTCTCTTAATCTAAGGAATCTGGGTATTGGGCTTGGCTGGGGAGCCTGCCTTTGGCTGTGTGCACTTCTGCATTCCTCACCTGGACACATGTACCTTTCTCCTGTCCCCTACCTCACAGAACGTCCTTAGCAGTTAGAAATTTTCTAGACCAGGTATCAGCAGACTCTTTCCGTGAAGGGCCAGTTAGTGAGTATTTCAGGCCAGATGGTGTCTTGTGCAAGTCCTCAACTCCTTGTGGCCTGAGAGCAGCCACAGATAATAAGCAAAGAGATAGGTGTGGCTACGTTCCAGTAAAGTGTTATCTACAGAAACGGCAGCTGGCCAGATTTGACTGGAGGGCTGAAATATGCCAACCCCTTCTCTAGACGAACATTTATTGACCTAGAGGCAGGGAGTGGTTGCCATGACTTTATAACTCCCATGTCTATTAATGGAGGGTGCAAAGTGCTCTACAGACAGAGAAAAGCACATCTTAGTCATTGAATATTAAAGTCAGGAGAGACATCACTTCATTTTACAGATAGGAAAACATAAGGCCCAGAGAAACTAATTGCTTGAAACAATACAACTTTCAGTTGAAAGAAGCTTAGAATTTTGAGCCCCTGTCTTTTAATTATCCAACGTCTTTGGCAGAAAAGGACAAAGAGAATATGAAAATGATTAGTCATTTAAATTAAAAAATGAATTAATACATAAACTTTCACAACTTTGCTTTAGTTTTCATTCCGATGCATAATGTTAGAAATCATTAAATAATGAAAACAATTAGAGTTGCTAATGTTTTGTAAAATAGCCCTGCGGGGGGCGGACTAGTAAGCTCTGGCAGAGTTCCGGATTTTGTCCCCAAAGCAGGATGGGAAGTCGAAGGAGCCAGATTTCTTCTTTGGGAAAGGGAGTTTCTCTTAAAACTTTCAGCTGAAAACCTTAAATTTAAATGGCCAATGATCTGTAGTGAAGACATTTCTGCAGTACCTCCCACATTTGTCCGTTTCTCTTAGGTAAATGTTTGCCATTCTCTCCTGTCTGTCTCCTCTAACTCTGTACACTTCATGTCTGTTTCTTAGTTTGAGTCACTGCAGGAATGTTTGTTTATTGTTAAAAATGGACCTCCATGAAATCAAAACAACTTGCTGAGTTGGAAGCAAAGGAATTGCTCTACCTCGTCATGTTGCAGAAAAGACAATAAAAAACAAAACAAAACACCTTTCTATTGTGTTCCTTTTACATGCCTAAGAAAAGGACAGAAAACATGCAATAAAGCTGATAAATTCTGCGTTGACCTTTATAAAGGCATTTACTTTCCACGAAAAGTACTTGTGATTTTTAGAACTGTAACCTCTGATAAATTGAGAATGAAGTTCCTTGTTATTCTGAAATGGTGCTTTGCCTGCTTGGCTCAAGTGCCACTGGTTCTGTGAATGTCTTCATAATAGCTTATAGTGTTTTGTTTTGTTTTGTTTTGTTTTCCTTAGCCCTTGTTTTAACATATCTGGCAACTTAGGACACAGAGAGAAAAAATAAGTAAGCCTAAAGGACAAGTTAAAAAATGATCTCCACACCCTTACCCATCCAAGCTAGCAAAAGTTCACATTCTGTAACTTACAATCTTTACAAAGAAAAAAAAAAAAAAACAACACTAATTTTGATAATGGGGAACTCCTTAAGAAAATCTGAGCAGATGCCTAATTCACATATTGGAGAGAGAAAAGTCAAGCATAAAAAAGACCTAGTCTGCCAAGGTTTAAATAGCAACTCGGGCCTCTACAGCAACAATTTTCCTTGAGAAAATCTACCATATGCTTTGTATGAAGTCCATCTGCAAATGTAATACCCAGATGCTCATTCTCCCCTTCCAGAACAGCTACACTCTGACTGCACATCTTCTCTGCTCTAGAGAATTGATAAAGGAATAGCATTTCCTCCTCTTTCTTCTTTTTTTCTTTTTAATATTTTTTCATTTTTAAAGTAATTAAAAAAACTGCAGAAAATTTGTAAACTTCAAAAAAAAAAAAAACAGCAATCATTCCAAATCTCATCACCAAAAGATAACTGTGTTTGTTTTACACACATATGATCATAATTCCTTTTCCCCTTTGTCACTTGATCGATCTTTCCATCCTTCTTCAAAATTATTCATTTGAACGGTAGCATGGTAAGAATTGGCATTTTATTTATCCTTATTAACCACGTTCTTTTTTTTTTTAAGATTTTATTTTTATTTATTTGAGAGAGAGAATGAGATAGAGAGAGAGAGAGCATGAGAGGGGGAGGGTCCGAGGGAGAAGCAGGCTCCCCTCCGAGCAGGGAGCCCGATGCGGGACTCGATCCCGGGACTCCAGGATCATGACCTGAGCCGAAGGCAGTCGCTTAACCAACTGAGCCACCCAGGCGCCCCAACCACGTTCTTATTGAAAACAAACCATATATGAATAAGGTTACAAAGTCAGAGCTTTAAAGAGTTCTGAATGATACATGAATCTTCGCCTGTGATTTCTTCCTGAGAGGCCAGTGCAGTTAGCAGTATAGTTAAGTGTCCTCCTTAAATCCGTCTGTATATCCACAGGCGTAAATACTGGGTGTTTATGTTTGTGTGTGTATGTGAACACAAAAAGAATCAGAATTCACCCTCTTCTCTACATCTGGATCCTTTCACTTAATCTTTACTGAAGATCTTTTTTTAAGATTTTATTTATTTTTTGACAGAGAGAGACACAGAGAGAGAGAGGGAACACAAGCAGGGGGAGTGGGAGAGGGAGAAGCAGGCTTCCCTCTAAGCAGGGAGCCCGATGCAGGGCTCGATCCCAGGATCCTGGGATCATGACCTGAGCTGAAGGCAGTCACTCAACCGACTGAGCCACCCAGGCGCCCCCTGAAGATCTTTTTGATATAGATCAATCACAGCCTAGGAACAGCTTCAAAATGTTTCATTTGAAGATGTGACTCTACTTAATTTCCTGTTGTCGAACTTTGAGTCCCTTTACCCTACCCGCTTGCCATACTCTGACAACATTGACAAATTAAAAGAAGCCAAGAAGTCATATACATGAAGGTCATAGAATATTCATTAATTACATCCAAAAATCTGATACAGTATATGTGATAAATGCAATAAAAATGCAATAATCCTGCTGAATACTTTAAGCGTTTTGGATCTTTGTTTAGTATTTAATTTGATTTCCCATTTTGCCTTACTCCTTTTTTTTTTTTTTAACATAAACATGCAAATCCAGAATTTTCGAAAGGAAGACAAATAAGGCTGCTTTCTCACCATGTAAATCAGTGATGTCTACCTTTATTTTCCAGGGAGATTTATTTGCAGTAATGCAGTTAAAAAGCATCTTTTTAAATTAATTTATGTATTTAACAAATGAACACATGCCCATAGTTTGAAAGTCAAGCAGTGCTTTAAGATTTTGAGCAACAAGACTGACATTCTGCCCTGATTCTCCCTATTCCCATGTCCTGCTCACCAGAATCTACCACTTTCAGTTCTCCTACATAATTCTTCTGGATTTTACTTTTTTTTTTCTACTAATATCAGGAGTTTATTGTTCTTGGTTGATTTATAATTTTAGACAGTGTGTCTTGAATTCCTAAGTTGGAATGTGTGTGGCACACACACCCTCCCCCATACTCTAAAGATAATTATATTATGGATTTAATTAAATCAGTATTTTGTGTTTTCTTTATTATGCCTGTGTACATACTATTCATGATGAACCAAAGTAACGGACTATAATTACTTTTACTTTATTGTACAATTTCCTTTTGTTTTTCTAGGAGTTAAACATTGTTTTAATTTTTCCCCTTGCTCAGGGCATTAGGGATACTTCTTTTCCATACCTTCAATAACACATGGGATAGTCTGTCAGATACTCTATCTCATCCATTTTTTTTTTTTAATTTCTCTTTCTTGATACCCTCAGACTTCCTGCTCTAATTTATTTATTTATTTATTTATTTATTTATTTATTTATTTATTTATTTATTTGACAGAGAGAGAGAGAGAGCACAAGTAGGGAGAGAAGCAGGCAGAGGGAGAGGGAGAAGCAGACTCTCCACCGAGCAGGGAGCCCGAAGTGGGGCTCGATCCCAGGACCTTGGGATCATGACCTGAGCCGAAGGCAGCCGCTTAACCGACTGAGCCACCCAGGTGCCCCATTCCTGCCCTAATTTAGACCGGCAGTGTTCTAGGTCCCTTGTGTGGCTATTTGGTCAAAACATCCCATTGCCATCACCTTGGAAATTTCCAAAGTTCTAGCAGGTGTGTTGCATCACTGATTCCAGTTTCCTGGATTCTGTGTTTCCTCTACTGTGATTACTGACTCCTTAGAATGAAGTGTCTGCTGGAGTAGAAAGAGTAGAGAAGGGTTATTCATTGGAAAACTTAGTGTCTCAAAAATATTTTTATTCTAGCCTCATGCTTACATGATATGCTCTCATGAGTATCTTGTTTCCTCTTTTTAATTTATTTTACTTGATCCCTATGTATCTTGACACGTGTCTTTCCATGTAGGTAATTTTTTTTTTTTTGCTAATTTGCTGTCCTTAATTTTATTTATGGATCTCCCGTTAGGCAGATATCACCTTGTGTAGATCAGTTCTCTAATTTTGTTATCATTTCTCTCTCCCTTTCCAGCTAATTGTCTTTTTATTTCTACTCTTTAGAAGATATCTTCAACTTTACCTTCTAATGCTTCTGTTGAATATTTGATTATTCCTATCATGATTTTAATTTCCTAGAGCTCTTCTTATCTGATTGCTCCTTTTCATGGAACCCTCCCTTTTTTTAATGGGTCCAATATTAACTCCTACTTCTCTGAGGTTATTAACTATTGTTCTTTTAAAAAGAGGTATCTCTTCTGCGACTGGCATCGCCTCTCTTTCTTTGAATTTTATACTTAGTTATCTTGGTCTCTGCTTTTCATGATGGAGGCGTTCTCCAAATATGTGCTCTTTCTGTTCATTCATATTTAAAAATGAGGTGTTAAAAAGTTGATGGCAGAGTTTGTGGGCTGGTAACCTTCCCTGTAGGGTGATTGGCTGGCTTTTTCTTGGCAGCTTCCAAAATGTCAGCATCTGAATGTCACTTTTCTGGGATCATTCTGTGTCTCTGATGAAGGAGCTTCTATGTCCTGCAGGACAGAATGGTTGCGGTCAGCGGTGTGCTAGGTGTTAGTGTCTGGATAATGAGCAGAGGCAGGGGGCTTGGTGGGAGATGGGGAAGTGGTACCTATTCCCATTTAGTTTTCATTTTCACTAAGTACTTCTGTTTTTATTTTAGCTTCTCGCCACCTATGTCCCCATTTAGTGAGTCTCTGAAGTCTCCTTTCTTCCACAAAAGGTTGAGGAGGAATGCTGTCTGATTGTACCCACGCCTTTCGATGTAACTCACTCCTCCAGTTCCTGAGACTTTCAAGGTTCTGGAAGGAAGTTCAACAAGCTGATCTCTCCTCAGTCTCTCCTCTGGATACTTAGTTTCACCTTAACTACTTTGCTAGATCATGTATTTTTCCTCTATTTTCTATCTTCCAAAATGAGTTGATATCACTTATATATTGTCATTTCCTGTCTTATTTCTTTGCCTTTACGGATTAATGCTTTTCTTATGTCTTGCAGTCATTTAAGTGTGTGTGATTTCAGGCAGGAATGAAGATAAACACATGTGTTCAATCCACTATGTTTTATTATTAGGTTTAAATAAATGTAAATTTTTCTTTTTCTTTTATTCTTTTTTTATTTTTGGTAGCATAATTCCTAAAATAACATAATGAACTACTTCATATGGGCTTAGGAAAATATATTTGGAGATTTAGCTTGGGAATTTGTTTCTGGTTTAAAAGATAAGGTTTATTTATACAAAACATAATTTCATTTCATTCATTAGCATATGTCCACAGACATGGCGAAGCTTAATGCTGAAAAAATTACTTAGATGCAACTTGGTTTTACGAGTTACCAAATAGAAAAGTATAAATGGCCTTATTATTCTGTCAGTACTGATGTTGTACTGTTTCAGATCATAGTTTTTGCACAATGGGAGGTATCCGAAAGTTGTTTTTCTCGCTGATGGCCCTGCATAGATTGCTTCAGAGATAATGTACTGGTGAAGACAGGATTTGTGGTTTCAGGGCAGTGGGAATGAGAGCAAAATTTCTGATTAAAGCCTTTTGAATAATTCTTGCTGGAGGCTCTATGTCCCATTTGCTGTGAATTGTATATGTTCAAAATCTGAAATATGTCAAAGCAAACAATGAAGATTAAAAAGCCCTGACTTCCTTAGAGAAGGACAGTACTCTCAAACCGTTCTTGGCTTTCTTTTTCTTTTTTTTTTTTTGAAGATTTTATTTATTTATTCATGAGAGACACACAGAGAGAGAGAGGCAGAGGGAGAAGCAGGCTCCCAAGGAGCAGGGAGCCCAGGACGCTGGGATCATGACCTGAGCCGAAGGCAGACGCTCAACCATCTGAGCCACCCAGGCGCCCCGTTCTTGGCTTTCTTAGACAGATTGTCAGAAACCTTTCTGGTCGGGCCGTGCAGAGGCACACCGTGCTTGGGACACAGTGCCCTGTCCTTCCTGGCACCGTCAGTAGGACCACACTTGGCATTCAGGGCAGCTTATAAAGTTCCCTGTTAAGAATTCTGGAGAAGGAACGTCAGAAAGAGTGGAGTTCGAGTCCCATTTCTATCCCGTCTGTTTGTAAGGTCGGGCAGGCTGTGAATCTGGAATAATAAAGACATCGATATCCACAAGGATTTCACGAAGGTGAAATGGAGGCACATGTACAAATATCCTATAGTACCAGCACTTGGGATAGACAGCATGCTCCCTGCTTTGTGCCTTTCTTCATCCCTTCCTCACATCAAGGTTAAGCCGCCACGGAGATGAAGTATCACTCACTTTGATTTATGTGAGTGGAGGCCAGGCAGGGGGAAAACGGCAACTGTCACATTTAATAGTCAGTCAAAGAGGTTTATATGTGCTTCAGCAGGCCGTGACTATGCTGAAACACGTGTCACGTTTGTCTTTAAATCGCCAGCAAAGTGCCATAGAGTTAAGGGTAGGTACTCACTAGGTGTTTGATGGATTGCACTTGTTATCACGCTGTGATAAGCCTGATTCAAGGGAGAGACTGTGTAGCCCAGTGGTTAAATGCGGGGCTCAGGTGTGACCCACACCAGGGTTCACGTGCTAGCCGCCCTCTCAACTAGTTCGGTGATTTGGGCAAGACATTCAGTTGCTCTGACCCTCAGTCTCCATGACTCCACTCTCCCGGGCTTGGGTATGGGGGGCAGTGGTGGTGCCATGAGGGACACCCGTAGCGCCAGCCGGCTTGTGCACGCCTTCCAGGGCAGAGTAGGGTGAGGTACATGAGGCACTGGCCTCGGTCACAGAATGTAAAGGGTTACCAAAGGACTCCGTAATCGAGATAAATAATATCTTAGTGCAGTATTTTTCAAAATTAAAATGCAAAAGAATCCATGATGAACCAAATAGGAAAGTTTTCAATAAAAATGATAATCAGTAACAGTGCCACGTGGAGTCCTATTGGGGCCCAAGGCAAGTGGAGAAATGAGGAAGCCTGCTTATGTCTTTATTTAAAATTTTTGTATTTTCTTCATGATGGCTTTTTTTTTTTTTTGCATTAATTTTGACTTCTCTTAAAAAATGTGTTCAAATACCTTCTATCTTGGTGGTTACTGAGATGTTTGAGGCCCTCTTCAATTTTGTGCATGAGGTGAGAACTCATTCTCCACCACCCTGGTCCGTTTCCTGGTTCTTTCTCTCTCTATATACATACATACGTGTGTGCACATTTACACGATACTTAAAAGTAGACTATTTGAAACTTCTTTATAGCTTCAGTTTATCTGAAATCTGTATGTTAAATGACCATATTTAAGCCAGGTAGAATAAAGTTGCCATCACCTTAGAAACTCCAGGTGCCAACAAAATGGCTAACGTGACCATGCTGGTGTTTTGCAACGTAACACCAAAAGATAGATCTTTAGGTAAGTAAATAAGTAGCCCACACTGTGAGTTGGTTCGGAAGGCACATTTACATTTTTAAGGAAACTCAACCTACGGCTGCTTATAATTTCCTTTTAGATATATGGATTTGGAAGCCATAATAACATTCTTCTCTATAGGCTGATTTTTAAAGTTTTATTCTTGGCACAATTTGTTCCCAGTAACTCAGTTCTAATACCCACGGTGCACAAAATGACAAAGTTCTTACAGGAGACTGATAAGCACGTGTATGAGAGAACCTGACTGCCCGCTGAATTAGTCTGGCAATGCTGATAATGCCTCACTGTGGTATATGAAGTCTGATTGAAAAAGAGGAATGGGAAGAAAAAGAAATCAATGCCACAACTTTCTTTCTGGAAGACTTGCTTACATGCTATATTTTTAGTCTTGTCATAGGAAGTGGGTGTCGATCAAGATATTTTAGGAAAAGCTTAACTCTCTGCAGCTATACTGTAAGCTTTTGAATATTTTCTTATTCATATAAATAGTAAGGGAAGAGATCAGCTAGCTTTTTCCAGTGCTGCTATTTTATTTATTTTATTTTATTTTATTTTACCAATGTTGGTGAATAGCATCGTTTAGCTGGTACCTTTGTGTTTCTGTAATGGTGCCCCTTTTGCATTCAGAAAAGCCAGGTGAGAAGCCTGACGATGTGTGAGCAAAGGGTGACAAAACTGCTGGTTCAGAGCGAAGTGAAACAGCTGGACTTTCCAAAAGCTCAGGGCTTACACATCAAACCGTGCTGTTGGAGCATCTGAGATATTTGAGGATGATTTTTTCAATTCATGCTTTAGATAGATAGTCCACACACAGTACTCTCTGAAAAGCTTTCTTCCAAATGGTGACGTGTAGCAACATCTACGTGCCTCCCTTGGAAAAGATGCTCTTTCCTTTCTCTTCCATATTACTTGGAAGATTTTCAGGGAAGGTCTCTTCTCAGGTTCTTCTCCACTGTTCTCGTGGAATGTCTGACACTCTCTGGAAGAGTTTAATTTTGAATATCACTTGATGGAAGCCTTGATCACATGAAACTGTACCCGTGCAACTTTGTCTGAGTTAATGGTTTGTTTGCTACCTATCCAGATCTTTCATTTGTCAGGTTGTTTCAGATATCCATGTATATATAACCAGAATATCACAATACATGAACATTCCTAAATATAATTTATCAAAGGACTATGGTATTCTCCTCCCATGATGATCTTGAAATATTGAGCCAAAGATCAGAAAAAATAGTGATCAGTTACTAATCATGTAAATCAAGCAAAGCCTCAGAGTGAGGATCAGGGCTGAGTAGGACATGCAGTTGAGGCATAGATATTTTAACTAAGTCACGTTTCTCTAAGTCTGAATGCAATTATAATTGCATAATGAATTTTCAGGTAGGTAAGCTTAACTATCCGGGATATGAAGTGACCAGGTTAAACCAAGTTCCTGTTCTGCTTTCCCTCTCATCCTCTGTTCAAATATACCATAACCTGCATTTGATCACCCTCATCCAAAGAGTAATGGTAGGAAACCTACTTTTAACAAATAGTTACTGTATAAGTAATAGACCATGTTTTCTAAAAGTGTTGTCTAATTTAATTCTCTGAACAATCCTAAGAATAATAGAGTAATATTAATCATGTATATTATAATACATGTTTTTACTCATAAGGAAATAATTTCAGAGAGGTTAAGTATCCTGCTTGCAGTCACACAGCAAATCTGGAGAGACTTAAAGGTAAAGAGAGGCTGGAAAAGGAAACACAAAATAAGTTGCTTATCTACCCCTATGCATAAAAATGAAAATGGTCAGAATCTAGGTGAAAAGGTCCTGAGTTAGAGGCTCATTTGTCTTTAGAGTCAAATGGTGACTTGAACAAATCTCAGTATCTCCAAGCCTCAGTTTCCTCACTTAAAAGAGAGATACCTAAATTCTCTGATCCCTAAATTCCTTCCAGATGACAGATCATGTCTCTCATTTCCAAGCTTGGAGATTTTATGTTGATGTCTCATCGAGATAGGTGTCCACATTGTGCCCTCCATGTGGTAGGTACCAGTAAGCATTGCCCAGGACACTGAATCCTGACAGGCACGTAGGCACAGCTCTTATAGGAGAAGCTATTGACCTCCATGAAAAGCAGGGCAGTGTCTTCTCTGAATGAATTATGCTAACAGTGCATTAGATGATAAAAGAGCTTCAGTTTTTGATCCAAGTCATGAAATGTCCCTCATCATCAGAGAGAAGGAGCAGAAAGTGTGGGGTAAATGTTACAGGTGAATCTTCCCCCTGGATGGAGACAGAGAAAACCAGGAAAGCGAAGTGCCTATTTTACTGATAGAGGCAATTTTCATCAGTTTGAGGAGTGATGGAAGTTGCTAGTTGCTCCATCCCCATTTAGTCCTTTCAGGTCTTTGTTGCACTTTATGGCAACAGGTTTTTTCTGGGTCAAATGCCATTGCTGGGACATCAGTTATTGGATTCATCTTGACCTGTGGGCTAGAGGTCTACTTGTAAGAACTTTTCTCTGTCTGGTAAAGGGCTGAGCCTCTAAAACCCATGCTGGTTAGATATTTATAACCTTTGATATTACGAGTTTAGGAGTCATAATAATAATGACTTAAGGGTTTGCTCAAGGTGTCTGGCTTATGTCGTCAAGAACAGCAAGGAGGTGGCGCCTGGGTGGCTCAGTCATTAAGCGTCTGCCTTCGGCTCAGGTCATGGTCCCAGGGTCCTGGGATTGAGCCCCACATCGGGCTCCCTGCTTGGCGGGAAGCCTGCTTCTCCCTCTCCCACTCCCCCTGCTTGTGTTCTCTCTCTCGCTGTGTATGTCTCTCTGTCAAATAAATAAACAAAAAATCTTAAAAAAAAAAAAAAAAAGAAAGAAAGAACAGCAAGGAATCTTTAGTCATTCTCTGGCCTGAATTTATATGAGGTATTATTAGAGATGAGACTCATGGAACACTTGCCCCAAATGACTCGTAAATGAACTATATTCAAAAGGTTTTCTATAAAGAAATATTTGTTTTATCAAAATATTACATATTGCATGGACCCTCAAGAACTGGACACTCCTTGGAACAGCTTTCAAAATATTTAAAATTTGTTGTACATGATTTGCTTCCAGATAAAGTCTAGAGGGAGTTGAAATAACTCAGGAATTTTTGGCACATTTTGTGCACGGTCTCCATTTTAGATGTAGAGAGACTGCCCATTCTACACAGGCAAGAGAGCTTTAGATTTGTACCTCCCATTCTTTCTGACATTTTTTTCTGAAAAGGTTCAGTTGTTTTATTTTCTTTCTTCCTGAAGTCCACTATTTCCTTCTTCTGTTTCTGCCTTGCAAAGAAAGTAATAGTTCCCCTAATCCTAGACTTCATATTTATCTTGTACCTTTTTTTTTTTTTTTCCATTTTTTGAAAGATTGATATAGCTGACCTTCTCTTCTGGGTTACCTCTCTGTTACAATCTTCTAGCTTCTCCATCCCAATTTGGGGGAACCCATTAAAACCATTGCCTCAAAATTTCTCAAATAGGGTGGATCTAAAACCGATTGCTTCAAATTCTCATGTCTTAAGTACTTGCCATGACAGCTTTGGAAACAAACAACCACCCGTCATGCTAGATGGACCTCACAGGAAGTCTTTGGTTTTGTTGTTGTTGTGTTGTTAATACCTGAATACTGTTATTGGTCACCTGATGGAGGAGGTTCCAGAAAATGTTCCCTCAGGTGAACATTGAAAAAAAAAAGGGTTAATTTGAGGACAACGCGGTAGCCCCACTAGAGGTCTTATGGGTTGCCCCCCTAGAGGTTCTATGGGTTACCCCACTAGAATGTTGTTAGGAGCCCTAATACTACACCTGTGGACTTATTCCAATCGAAAGATACTGTGTGTGCCTCAGTAGCACTTTTATGTATTAACTAGTATTGGTTCCTAGCATATCTTAACTATTCTAAGAGAAAGAAAAAGTAGGGACCCTGGGTGGCTCAGTCTGTTGGGCATCTGCCTTCGGCTCAGGTCATGATCCCGGGGTCCTGAGATCGAGCCCCGCATTGGGCTCCCTGCTCAGCGGGGAGCCTGCTTCTCCCTCTGCCTGCCGCTCCCCGTTTGTGTTCCCTCTCTCTCTTTCTCTCTCTGACAAACGGATAAATAAAATTGTTAAAATCAAAACTTAAAAAAAAAAGAAAGAAAAAGTAAATACAAATCCAGAAAGAGAACATATTCATGTTTCTCAGTAAATAACACAAATGTATATTATATCCATATTTGGAAGACATCGAAATGGAAGAATACATAGGCTGAGCAGTAGAAACTAAAGTAGGTGAGGAAGAGAGGGAAATGTCAGAAAAACTCTGTAAACTGTGACATGACTCCCCTGGTAGAAGTTGCAAAGATAGCGTGGCCTACATCTAGTATTCATTTGGCCATGAGCACTCTGTTAAGCTGTTACTTTCTTCTGAAACGTGTGAAACTTGTCTCATAGGATTGTTAGGAAGATTAAAATAGTTAATAGAAATAACATATTTAGAACAGTGCCTGGCACATACATGGTAAGTGTTATGTGTTTGTGGTTATTACTATTGTTGGTTCTCCAGAAGTGTTTATTTCCTGTACAGATGGCTGTGTGTGTTTCTATGTTCATGTGTGCTATTCACTAATGTACTAGTTAAATGCTGAAAGTCACTTTCACGTAACATAATACATAAACCCATCTTTCTCTGTTCTTCTTCGTGAAAAGGTAGCCTCTTAAGACAATGCCTGGAAGTTACATGTAGAGTCTTCTGAGTCTCTTTTTTAAAAATGTAGATTTAATTTCTGGACTAAATCTAAGGAAATATATAGTGAGGACAAAAAAAAGAATAAAAAAGTTATTTTGAATGATTGAGTTCGTAGATCCTTTTCAACATAATATAAAACCTGATCAATCTAAGGCCACTCTCAGAAACTACTACAGACATGTCTAGATATCTGAGAGCTTGCAGTTCTAAATGGGTATGAGCTTCACATCCTACCGATTCTTTGGTCATGGATTTTTTACTGTACTATGTTAAGTAAACTTATATATGTCAAGTGAGTGTCTTTCAGAAAGTAGTCAGTGTTAACTCCCCACACCTTTCTTTTTCTCCGAGGTAGAAATTAAAGTCAGAAAAACAACTTTTGTTTCTAATAATCAGAGCAATAGCTATTGTATCAATTCTCTAATTACAATAGATACCTCAGTTGCATTTTTTATTAGACTCATAGTAAACTATAGATTATGCTTCAGGCCATACAATTTATAAAAAGGCAATAGTCAATCCTTTTTAATGTTTTCTCCACACATTTTTTAAAAAAGCAAAGAAAAGTAAATCTATTTCTCCAACATGGTCTATTTAGACATGTTTCCAAATACAAACCTTTGAGACTTGTGATCACTGAGATGGAAATTGATTTGACTTGCATAATCGGCTCGATTTTGTTGCACAGAATATAGAGCATTTGGAATGTTTCTGTCCTGAAACACCCAGCAGTGCTTAATGACACCGATGCTCTTACTTTTGTCATTGGTGCTGGGAAGGTAATGTGTGCACGTGGCTAATTCCTAGGCAGCTCCGGCCTAGGCTGGTTCCAGTCATGACTGGCTGATTTGTTTTTTTTTCTACTCCAGGCTAAAAGTGGGTATGCCTCTGTCAACGTCAGCCACCAAATAACCACTTACTGAGGGTTGCTAAAAGAATACCTCCTTTTCCAACCTGGTTCTCCACAGGGAAGATGTAGTTCTGCCTAACAAAACAGGCTAGGTTTGTTGTCCTTAGAAAAGCAGGGATATTAATAGGATCTGGTCCACATATAGTAATGTTCCAGACTATGTGCCAGACGGTGATTTTGTCTTATTAAAATAGTCTTTTCATCATGACATTTTTCCTTGAGTTTGCTGTTTGTAAAGCACTAAGCTACAAGTGGCTTATTGATTTTGGTAAAACTGAGTCACAACATGACCATTGGAGGGTTTGGATTTGGCTTTTTCAAATTATTTTAATTAAATTATAAAACAAGTAAACATGATCCTCTTTTCTATTGTGAGAAATAAGAAATGATACAAAAAATGGGATGTGATTTCTCAGCTTCACTGAAGGCAGGTGTACATATATATATTTTTTTCTGTGATTGCAGATTTTGTTTTTCATGAGCCATGCCCTGAATCAGGATTGTTTCTCTGCATCTTTCAAGAGCTGGCAGTGAGAGCTTGCCTTGATTGACTACAGAGTGCTTCAATGTTTAGATTATCCCTGTGAGATGAATAGGAAATGGGAAGGCTTGCTTTATTTCTGAACTCAACCATCACCACCTTTCACTCAGGCTCTTTGCATCTCTGGGCGTAGGAAAAGAGTGAAGTAGTTGGGAGCAGCTTTGAAGAGCAATGACTAGGTGTTTTGAGGGGGGAATAAAGGTGTATTTGTAGTGAGAGATGTTTCCTTAAAAGCCAACAAATAGAAATGCTTCCAGTGGGAGGTGCATCTCAGGAGCCGTAAACAAGAATCTGAGGAAGTTGGACATCACCACTCCTAAATGAAGGGTGCCGACTGGCTTTCTCCCCAACTGAGGAGTTTTTAAACTTTTTAATTTTTGCATCGAGTGTTTAAGTTGTAAGTTGCTAAAACTTCTAAGAGTATTGTTTTAGTTTGTGATCGCTGTTTAACAAACCATCCCGGGACTCATTGACTCAAAACAGCAATTGCTTATTATCTTCATTTTTTGACATATGCTATATATCAGCTGGGGTTTAGCTAATCTAGGCTTGGCTCAGCTGAATATGTTTGCTTCAGGCTGTGATTGCTGAGCAGCTCTGTTTCCCACTTACAGGTTTGAAGCTAGGTGGGTTGTCTCTGTTCCACATGTCCCTCATTCTCCCTGGACCAGCGAGCTTGCCAGGGTAGGTTCTTCTCATAGTGCCACCAGAGGCTAAGTTCAAATATGGCACACCTCATCCTATTAATTAAAATTGGTCACAAAAGCGAAGCCCACTGTAAGGAGGAGGTTGAAATATAATATGCCCATTAGAGGCAGGAACTACATAGTTACATGGTAAAGGACATGGATATGGGGACAGATGGCAATTTAGAGCCAATGATTCAATCTATAATGGGGGATCCCTATGAGCAAGTTCATGGACATCATATGTGGAGCCCATGCATGGAGTCCTTGTAGTGTTTCAAATGATCCCTCTTTCCCTGTTTGATTACATTGAAAACCTTTCCTCCCTATGCACTAAGAATACTCTCTATTCAGAAACTGATCAATATTTGTCAAGTTCTGTGGTGCTGAGATAACTCATGAAAACGATTCTTTTGTCTATCTCCTCTCACTGTTCTGCCCCAACCAGGGTAAAAAGAGAGGCATTTGGGGAGGATGTGGACCAGAAGGAAAGAACTTATGCAAAATTTTGCAAATATTTATTAAAGAAAAAAAGTAAATTTGGACCGATGTGATGAAATGAGTTCCTGACAAAGATCAAAAAAGGGTTTGGAGTCAGAGTGGGTTTATCAAAATGCAAATATTTTAAACAAAACAGGACGTTGCAATTGCATACAGAAGCTATTCCCTCCAAGCCTACTGGGGACATTTTCTAGTTTACATAATGCAATTAAACTCAAGTCTGATGAATTCAAATTTATCCCAAAGACATTATTGGCAACATGATCCCATGTGGTGAAAAGACTGAGGAAGTGGCATGTTTGGGGGCCAAGGAGGAATTAGAAAATCATATCTAAAGCTCACATCAATTGTTTGCAAGGATTCCACTGCAATTCTGTTCAGCAGTGATGGAAAGGGACCTGGGAACCCTTCTGAATCTTGCCTTCACTCTAAAATCCAACTGCATCCATGGACAGAAGAAAACACCTTCAGTATATGCCCAAAGTGGTAGCAAATGTGCCTTTCTCATGCGGTTCTAATAGCTGTAAGGGATAATGTTTCTTTTTGTTTTGTGTAATTATGATTTGTAAACATCATTTTCATAGTTTAGCTTTATTTTCCCTTTTATGGTAACCGCTAATGCTCTATTTAGAAATTATATTTCCAGAAGCTCAAATAAAGTTTATTATTTCAGTTACCTCTAAATTGCATCAAATTCCTTGGGTAAGGTAAAATGCTAAACACCAATAGAAAAATGAGCAAGGGATCTGAAGAGAAATTCACACACACACATATAGACACACACATATTTCTCCTATAAAAAAACCATTAACCTATCTTAATAAAAGAAAAATAAATGCAACTAGGAATGAAATACTAGTTATTACTTATAAAATGGGATATACACACATATACACACACACAAACACACACACATATATTCCCTTTTTTAAAGATAATATTCAGTGCTGGCAATGGTGGAGTGAAAACAGATCCTCACATACAGTGCTGATGTGGTTGTAAATTGGTACAATCATTTGATAGCACAATTGAACACTATGTACCAAAATTCCTTGCAGCAATTTTACCCTTTAACCTGGTAATTGCATTTCTAGGACTTTATCCAAGGAAGCAGTGAGTAATAAGCATAAAAACTAATGGAAGAGGATATCCATTCCCATTCCATTTATAATAGTGGAAACCTGGAAACCATTGAAGTGTCCAAAATTAAAACAATATTTAAATACATATGATATACTCATAACAGAGGATATTGTTCTACAATTAGGATTACATTTTGCAGAGTTTTAATGACATGGGGAAGATCTTGATAGTATAATACCAAACATAATTTCAAAATGTAAAGAAATACTCTCAAATATTTAATATATAGGCACAACATACCATCATGAATATAAACTCTATACTAGTTGACTATCTGAAAAGAAATACTATTAGTAATATTTATATGGGATTATGGCTACTTCTTTTTTCTGCATTTTCCAAATTCCTTAACAAGAGCATGTCATAATTTTATAATTAGTGAAAAGTGCCATTAAAAAATGAGCTTTAGAAAGGAATGTATACTATTTTTAGCTTAGATAATCTAAAAATGTACTCTAGAATCATATCCTTATATCAATAAAAAATGATTATTCCCTTGTCATTGAAAACCCCAAATATTTTAGCATAAAAATTTCTGGGGGTGGGGAACCTGGGTAGCTCAGTCAGTTAAGCATTTGCCTTCAGCTCAGGTCATGATCTCAGAGTCCTGGGATCGAGCCCTGCATGGGGCTCCCTGCTCAGCGGAACGTCTGCTTCTCCTTCTCCTTCTGCCCTTCCTCCCCAGTTGTGCTCTCTCTCTCTCTCTTTTTCTCAAATAAATAAATAAAATCTTTAAAAAAATACCCCTTGTCTTTTAAAAAAAATTCTGGGGACATAAACACGTATGGAGGAGGAAAAGATGCACAAATACCAAAAGAGTCATGATAAAATTATAGAAGATTTAAATTTGGGAATCAGATAACATACAATGTCCTCTTTGCTGAAGGAGATAGCCAGAGGTAGTTTAACATCAGACAGGTAGAAATAGGTTCATTGAGAATTTAGACTACTTTTAGTTTAATAGAGCCATAAAAGCAGTTTCCTTGCCCTCATCATCCCCCCTCACCCCCTTTTTAGTAGGAAGAAGCTATTCCTCATTTATTCTCACCTTCAGATGACCTTGTGACATAGCAGGTGTTATAGATGCCAACAGTGAAAGCTCCAAGATGATGTAAGGAACAGATGCCAATTCTTCCTGCAACTACTAAGCAACCCTGCATGAAAGAGTTAATAAAAAAGGAAACACAAGTGAAACAGAAGCAAAGGAGATGCAAAAGCCATCACTCCTCCAGAGAAATTTACTCCACTTTCCATGGATACTTACACTTTTGATTGCTTCCTGCTTCTTGAATCACCCATTATGAGATGGAGCTGGCTTGCACCTCTTGCAAGAGCCAGCTGTGCACATCTCTTCTGAAGCTATGCTGGTTGTATTATACCATGAAATTGGTGTCTTGGTGGGAGCATCTAAACCATGAATATTGGCAAAGGCTATAAATTAGGGCTTGGTTTCCCTAAAGAGCCAGTTGTTAAACATTTACCAGCATACAGAAGACTGCCTAAGTCCTTCTCAGTTTCAGACCTTTTCTTCAACTGCCTAATGTCATTTCCATTTCCTTGTTTCAAAGTAACACAAAGATCTTATCCAAATCTGTTACATTTGCTCCTTAAACTGGGCTTCTTCAAAGTTCCCCAAGTACTTCTATCAAGGACAGTCACTGAACTGAAAAAGTCAAAACCGTAAGTTATTCTTAATCATATCCACTCCTTCATCAAACCACCACCACCCATCAATGTCTGTCTACTTAGTCAAGATCTCTTCAGTATTTCTCCGATCAGTCCACTTCTTTCCATCTCTGTACCTACTATGAGATCCTTCTTGGGAATTATTATTTCCTTTTAACTAGTCTCTGGGCTTTGTAATACCATGGAATTGAGACTCCACTTCCTCTGTCCCCTTGCGTGCTTCCATCACAATGTCCCACTGGCCTCTCTTTTTGAAGGTATTACTTCTTTTTGACCCATTTTTAACAGAAAAACTCACTATACAGAAGATTAAAGAAGCCTGAAATTACCAGACATAAAAGCACAAAATAGTGCATTTCTTTTTAATATTAATGTAACTATATTTTAAATTTATAGAAATTAATATTAAGACATTAAGATGATGGATGATAATGATGATAGCAGCTATTTATTAAACTCCTATATGAGCCAACTATTCAAAACCCCAAGCAAAGTAGGGATTATTATCCCATTTACAGATGATGAAATGGACTCTCAAAAGGTTAAGTGACTTTCATGGGGTCACATAGCTGCTGAGTGGCAATGCTTGGATTAAGTCCTAGGTCAGTATTACTCCAAACCCATGTTCTGTTTTCTATAACATTCTGCTTTATCAGCAAGCCCAAGAGGCCCATTCTTCCTGGTGTTGTAACGATCTTGGTTCAAGCCTGTTAGATATTTAAGGTTTATTTATTTATTTATTTTAATTTTATGACCATATCTCATGGCTGACTCTAAATTTCAACCTTTTGTTTACCCCATCCAATTCTTTCCTGCATGTGTATGCACTTACCATTTATTTTTGTATTTCCCTTTTTTTGGAATATGATTTACATTTAATAAAAACACAGTTCTTAAGTTTAAAGTTTGATTAGTTTGATAAATGAACACATTTAACCATCACCTTAATTAAGATATACAGAATTTCTACAACTGAACCCTGTAAAACCAGGCTTGGGAATAAAGCAGTTCCATAGAACTTTTGATGATAAATAACAATAAATATGTGTCTCAATCTTGGCAATATCTGTACAGCACTGTCCAGATGAGCAGGGCACTAAATTTTAATGGTGTAAACATTAGGGACATAAGATAGGAGTTTTGCTGAGGACCTCCCCGTGGCCTGGATAAACCCGTAAGTCTTTCCATTTCTCTTTGATCTGATGTTGTGTTCCCTAAGAACAACTGATTATCTGACTAATACTTCTGTTCTTCAGATAAATGATACTAGGAAAGGGAGAAAGTCTTAGATAGGGAACAATGGCATATCAGTCATTGGATTTTGTAGAATAATTGTACAAGCCTAAGAAACATGTGTGGCCTCAGTCTTGTTTCAAGGTAGCTGTTCAGTACTATTCTAGTATTCCCCTAAGAACTGTGATTTCTGTAAGCCTTTCAACTGACAATATTTGTTACTAAATTCTCTTTCAGTGTAGGCTTAGACAGTACCTAGGGTGTGTGTGTAGGGGGGAGGTGTTTGTACACACATTCTTTAAAGATTGGATTTGAAAAGATCTTGTATTTGATAGCTACATTATATATGATCATTGAACCCATAACTTGAATCAAGTACTGGATTAGGTAAGATTTATATTAATAGAACCTCATCTGGCTGTCCTCCTTACCCATAGCCACAAATCCTTTCAAGTACATTGGTTCAAGTAGAAATTATATTTCTAGTGAGTACAGTTTTAACTATGTGTTTTTGACTTCAAGGATCTCACTGCTTTAACCTGTCTTCTAGCTCATTGTATCCTTTCATTCTACCTTTACTCAATTTAATATACTGTCTTTTAAATTTCATGTATTCTAATTTGCTCCTCTTGTCTTTACTATTTCTCTGTCATCCTCCATCCCATAACTGATATTCCATAGTAGTTTAATAAAATTTTCTCTGTTCTCCTGCAAGATATCCCCTGAGATTTGCATCTCATAGCAGATTTATTGTGAACTACCATAAATTGAAAAAAAGAATCAATGGATCCATGATACTTATGGCCAATGATGTGCTACACTCTTACTCTTCATTAAAACGCAAATTCATCTCTAGAAAGTTTGCTGACCATGCCTCAGTACATGGGCCAAAGTCATGATTTGGGGTCCTAATACTTCAATAGCACGTCTCTTATCCATAACAGATAGGAAATTACCTGGTTGACAAAATCAATGCTCTTTATCACTTTATTAATAAAAGAGGTTTTGATTACCAGGAACACAATATGTAAAAATATAAGGAATACAGGCTACATACCAACACTGAGTCAAAAACCTTTACTCTTATTGTTTACATGTACATCTTCACAAAATATTAGTGGAAAATAAAGATTGGAAGAGAATACATCTTTGAATCGAAAAGCCAGAATCAATTATTTTTTCCCTGTAGGAACCATTATTATTAATCCCATAACTACTCTTAGTTCACCTCCTGAAAGCCCTGAATTCCCTCCAGCATGATCCACTCTTTCTTTTTTCCCTAGACTGCCATCTTTCCCTTCCTCACAATGCTGCCATCTTCCGTTCTCTTGTTTAGGAGGGGTAGTCTGAAGGCTAGTAAACAATACTTAAACATGACTCCTCCTGGTGTCGGCGCTACTGATCTCTTCTAATTAACTGAAGGTGTAATAAAATATATTACTACTCGAGGAACAGAGTCTTATTAAACTTGCCTGGGGGTTGGGTGGGTGGGATGGTGAGATTATTGGAAAGGTGCATGGGAAAAGAAACCATTGAATTATCAAAGCCAACCTGTAAGAAAATGAATGTGCCTCTCTCTCCACCCAGCATCCAGCATGGGAACTCTTCTCTGTCTCTTTCTGCCTCTTCCCCTTTTCTGCCTTCTTGTGCTTGTTCATATTGCATATCAATCTGTATGACCTGAGTCTATATGACCTTCTAGTTCCAGGACCCATCACCAATTGATAAGTTCCTCTTCTATCTCTTAGTTTATGTTTTCAAGAACAAACATGATTGTCTCAGTTCATCTTTTCAAGCTAGGTCGTACAAGTCATAGGTCTCAGAAAATCCTATTCAGAGGCCACCCTAGTCAAATCAGTCATGTCCAAGGGTGAGTAAATTCTGCATATTTCATATGAAAAAAAGAATTTCCCCAGAGATGAGGATGGCTTGGCAGATACTCTGAAATATGTCAAAGTACCCTATATTTCCCATCAAGATTGATTCTTGACTTATATTTCTAGGAAAGTAAGACAGTAAAATCTCACATACTCACATTACATATATACAGTGTATGGGTGCTATACATATATAACCTGTTGGAAATGGCTGCTTTTATTTTTCTGAAATAAATGCAATAATTAGCTTATTTTGTAAAAATATTACTGTGATTAGAAAGACACACATTTTTGAAATTTTAGAAAAGAACAAGACACTTCTGGCCATTGCAAATATCTAAGGTTTTATTTCTTTGAGGCAACTATAGGTAATGGTAACCTAGGAATACTCTTCAGTGGTCAAGATCTTCAAAAAACAGCGCTACCCAGAATATGACAGAAGTTACTTAGAAAATATGCAGGCAGGAGAGAATTCAACACTTGAAAAAAATTGGGTTTGGGAGCCAGAAATAAAATTATACCACACCTTGCATGTAAACATAAAAATTTATGACATATTCCTCGAAGTGTCATTTTCCTCATTTTCTTCCATGAGTCACACACACACACACACACACACACGTGTGTGTGAATACATATATAATATGTATGTGTATATATGTATAAAATTATAGTGCCAGTATTTGTGTGGCACAGAATTCAATCTAGTCAACACACTGACTCCCATCATTTGAAGGCTAATCTGGGTCAATTGTCAAACATCAACCATTCAGTTTTCATTCTTTTATTCAATGCTCAGCTGCGATGACAGCTAAAAAATCTGATTTATCCTTAAACTGGTTGAATTGGTGATTCCCAACTAGAGGAGCCCAGCCATGCAAGACATCTTTTCCTTTTTCTTTATTTTTTTTTTTCCTTTTCTTGCCTGCTGTGTTTCATTGGGTTGCATGTAGACAGAAAAGCTGAGCAAGGAGAATTGTGTCTTGTACCAGAGATTTACGCATTTACTGCATATAGTTTTCACAATGTCACATGATTATATGGGAGCTTTGCCATATTGCCACAGGATAGTTAGTGTTTATTCGAGTAGCTGTTGAATCTGTAATCATATGGTTTATCACTTTCTTGATTAAAGCCTTTGTAGTTTTCCAAATCTTTGTTGCAGGTTCATGATTGCCTCCAAGCTACCAGTCCTATCTCATTTTATACCACTTTTCCCTGCTTCTCCTTGTTGAACTTCTCCTAGCTCTTATCACCATGCCTTTCTCTTTTGGGCCTTTGCACATGCTATTAACTATGCCTTATTTTTATCTAATTCCAAATTTTCTGCCCTCTTCAACTTAGATGTTTCATTCTCAAAAGTCCTTTCTCTAACCTCCCTGACTGCCCACCTTCTCTTCCCTTTCTGGGGATTATTGTAGCCATTGATCCACCTTCCATTACAATTTTCCATTCTCTGGAACACTGTAAGTTCTATGAAGCCTAGGACAATATGTGTCTTGATCATTCTTATATCCCTAATCCCAAGCATAGTACTAGACAAATGGGTGGTCAATGAATATTTGAAAAATTAGTGAATAAATGAAAACACTTAAATGACTTCTCGATTAAGCATTGGACTTGAAAATAGGTAATAAACCACTTGGTATATGTCTATGTTCTGTTGTTGGTAACATGTAGTCAGAGGTTAAGAAGGTCTTACAGTTGATAGTTTCATTAGGGTAGATTCCCCCACACATATCTCTACAACATAGATTTTTCTAAGGCAAAGTTTTGCTTTCCTCCAGAAAAAAATGGTCTGGTTATTTAAAATAATGTAAATTTTAAAAGATATATGTTATGTATTATAGGCTCTAGAGAACATGATAAATTACTCAGCTTGAAAAGATTTCTCAGGAAGTTTTATACTTCAAAATTATGAAAGTTCCTCCAAGCTAATGTATTTTTTCATGCTTAAATTAATTAGGGTCTTTTTCTCCTTTAGGTTTTTTTTTTTTCTCTCGAAAATGAGGAGAAAATTTTCCGCTACATAGAAACCCTTGTGAGACTTTTATTGTCTTTTCAAAGTAATGACACCTTCTAGAAAAGATAAAATGCTGAGTGATTACCTTTGTTGAAGAGAAAGAAGAGAGCATCATGATTGAATATCTCCTGGCAGACCTGACAGCTCTGAGCCATCACCATTACTCAGACAGAGTACACGGATCAGGGCATTCATTTAAATTCTGGGCTTTCTTTTCCTCACATTAATTCTAAAATCAATGAGTTTCTGGGTAAAAGGTGGGCTTTCTTTCAAAATTATCCAACACCTTCCAGGCTTCTTGGGTAAGGACCATACTCTTCTTTGGGAAATTAGTCTTGTTTGTCTACAGGGACTTGGGACTTAAATTGATGCCACAGGCATTTACTGAGTATCTGCTCAATGATGGTGTCACAGGATGGGTTCTCTGGGAAGCAGACTGAGATGAAGGTTAGCGTTAATGATGTTTACTAGAGAATGCTCTAGGTCAGCACTTGGAAAGGAGAAGAGGAATTGGAGTAGGGAGAGGGAGAAGTTGAGCTGTGATGCAGGGCCAAAGTCATCTTTGGACAACATTGGTCTAAGATGGCCAGGTCTTTTTACTCCTGCATTGATCACTGGATAAGGTTCACCACAAAGGGGTGAAACTGGAAGTGCAATTCCCAGTAGATGAGAGAAATACCTAAAGGAACCGACAGTTGAAAGACATATGTCTACAGCACTCCTAGCAGCGAGCAACAGTCTTTCTTTTTAGGGAGATCTGGATGGTACATTGCAGACAGATATTGTAAAAATGCTCAGTGACAATAAAATTAATGAGACATTAATTTTGCCAAATGAGATTTCACATTATAAATAGGGAGACACGCCTAGTAGGACTCAAGAAATAAAGAACATTACTCTTGAGGTATAAGAAAAGTAATCACTAATTGTGACTGGCAATCAAGCAAAGCCTCCTAGGGGAGGGATGCTATGTGAGTGGACCATCAAGGACAAGTTGCATTTCAACAGGCTAAGAAAGTGTGGGCAAGGGCCTGATAGATTAAGGGGAGAGCAACATGCCAGGCAGAGAGAAATGTGTGTTGGTAGATGGATGGTAGAAGTTTGTGAGTTAGAGAAGGGTAGAGAAAGCGGTGGAAGGGAAGAAGGATGGAACAGATGAATATAACAGCAGAGATCTTTGAATAAAATTCTGAAGATACTAGAAAATGCAAGACAGAGAGAGAGAGAGAGAGAAGAAAATATTATTTCCCTCCAGCAACCCTCAGTTTGTTTCCTGAGATTAAGTTGGGGGGGGGGATGGGGTGGCTGGGTGATAGACATTGGGGAAGATATGTGCTATGGTGAATGCTGTGAATTGTGTAAGACTGATGAATCACAGACCTGTACCTCTGAAACAAATAATACATTATATGTTTAAAAAAAAAAAAAGAAGATAGTAGGAAGGGAAAAATGAAGGGGGGGAAATCAGAGGGGGAGACAAACCATGAGAGACTATGGACTCTGAGAAAAAACTGAGGGTTTTAGAGGGGAGGGGTGGGGGGATGGGTTAGCCCGGTGATGGGTATTAAGGAGGGCACGCATACGCAAACAATGAATCATGGAACACTACATCAAAAACTAATGATGTAATGTATGGTGATTAACATAACATAATAAAATAAAATTTAAAAAAAGAAAATATTGTTTCAATCATAGTTTTAACCAATGACTTCAAGTTGAAGTCACATGAAATTTTTATCAAATGTGTAATGTTTTAGTCATAGAAAGTAAGAAGTGGAAAAAAAATTGAAGAATCTGGCAACATTCCCTCATGGCATATTGTCAAGTGAAGTGAAGTAACAGACCCTCCCTTGTTAGTTGATACTCTTCAATCCTCTAAAGTCTCTAATGCTCTCTATAAACGTATATCTAGCTCACCTTATACAGCTGTGTGACTTCCCTCACCTCTCCCTAAAGGATCTTACACTGGTGACCCTCACTCATTCCTACACCATTTCTTGGATTAAGAAACCAAGACCTTGTGTGCCTGGGTGGCTCAGTCAGTTAAGCTTCCGACTCTTGATTTAGGCTCAGGTTATGATCTCAGGGTTGTGAGATCAAGCCTGGTGTCAGGCTCTGCAATGGGCATGGAGCCTGCTTAAGATTCTCTTTTTCCTTCTCCCTCTGTTCCCCCCCACCCCCGCAATCTTATGCATAGATGAGTGCTCTCTCTCTCTAAAAAAAGAAAAAAAAAACCAAAACCCAAAAACCAAAACCAAGGCCCAAAGGAATACATACCTCTTCAAGGCCGTATTTCTATCTCGATCTCAACTGAGGTCTACATCACATTGCCAAAATTTTAAGTTATAAAGTAAGGCTATGATGCTTTAGTTATCTATTGATGCATAGAAGAAAATTGCCTCAAATTTAGAAGCTTAAAACAACAATAAATGTTTATCATCTCACACAGTTGCTATGGGTCAGGAATCTGGAAGTTGCTCTGTTGGACGTTGGAGTGTTTCATGAGTTGGATTTAAATTGTTGGTCATGTCTGCAGGCATCTGAAGACTTGATGTAAGTTAAAGGATCTACTTCCAACGTGGCTTACTCAGATATTCACCAAGTTGATGCTCGATGTTGGCTGGAAATCTCAGTTCCTCACCATGTGTACTTCTTTATAGGGTTTCTTGACTGTCCTCACAGCATGGCAACTCACTTCCCCTAAAGTGTGTGATTTAAGAGAGAAACAGAACCCACTTTGTCTTTTATGACCTAATCTTGTATGACACAC
The DNA here is from genome assembly GCF_011800145.1 of Mirounga leonina. Lineage (NCBI taxonomy): Eukaryota > Metazoa > Chordata > Mammalia > Carnivora > Phocidae > Mirounga > Mirounga leonina. Next base: position 20,763,094 of record NW_023270268.1, read on the forward strand.
TTGGTCATTTCAACAACATCCTATTTGTTACATAGTTCATCTCTATTCAAAGTGGGAAGGGACTACACAAGAGTGTGAATACTAGGAAACAAGAATTGCTGGGGACTATTTTGTAGATTGGCTTCCACATATGAGGAAAGAGGACACAGTGCAGTCTTGTTTTTCTTCATCAGAGCCTGCCATTTTGTTGACTCTTGGTGAGTTCCTTTTCTAGTTCTCCATGGCTATCCCATAGGTATGAATTGACTTTCATAGAGTCAAACTGTGATAACATTTTATAAAATCATTCCAATTTTTTTTAGTAAATTAAACTATGGTCAGCATTGAAAAAAATAATGCATGTAAATAAAATTATATTTAACATATACATATATTAAATCAGTCTTTCAAAAATATGACAGAGAGAACCATTGGGTTATCAGTTCTTTTGTTCCATCATTAAATCCAATTTTCACCTAATCTACTTACCAGGGATCAATGATAAAGTCTAGATTTCTTCTGAGTTACATTCTATATTTAGTACAGTTCCAGATAATGCACTAAGCATTAGTATTCATGAAAACAATATAAAGAAAATTATGACCTTTTATATCAAATACATAATCTATGTATAGATTTTAAAATAATTTCCCTGATGGGGACAGAAGAGGTATTTACGTTTCCTGTGTTTTTATAACTTAAATATAAAGTGTGAGGGTTACCTCCATATTAGAGTAGCAAAAATAATGTTCATCTGCATAAAAGCTCCCCAGCACAAAGGTGAGTCTTTGTTTACCTTTTTGAAAATGCTTTCACAAGAAGCTATGGGTAGCCATTTCCAATACAGAGAAGGCCAGCTGATCAGATAGCAGCAAAACTAATGAAAAGCATCATGGAAGTGACAGCAAGATTAATTAAGTTCCTCCAGCCCTATTCACGTGTGGCTGTGCAGAGTTCCTTTGGGTACTGCTGCAGTTAAATGGTATTCATGGTGACAAATACTGTAGATTTCCAGAACTGACACTGAGTCAAGGGTAAAAATCACATTCGGTCATTTTATCCACCAAAAGGATCAGAGATGAGCCCTTAGGATTATTAGTATGTTTGAGCAAAGCCAAGATTGAAATTGAGATATAATTAAAAGAATGTTGAAACTGTAATATTTTGTTTTCCATTTACACATTTCCTTTATGTGTTTTAGACATTTTGACAGAGGAAGCCAAACAAATTTCCATCTACTGTATTTGACTGGAGGCATAGAATTATGCACACTTGGAAACACTTTCAATTACTTTGTGAATTTTTGCAACATTGGGGCAGAGTTGCCCTGTCTCTCTGCTCACTCTATATAGTTATTATCACAGTATATATAAAAATGGAATGTCCATGACCTAAAGCATCCAAATTTACTAGAGCTGTACTCAATTTATCTTGAAGGATTTTTTTTTTTTTAAAGCAAAAGAAGAAATTCAATATGATGCTGTTTTCTTCTTCCATTTTGTTTGCAAGCACATTTGTTGTGGGGCTGGATGGGGAGAGGGCTGATTCTCCAATTGCTGCCCAGGAACCATAAATGAATTTTATTTTAAGAAAAATTGGAAACCTCTGGAGTGTATAAGATCTTTCAACCTGCTGTACAAGATATATTAACTCATGTTATTGTGTCACCAAATGTCTTTGGAGGAGGCATATTATTATATTTCTGCCCTTGGAAACACTTTGAGGATCATTCATGTATTCATTCAGCAAACACTTCCTACATTATCTGTCAAATAAAATTAAAACCCTTTAACCTGGAATGTGAGATCACATCCAATAGGCTTCTGTGTTTTCTTCTCCAAATTTAGTTTGCATGGAAATCTTTTATGAAACTGCTCTTTAATACTGTAATTTGTTCTTGTTCTCCCAGATATATCATTCACAATCCCACCCTTGTTTTATGTCATTTGCCAACTTTTTATGCATTTAATCAATCCGAACTGATACTGAAGACCAAGTTCAGGTTCCATTTCTTCTCTGTAGCTTTCCAGGTTTACCTGAAGCCATCATAATTTTATCTTTTACCAAACCCTTACATGCATGTCCTACATTGTTCATTTGTCCTTTACCTTGTATTACCTTTGTTTTTACTTGTATTTTTGGGTATATGCTTCATCTCCTTAAATTAGATACCAAGTGCTTTTCGGAACAGGGTGGTCGCTTAAACATTAGAGTTCAGTGTTTTGTTATTTAGGATCTCTACTTTCAATTTTTTTTTCCAGTGATGATGATAATAGTTATTATGACCTCACTTCTTTTTAGTGAGGCACCAAATGAGGTGGTGGGGGACTTCTAAACTTACGATGTGGTGCCCATTAATTTTTGGAGATAGTATCTACAGAGATGCAAAGCAACTTCATTAAAAAAAGAAAACTAGATAAAAATATACACAACTTCTTGAAGGACTTTGGGGGAAAAAGATAAAGAAAGAGAAACATGGAAGGGAAATAATAGTCTGAGAGCCTTCAGAAAGGAAGGTAGTGATACTTCTGTTAAAAGGAAGCACAACTATCAATCAATCAGGGCAAATGCACTAATAAAAAACACCTGTAAGAGAAGCTAGGTGGTTGACTAGTTTCCCCTGAATCACTCTCTGCTTAAACTCTCTTCTGTTCTTAGGGCCCCTGGGTGTCACAGCTGGTTGAATGCCTGACTCTTGGTTTTGGCTCAGGTCCTGATCTTGGGGTCGTGAGATCAAGCCCTGCATTGGGCTCCAGGCACTCTCAGTGTGGGATCTGCTTGAGATTCTGTCTCCCTCTGCTCCTCCCACTTGTGCGCACACACTCTCTCCCTCTCTCTCTCAAATGAATAAATAAATAAAAATTAAAAGACAAAAAACTTCCCTTCTGTTCTTGACTCCCATATCGGCCTCCTGACTTACCCACAACACCTTTTTTTTTTTTTTTTAAGATTTCATTCATTTATTTGTTGGGGGTAGGGCATAAGCAGGGGGAGTGGCAGACAAATGGAGAACCGGGCTGTCCTCCAAGCAAGGAGCCCGATGCAGGACTCAATCCCAAGACCCCAGGATCATGACCCGGGCTAAAGGCAGACGCTCAACCGACTGAGCCACCCAGGTGCCCCTGCCCATAACACTTCTGATCTCTATCTTGCCTGATAGTTGATCAGCCATCCTGTCCTTAACTGGCCTTTCCTCAGACCTTTGGGATTTCTCTAACCTAAGGTCACTCTTAATGTCTCTTCCTTTTCTGATCCTTGTCTCCAACCACAAAGTTTGCTGCTTCCTAAATCATGGGCAATGTTTAATGTTAATGGCATACTCTAGTCACTAACCCAATAGGATATGTCCCTGGCATACATTTCTGCTGTGTTCTGGAGTATGTTAAAACATTCAAGGAATTAACATATATTTCACTTCTTTCTGTGACCCCAAAGAAGCCTTCATTCTACTTGGGGGATATTGACAGTTGGAAAGGTCACTGAAAGCCAATCTGATAAATACTGTAATGGATTTCTATAAAGAATGTGTGAGTGCTCATTGGGGGAACACATGAGTCAGACATAAACAAACCCAGGGAAGGCTTCTTAGAAAACAAAATATCTGAGCAGTTTTAGATGATGATTATAAGTATTTAGACCAAGGGGAATACAAAAGGGCATTTCTAGTAGAATATAAGTATATTCTCAGTAAGATCAGGATAAAACATCATCTAGGGGTAGATGACTTTTGAGATACTTATTTACTCAACAAATATTTATTGCATACCTGGTCTTGTTTAGACAGTAGACACAGCATGAACATGGTAGACATGCCCCTTCCCTCATGTCCATTGTACTGGAGGGAAAGAAGCAATAAACTGTAACCAATGAATGAATGGATGAGATGAAGGATATTTTAGGTCCTTTCCTCTGCATGGAGAAATGTGAAAGATGTTCCAAATTGTAGTAGAGAAGCTGATAGGCAGAAACCCCTAGAATGTAAGCTCCTTGTAGACAGAGATTTCTGTAATTTCATCAATGTGCCTTGAGCACCTAGAATAGTTCTCGGCACATGAATACCCAATACCCAATATGTTGAATAAATAAAGATGCCTAGGCCACAGCCAGCTCCAATGTAAGAACTCTAAGAGGGCTGCCAATACTAGTTACTAAATATTGTAAAAGAGCTCCTATTAACTGACTATCAGAATAGATAGGGCCATATATAGAAGGCATTTATTGGGTGTCTCCAAAGACAGAGAAATTGAAATAGGATTTTGGAATATTATGGTATTAATAGTTTTTTTTTCCTTAGCTCACTATTAGCACTTTTTTTCTTACTTCTTTTCTTGTAGGCAATTCATTTTCTAGACTAAGGCCCCTGGACATTTAATTTCAATGGAAGCATCCAGTGAGAATCTAGGAATAATTTATGAGTTTATAGCAGTGTCTACACAATCTAAAAAATTAATCAAAAGACTACATGGATTAATTGAACTAGGCATTTGTTCTCATATTGACCAATTACTTATTTCTCCCCTTTTCAAACTGTTTTAACAGTGGGTGGTTATATATCAGACAAAGGCAAACTCAGGCTTAAAATAGCCTTCCATCAAATATCATTCATATGTCAACAAATACTCATTGAATAAATTGTTATGCTTTCAACAAATATTCAGTCACCAAGTACCCATGTATTTGGCCCCTTGCTCTTACAATGTCCCAGGGCTCAGTGTTGACCCTCTTCTCTTCTTCCAAAGGAGTATACTCTTTTGAAGGTATCATCTGGCCTCATGGATTAAAATACCATCTATAAAACAATGACTTCCAAATTTAAATATAAAGCCCAAACGTCATTCCAGACCTATACAGCCAAACTTCTATAAACATTTCACTTGAATATATAATAGAATTGTAAACTACGATGCCCCATATTGACCATCTCCTAATCCCCACCCAAAGCATGTTCTTCCATAGCCTTCTCCACATCACTTAGTGGAAATCCCAACCTTTCAATTGCTGTCTCCCAATCTTCAGTAATCCATTATCTTTTTGTAAATTTTTTTACTTTATTATGTTATGCTAATCACCATACATACATCATTAGTTTTTGATGTAGTGTTCCATGATTCATTGTTTGCGTGTAACACCCAATCCATTATCTTTTCTCTTCTATCGCCTATCCAACCCACAGCAAACCCTACTGACCTATTTTGACATACGTACAGACTCTGACCATGTTTTGCCACCTCCACAGCTCCTACCTGATCCAAGCCACCATTTCTTTTCTAGATTATCACAAAGTCTTCCTAAATTGTCACCTTGCATCTTCCCTTGCTTTCTTTTATCCATTCTCTATGCATCAGTCACAGTAAACCTTTTAAAGTATGTCAAATCATGTTATTCCAAAGGCATCCAGTATAAGTCAGAATAAAAGTCAAAGTCCTTATAATATGGTCTACAAAGTCCTACTGAATTAGGCTCCATGTGACCTATTTGACCTCATTTCTTTTTTTTTTTTAATTGAAGTAGCGTTGACAATGTTATTTTATTATTAAAAGATAATAATGATCTAATATGGAGAATGGGTGGGATTCGGGCAAGCTGGAATTTGGAACACTGGATAAAATTTTATTGCTGCAATATAGTAAGAAATGAAAATGGACTAAACTAAGGCTCAGGGGAAGGCACTGGAAGGCACAACTAGGCTGTGCTAACTCCATGCTAAATCACTGCCGCATTCAGCTCTGAGAACTTGAAAGGACAAGCAAGCTCACAAACTGTGGCCTGCAGTAACACCTGGCATCTGTATTGCATAGCATTTAGGAACAGCTGCTGCTAAGCATGGACAAATTCAATTTGTGTAAACATTTTGTATAAAACACCATCCACTTCAAAGAACTGACTGCAGGCACATAGAAAAGTATGATGTTTTACACACAATATGGTTGTATTCAGTATGTTCACTCATTCGTTCACAAATATTTATTGAGTAGGAACGGGTGCCCGATACCCTGTAGGGATGGTGGATACATCAGTGAACAACGAACAGAAAGCCCTGCCCTCATGGAGATTATATCCCAGTAGAAGAGATCAAAATAAAGAGATGTCTACAGTAGTGTGTCAGACGGTGACAACTCTTATGGAGGGAAACTACGCTGACAAACTTTTGAGCAAGACTCGGAGAGGAGAGATCCAGGCAGGCGGCTATTTGGATATTTGAGCCGAGAGAAAATTCTCCGCCTACCATAATGTTTTCACTCAAAATATGTAACTGGTTTTCAGCTATCTTTTGTTTTAATCATGAAAGGTATATTTCTCTCTGGCAAGCAGTGACCTGATTCCCTCTCAGGATACCCCAGCTTCGAGCAGCTTAGAGACAGATAAGGCTCAGGGGTGTGAACCAGGTCCTTCCCCAAAAGCGGCTGGGTCCTCTCCTGGACATGACATACGTAAGCATCTCTCAGGCTGGCCGGCATGTCCACAACCCCATGTCTAGCCAGCATCAGCTATGCCTTTATTTGGATGTTATTCCTTTTTAAAATAAAAACAGTTGCATTTTTTTCCTTTATGAATATAATGCATACAAATAATTTTAGGGGAGACAGTAAAAAGTGTACAATTAAAATAAAAATCACTTGTTTTCGATCCAGAGATAAGCACTGTTTCTATCTGAGGTTTTGATAGTCCAGATAACCCTTAATTGGGGAAGGGTGGGGCATACCCATTTAAATAAAGCAGATGCCTTCCTTTTTTGGGGTTGAACAGGATTCCAATGCATGCATGTAACACTCAGTTGCCTCTTGGATGCCATTCTCTTCCAGAGGCTACATGCTGCTTTTTCAGGAATGATCCTCTATAGACCAGGCAGAGGTTGGAATATTCTATTACTGAATACTCTCTGCCTGTACATTCGTGCCCATGTAGATACATTTTTTTCTGGAACACACAATGACATAATTTGATTGGGGAAGACCTTGACCTGAGCAACTATAAATGGGAAATTTATAACTTCTTTCTTTCTTTCTTTCTTTCTTTTTTTTCAGGAGGCCGAGGGGCAGAGGGAGAAGGAGGGAGAGAATCTTAAGTAGGCTTCTCACCCAGTGCGGAGACCGGGGAGGATGGGAGGTTGATCTTAGGACCCTGAGATCATGACCTGAGCTGAAATCAAGAGTCAGACACTTAACCGACAGAGCCACCCTGGCGCCCCTGTAATTTATTTCTTTGAAGAAAGGAATCTTCTGGGGATACTAACATAAATTCAAAATACAAGTAATAAGACACCTATACTGACTGCACCATTGAGAAAACTGCTTAATGTCTCTGAGCCTCAGATTCATTTGTCCTTGGGTTCAAGGTCCTGTTCATCAGGACATTGATAATATCCACCTTTTTATATGTCAGTTTGTTAGTAAGAAGGATGGCATAAGTGAAAATACCTTGTGACTGCAAAATGCCATGCAAATGCAAGGTGTTATTAATTATTAAGACAGTCCTTTAGTGTCTTAAACCTCCGGTCTTAAACTCAACTCTCAAAGCTTGCATCTTCAAACTACAGGAACACAAATGGACCAAAAACTGTAGCATTAAACTACAGTGCCCCCTAGCCCATGTAGGAGGTCAGGACAACTGATGAGCTTCATAAATAAGCTCTACCACAGATGGTTCTTTTGCCTGAGGGAAGGGCCATTAATTGTATTTTTGGCTGATTTCCATCTGTCCAAAAGGAAAAACACTTACGTGTTTTCTTCAGTATTTTCCTGTAACGTCTTTTTATTTCTAATTTTTAAAAAGGAGTAAAAAAGTATTCTTTACTATTTAAATTTTCGTTCTCCAAGTTGCTTTCAATGAAGAGTATTTCTAGAAAAAAATTTAAAAAAAAATCACTAGATTTATCCAAAGACTCATTGTGATGTTCCTGATTTATATATGATTACCCATTCACATTCACCAAATTCTTTATAATCCATTGTAAGAGACGATATTGGTCATAGTGGTTTTTTTTCACAGAGAGGAAATAGGGGGTTTAGCTTTTTTTCAAGATTGCACAGCACGCTGCTATTCAGCCCACTAGTTCCAATATGTATTAAATCTACCAATAGAGACAGGATTGTGCAAGGAAAAACCACTGATTATTTTAATATCACAATGTAGAAATATTTGTTACCATGGCTTATAAAAACCTGTACTGAAAATAGATCAACTGCTTCCTTGCATAGGCTATAGTTCTTTTGTTATCTTCAGTTCTTAATTTTATAGATTTTTGTGGAAATTTTTAAGTTTCAATAGTCCAGTGGTTAAGTTGGATCCCAAAGTGATGAGTCCCTAGGAAACAACTTATTTTATGGGTTTATTTTCCATGCTGAGCATTTAAGTATCAATCAGCACTGCTTCCAGGGATTTCTTTCTAACATCCTTTTCTATGTAAGATAAGGACTGCAATTCATTAGACTATTGGAGGAGCCAGAGACTTTGCTAAGCTTTGCTTTTCTTGATTGTTCATCTCGAATTTAATGCGAGTTTGTGTGCGCTTGTGCGTGGGTGTGTCTATATCATACTAGTGACCAGACTTGAATTATGACACAATCTTGGTTATCTTTCAGGCTAAATTGTCTCTCCTCTTTAGGGGTCAAAGATCATTTCAGGCTCAGAGTCCTTTCTACTACCTACTATGGGAAGCAGCAAATGTGATCTTGTGAAACTGAGGGGTGACTTTTATCACGTTATTTTTCTTCACATTTCTCTATCAACCTAGCTCAGAAAATACTTGAGAAATAAAAAGAACTCTTTACCAACTACTAGGTTTCTGTGATCTGATCATTTCTTAAGTGAAAACCTCTATTGCCCTAGCAATGGTCCCTTGAATGTTTTCTTTCTCTTAGGCATAAACATCACAAACAACAAACCCTCAAGCCCACAGCAAAGAGAATGCAGACACAGGGCACCATTCCTTTTCCCACTGCTTTTTTAACTTGGGGTGGTAGGCTAAATTTTGGCGAAGATGATGACATTCACGGGAGGGGCGGGATAAAAGTGTATCTATAATTACACGTTAATGGCAGAACTCGCCTTAACCACTTCCCCTCCCGCACCGTGGTGAATTTCCCCTGTGTGCGCCCATGTGGATCCGGAGACCCCTCTCTCTTTAAGAGAGCCTCCCGCGCCCCTCACTCCGCCCCCTCCCAGGTCTCTGGGCTCGTCAAAGCTTTCCAAGAGCCATGGTTGGTCCAGGCAGGCAATCGGAGCACCTCATGGAGCCGCTGCTAACCGGGGGTGGGGTGGGGTGGGGTGGGGGGGTCTGTTTGTAGTACTCTCAGTCCTGATGTCACAGGCGCGGCAAGGACATCGCAAGGAGGAGTCGGATTACAGTAAGGATGGGCAGTGCAGCAGGCAGCCGGAGCGCACGCTCCAGCCGCCGGGGACCGTAGCCCGGGAAAGGCAGCCTGCAAGGCGCTCATCCCGCGGAGGACGCCGGCTCGGCGCTCGCTGCTCTCCACGCCGGGGACATTTCCACCGAATGTAGCATGAAACGGCTCTGCTCTGCGCGTCAGCCTTGGGTGCGAGCTGATGCCGAAGACGCCGCGGTGGGGTTCCAGCTGTCTGATTAATGAGAAACATAATGTATTTTGGTGAGTGTTAGCTCTGATGATGTAATTCTGGGGGTGTCCAGCTCTTCGTCAGGGCAGCCCAGCCCTTTAAAAAAAAAGCTTTAAGCCTCGAGAATATATTACATTAAACCTACCTCCAGTTGGCAAGTGGAGGACCAAGCTGGTGCAGCCGTCAGAGCTTCCTTTGTGCTACAATTGGGGCTGTTTATTAGTCGTGGATGAGTTTAAGTTGGAGAAGAAAGGAAACTGGTGGGGGTGGATAAACTTTGCCTTGATTTGTCTGCGTGAAGTTGGCTTTTTTAGCTAGGTGAGGAAGGAGAAATGGTGCGGCGTGGGAAGTCATGGGCTAACTCAATGGAACGTAAAACTAAGTTCCTGTACTATTGATGCTGTGAGAGCTTAGTCGGTATCAATGTTTCATTAGGCATTTTGGTTTTTCCCTAATTCTGAGCCAAAAAGGGAAAACATTCTTTGGTGTGCTGTGGTTGAGCAGCTGAGGACGCTCCTCCATTCCATCCCATTTTCCTTCTAGCTACAACAGCCTAGCACAAAATGCATATTATCTTAAACCTTTAGAGGTCTGGAAGCTGTTAAATATTTGTGCAGTTTAGTTGTGTGCCACGCTGGAAAGCTCCCTTAAGATTTTCAGCTGAGCTCCCTGCATTTCCAGAAAACATGCTGAGGCTTAGATGTGGGCTATCACTGGAGCACTCTAAGCGGGCCGGGAGCTGTATGTTCGCACTGTAACGCAGCAACTTACTGCTGGGAGAGAAGGCACAACCCCTTCACTAAATGAGAAGAAGCCAAGGATTGGGACTGAATAACCTCCCCTCCTCCCTGAAGTTATGCTTTCCTTCTGTAAGTTCCACCCCGCGTCATCATCCGAGGGCATCTATCTGATATTAAAAGGTTTGTGAGAACAGCTGGAGAGGGGCCAGGGAAGATTCCAAGATGCAAATGCTCTGGGTGATTTCTTGGTTTGCTTTAAATCTGAGATCGAGAGTGATTTTTCAGATTAAAGAGGTGCTTAGGTAAACTTGTGCTGGGGGAGTATTAGTTTCTTGGGCATTTATCTATGTGTACGGTTTGCTTTGTTTTGTTTTCTTGAGACTTTGAAACATTTGTGAAAGTATGGAAGGGACACAAGTTGGGAAAGCTGAATGCCTTTAGTTGTCTTGACAGCAGTTTTGATTTCCCTATAATGTGTGTCAGCTTAGAAAAGAAGTCTTAAAAATAATTAAAATTGATTTGGAAGAAACAATCCTCATTTCATAGCCAAATTTAAGCCGAATCCAGAGTTAAACAGCACCTCTTTCCAGGGGTAGTGATGGAGGTGGTAAGCTTGTTTATTGGCAGGTGATAAAACACCAAGTGTTTCTCGTGAATATATTTTTGGTAAATGGGAAATCTTGTAAAAGAATATATCTTTTGGACAAAATAAAATTTCGGCATCTGTAATGATATTGAGGGATAAGAAGTAGGAAGTATAATTTTAGCTTAAGTTTGTAGCCTCTTGCAACAATTCCTTATGTGGTTGTGGTGAGGAAGGAGGGTTGGCCAGAGTAGTGGCATAGTCTAAAAGTAATGGTCAGTGGCCATCCGTGCTGTCCTGGATTATCATGTGGCTGTTGGAGAAACGTTCACTGGGCTAGCTCATGTTAACTGTAGGCTAGTCCAGCTGTCTTGTAAAGCAGGGTGATTCACAGGGCAATTAGTTTCACTGTGTAATGCAAGTTTTTAATAGTACGAATTGAAATGTGATGTCCTACTTCGGATGAAACTATACTCTTTTAAAGGCAAAGCTAAAGTTACCCTCTGTGTCATGAACAGGGTTCAGTCTTACCATAATTCCAGCATGAGATACGTTTTTCTATTCTTGGAGGAAATCGTGGGTATTCAGGAATGCCGTTTATTTCAGGTTATGCTATGCAGCCCCTCGCTCAAGCTGTTAGACATTCAGAACTCTGAGAGCCCACCTGTCTCTAATAAAATGCATGGTATAAGAGGTAGGGCAAGAAGAATGGAGCAAAACAACCCAGGCATTTTCAAGATTTATTAGCATCCTAATGTTTGCAAATCTCTAAGACTACGTGTGTGTATGTGTGTGCGTGTGTGTGTGTGTATTTGTGTGTTTGCTGGTATTTCCAAAATTGTAGCTATTTCAGGTAATTTTTGAAAACAACACTTGCACTTTATAGTTTAGTTGCCCATTACTTCCTTCTTCATTTTCGAACTGAGTCTGGGAGAACATGGACAAAGAGAAAGTGGGGCTGCATTCCTGGGCTCTTCTGGTGATTCGTGGGCATGGAGTTGAGGCGGCAGAAGACTTTTATTTGCATCTCCAGCAGGGAGTGATGAGGAGCATGGTGATGCTGTAGCACCAGGTAAACTGATACGTAAGCAGGATATTTATTTCCCTTGTAAATAATCTAATTTGTCAGCGTTGCTCAATACCCCCCTTCGAATATAACTGAAGAATCATTGCCTGGACAGGCAGGCTCAGCCTACCTGCTTTTCTGTGTGTCTCTTTCACCTTAGGGACTGGACAACTGGACCCCATCCTTGCTCAGTTGGAGTCAGTTCCGTGTGTGTGCAAGTAATATTTCCAGTTTTCTTTTTTTTTTCTTTCTTTCTTTTTTTCTTTTTTTTAAAGATTTTATTTATTTTTTTGACAGAGAGAGACATAGCGAGAGCAGGAACACAAGCAGGGGGAGTGGGAGAGCGAGAAGCAGGCTTCAGCCGAGCAGGGAGCCCGATGTGGGACTCGATCCCAGGACCCTGGGATCATGACCTGAGCCGAAGGCAGACGCTTAACGACTGAGCCACCCAGGCGCCCAATATTTCCAGTTTTCAAGAATAGCTCACATTTTGAGTGTGCTGTCTCAGACTTACAAGACTAATGGACCCTTTTAATGACTTAAGCCTCACTCTTATCTCCTATTGAAATTTTAGTGCAGTGTTTTCAATAATTGTTCATTTGCTCTTACTGTACAGTGATTTAAGAGTTTGCTGTTCAGTCACCGTGGATACTTTTGTTACTTATGCTATCGATCTTGCATTCATTACTTGGAGTTAAAAATAAGGTTCACAGAAGAGAAAGAAGCAAGGAAAATCCCCGTCAGCAACCTGATTGGGATTTACAGTAAAAGCAAGGAAAAAGAATAAATACGTATGAAATTCCCTCCCCACCCCCATAAATATTTTACATAGTTAAAAATTACATGTGCCAAGGATGAATAGCCATTAATAATTTATCCAGAAATAAAAGCAAGGCAGCTGGGAGGCTTCTCCTCAGATTAAGGAAGAGAGGCTGTGGGTGGTTGTCAGTACAACAGACCTGAGCTGCTGGGTTACAGTTTGGTTAAGAGGAGTACGCTGGTATGAAGGGCATGTTCTTTGCTTGAGTGCATCCCGGCTATTTGTCAGAGCCTGGCAGAAGGTTGTAACCATGTACTGTCTCCAGCTCTATGCGCCGTATGTCTGAATCATCTCCCACTTTCCATCTGGCCCACCACATTTCTCCACTGCTGGAGTGGTGAGTTGTTGCCAGTGGTCATATCAACCTCACAAATTGTCCACGGTTGGCCAGGGAGGTGCCATGTCTCAATCCTTTGCCATCCAGAGAGAAAACGGGAGGCCGATTGCACTGAGGAAATTCTGTGGGGCTGAAATTAAAGATGTTTTCAGGCCTGAGTCCACCAGCTGGAGACTCTGGGGAGCTTACAGCCAATCAGAGGCTGGGGCTTGCTCCATGAGCATAACCTGGAAAAAGGAAATAAACAAATGAGCAGAACTGAGAGACAAATATTAGAGCCCACTCTCAATGCTACTATTAACAGTGTATTAAATAAACCCCGAGAAAGGGGCGAACACAATCTAGAAAGTGTGAAAGGGCCATTCAAGTTCAGCTTAGTGTTCCTTATGGATCAGCTGTGTTCCTTAAAATGCCTGAGAAAAATAGAAAAAATACTTAGCAGGGTGCCAGTCCCAACGAGAAATACATAATTGAGGAAACTTGTGATACAACAGCTAGAAAAAATCTGGTAGGAAAATTCTAGCCCAGAAACCTATTCCCCAGCCTATAATAGATACGTTTGTACATTGTCATAAGAAGGACTTTTGTTTTTCCCCTGGGATGTTGAGAACATTCTCACGTCAGCATTTACCCTTTTGCTTGTGGCTGAACCATCAAGTTTCACCTCTAAAGCAGTCTGTTAGGAAAACAGGTAAGCGGCAAGGTTCCAGGGAAGGAAATGAGTGGAAAACAGCGGGCGGCAGAGAAAAACCTTCCTCTTTTTTTGTGTTTTCAGTGGAAACATTTAACTCGTCCTAATTAGTTTGTACTGAGTGATCTGTTATGGGGAATTAGGTCCACTAGAGTCTCTCTAAATGCTCTGGAGGTGTTTCTATCTTCCTAAGGCTGACAGGAGGAGAAAATAACTCGGGAAGGCACTTGTTCGTGCAGATTCTCCTTTTAAAGCTTGAAGTCATTACCATTATGTTTTATTACAAATGAATCTAAATGACATGCAGTAAATTACTACATAACAGGGATGGAGAATGTGACAGGTGAATCCTGTCAGAAGGGATCACATGCGGGAACAGCAATCGAAGAGAACTTGGGAAACCATGAAGATTTTTCTCAAGGCAAGCTCTCTTTTAAATTCATGTGAAGCTCTTATTTTAAGGAAACGAATTCCAGATTTAATCAATATGCCAGTAGCGTGGAATCCTTATTACACTCTTAAATTTTGAGCAAAAAAAAATATTTTTAAGGACCTTATTAGTTGCTGTAATTATATGGAAATGAGATGGTTTTATTTAAGGGATACGTTCCAAAATTCATGAGATAATGACGATTTGCAAAGTTACCATTTTGTGGGTGGCATAATTGTTCCAAAAAACAAATGAAAAATTTAAATTAGTGGTTTCTGACTTCCATTCCCGAAGACTTGGTCACAGCTGCTTTTGTCTGAAACCTTCCCTGATAAGGCCAGATGTGTTGTTGGGGTGTGTGTGTGTGTGTGTGTGTGTGCGCCTCATACTAGATCATCAAATAGTGCCTTTTTATGTAACTATCTGAATTTCATTCCTCATTCACATCTTTTATGTATTCCTAAGTCTTTTCACATCATTTAAAAGGTAAATCATTAAGTATTGGTTTAACAAGATGGATATTAAACTATTTTTTTTTAGCACTGTTGGCTTCAAGTTTAACAACCATTATATACATTAGAGGTTTTAAAGATCAAGTCCTAAGGATAATTTTCAAGCGTCTTTCTGCTTAAGAAAGTGATGCTTGTACAAGCGGAAACCTATCTCTACTTTGACCTTGAGAAAGAGATGTTTCCATTTGTATTACACTATGAAAAGCATGTCAAAAAACAACAAAGGTCATAGCTGCTGCCCTCCCTCTCTGACTCTCTTTAAAGAAGCCATTACATATCATTTCCCACAAAGATTAGTTTTGCAACAGAATTTCACACATGATTGGTGGCATTAAGAGAAAATACAGCCTAAGAGGTGGCTAGAAATACCAAAGCTTAAAGTGGTTGAGATCATGCTTGGACCAAATTGCTAGGGTTGAAAATAGGAAGACGCTTTGCTCTGTCACAGCGTTAAAATCATTATGAAGCCCCTGGAAGTCGGGCTTCATTGCATGTGAGCTTCAGGTTTACACAGCTTTTATTTATTTATTTTTTATCTTTTAAAGATTATTTATTTATTTATTTATTTATTTATTTATTTATTTATTTATTTATTTATTTATTAGAGGGTGAGCAGGAGAGAAACAGCATGAGAGAGGAGAGGGTCAGAGGGGGAAGCAGGCTCCCCGCTGAGCCGGGAGCCCGATCTGGGACTCGATCCCAGGACCCTGGGATCATGACCTGAGCTGAAGGCAGTCACTTAACCAACTGAGCCACCCAGGTGCCCTACACAGCTTTTAAAATGTAAGGTATTCCCAGGAAACCCTCTTGACTCCAAAACCTGAAGTACACGTGAACCTCCACTGAGCACTGGATGGGATGCACTGAACCCCTTCTCCTTATCAATCTTTTCCATCTTCTCTTTTTCCCTACCCTTGCAGTATCCCATTTCCGTAAGTAAGGAGGAAAGAGAGAAGTCACCTGGCCAAGGTCAGGAGGGAGACCTCAGTGGCAGGATTGGTGCTCTGAGCAAATGCTGTCTGCCCCAAAGCATCATTGTACCTGGTGGGAGATGAGAGCTGTGGGGTGGGGATGCGGTGCGTGGGCTGAGAGTTCTTTTACAGAATGAATGCTGTTGAACCTGTATCCTCAGCACCCCGGTTAGCTCAGTGCCAGGTGCATAGGCACTTCCAAATAGGTGTTAATGGTGCACCACTGAATGGGTTGGAGAATTAGGGAGGACGGCTGTCCACTTCCTCAGCAGAGCCTTTAAGGCTGATGTCCCTAGTGAAAACTGGTATATGTGTGTTGACAAGAGAAATGCTCCTCTTTGTTCCTGTGAAAACATTTGAGCTGCCTTTTTTTTTTAATCTTTAAAGGTAAGGACTAGTCCTTAGAAATTAGATCTTAAAATACATGTGAGGAATTCTACAGCCTTTTTTCTGTTTCCATTTACGTCTTTCTTCATAGGACTCTGCAGTGTAAAGAGGAACAGATCTATAGAATATTAAGACCAATGTACAAAAATGTCTGAAAGACACCTAAAATCAGCATATAAGGCAGTAGAATTGCACTTTTTATCCATTCACTTGATCACAGCTTCAGCTCTCTGCTTTACTTGGCTTCAGTGAGTTTGCCCCAGATGTTGACTGCTCTTGCCACGAGGCTGGGGGAGGTACGAAAGCCCGCTCTGTGCAGGTAGCCACAAATGCCCAGGAAGGCCACCAGTTTTGAAGACTGTCGTTCCTGAAAGCTGAAGAAAATGGAGATAATTTTGACTACTACCATTTGCACGACTTTTGTGAAGTTGCTCTTCACACTTACCTTTTTCATATTCATGCGTTTTGCTGATGAAGGAAAGTGCTTCTGGCAGATTGCTCTGAGGATAGAAACGCCATAATGAATGTAAACGCACTTTGATAAACACGGTCCCTTATACTTGTATGGCAACTGGTATTTTTCGAAATGCATCACCATTATGCTTTTTTTAATCCTTCAAATGACCCATTGCAGGAGGTAGATAAAATACAATTATTTCTATTTTGAGATGAGGAATTTGAGCGTCCGATGACTGAAACAACATTCTTAAGGTCACACAGCTAGTAAACCTTAAGTTCTCTTTACACTTGAAAGAAAAGTACAGGGGGATATATATATATATATATATATTTGGAAGATTATTTGTAACAATAATGCTAGAAAAAGTATTCCAGCTGATAGCTAAAGAAATGAATACAGATGATTGGGAAATAAGATATGTTTGTGTTTTGACTGGGTGGAATCAATTAATAACAGAGGTCTGAACATAATTCTTACTTTTATTTATTCGGCCTTGTTTTTTATGTCAAATAATTAATAATAAAAAAACCACAAGTAGAATATTAGATTAGAATACTAATTGGCCTCAGGCAGGACCCGGCTTTCTCCACTGCCTCTGGTTTTCCAAGGCAGTGTTAGATATCAAGGCTTGTATTAATTATAGGCTATCTATTCCTGCTGTGTCACTATTTAACTCAAAGCTTATAAAAAGAAAAAAAATCCAGGTCATTTGTGCTACAAACTCTTCGATATTTACAATGACACCCATCTCCAGTATTTGTTCAAGATGGAGTCGGCCTTGTCTTTATTCCGTGACTGATAAAAGAAGGAAAAATGGCCTACGTTAGAATTTATCTGTTCCACTTACTGGCTCTATATCGTTAGGCAAGTCACCTCACATTTTTGATATCCAGATTTGTGTAAAAGGAGAATAATGATAATAGGTTTCCCACAGTTCTATTTTGAGGACTAAAATATCAAGGCATATGAAAGTGCCAAGACCCAGGAAGTACATGGTAAGCTGCCAGTAAAATTTGATTCTTCCTTACTTTTTCCCTCTATATCCAGCCTAATATACAAATGTATAAAAATTAAAAAAAATCAGAAAACAGGAACCATGCTAACTGATTCACAAAAGACTTAATGCAGATAATTTGTTAGATGGGTGGTAGAATTGCTGAGAAGCCACATGGGGGCTGACTGAGGCAACCCAGAGATTAGCAATAGCAAGAAACTGGTAGTTGTAAGATGGAAAGACTAGACGTGGGCCTGAAGGCCAGGGCCCAAGGAATCATGGCAGACCTAAGACATTAAAGGATGGAAGGATTCAGCCTTTGGCATGGAGAGAAACAGAGAAATCCCCACCCTGGCTTCTCCCTTTTGCCCACGCTCCAATGCACTGCCTTTGCCTCTCATTGGTAGAATGGAGCCAGAGGCCAACTGACAAGGCAGCCTGGGCAGGGCATCCTGCAGGTGTCAGCACCTGGGTGGTCCAGGGGACCATCAGGAAATAGACCTCAGGGCAAACTGGCTGAGGACCTAGAGGGAGATCTTCCACCTGATATGAGTAGTGCTTTAAATGAGACAGTGTCTCTGCAAAAACATCTCAGTTATCAGCAAGAGGTTTGCTTGGGGGAAGATACAAGTTAAAGGGAAAGGACTATCATTGAAGAGCTTTCAGCAGCCCCTCGCCAATCTTCTGGGTTCACGTACCTACTTTGTCACTTTCTGGTACTGTGACGTTGGATAAATTGGTGAATCCGTCTCTGTGTCAACTTTTTCATTTGTACAGGGGGTTAAAGAGTGTTTCAATGAGTTGCTGAATGCAAGCTTCACAATATGCAAAGCACCATGTGAATGGGCCTTATTATGAGGATGTAAAAAACCCAGTGAATTAGAAAGAGAAGAGGGAGCTTGAAAAAAAATAACAACTTGGAAATATATGTTCAGTTATGCAATTTAGCATTCCAGCAGGGATTTCTGAGTGTACTGAGAAAGGAAACATTTGGGTACATCCTCACATAGCCCCTTGCATGA
Source organism: Mirounga leonina (assembly GCF_011800145.1). Classification (NCBI taxonomy): domain Eukaryota; kingdom Metazoa; phylum Chordata; class Mammalia; order Carnivora; family Phocidae; genus Mirounga; species Mirounga leonina. The sequence goes on from NW_023270268.1 coordinate 20,781,662, forward strand.
TGGGATCAGATGTACCTGCGAGGCCATATCGAATCTGTTCTTTGTGATTTTAACAAAGGGAAATTGCAAGAGCAAAGGCAGGGGAGAGAAAGTGAGCTGGGCAGGAAACCCTCTGTAAAGATTCTGTGCCCCATATTCCTTCCTGTCCAAGACTCTAACGGGAATAGACACGTTGAAAGCTGAGGGAGTTTATTAATAGTTGCTTGGGAAGGGAAGGGAGATTTGATATCGATTTTACCTATCCTTCCATGTGTTGCTGGACTTTTAAAGACTGATTTCTTTGGCTGACTGGCCCTGCTATTAAGAAAAAAAAAATTAAGGCAAAACATTCTGCTCTTCCTGTATGGAGTTATTAGCATCTCTCTCAAAGCCTTCTTGTAAAGCCCTGCGACAGTTCATAACTTCTGGTGCCCTTGTTTAGAAGCAATGCCCCAGTAACTGCTCGGGAGAATTGCCCTTGCAGGGCACGATGTGGAAGGCACATGATTACCACCAGGTGTTTCAACAAGCTGCTCGGAGGGATGGTGGGATATACCTTCGAGGGCTATGGGGATCCTTAAGGGACATATCCTAAGGTTATCAGCTAAAAGGTGCTTTAGAGGGCAGCTTATTTAAAAAAAAAAAGGGGGGGGGCTTTTTTTTCCTTAAAAAATAGTTTAAGATCTTAAACACTAACCTTCTGGTTTACTTCTTTTTTAGCACAGCGGCTTGGTTTTCCCTAACTTTAAAATGCATAGTAAGTTAATAAGAAAGTTATAGTGAAAAGCCCAAGCATGGACTTTATGGACCTCTTGGTTCCCTGAGAGTATTTCCCAACTCCTGTTTGTGGAGAGCAGGCCTGGTGCTGACAGGTGAGGCGGCACCACTGACAGAGAAGGGGGCTTAACAGCCTGAGTGCCCGCTTTGCACCAGGTGCTGGCATGAGTTAACTCACTGCACCTCACCCGCATCCTTAAAAGCAGATCAGTGGATCTAAATCCCGGCTGCACAAAAGAATCCCCGGGGGAACTCTGAATAGATGCTATGGTCAAGGCCCCACTGCAATCCAGTGAAATCTCCTTTTCTGGGGGTGGAGGCCAGGCATCTGCATTTTCTTTTCAAATGCCTCCCTTGATTCTGAAGGACAGCCAGAATTGAAAACCTCAGAGATAGGTAATTTTAACCACTTTACAGAGTTCATCCTGCACCCTAGGAGTTCCCAACTTGCCCCAGGTCACCCAGGCAGCCCGGTCAGGAATCCAGCAGAAGAAGTCCCCCTGAACCCAAAGTCTGTGTTCTTTCTCCCTCAATACACTGACTCCCCTTAGGGAAATCAGCCCATGGCATAAAGCAGAAAGTCCTGGCCTAATGACAACCTTCTTGTGCTGCCCCCTTGCTTCTGGAGCAGAAGTCCCAAAGAGATGAGCCCCCTCCTTTCTATTTGGGGTTCTTTATAGAGCTGGCACCCAAACGAGGTTCATGCTATGCCATTTGATTCAGAATCACAGTGGTATGGTTCTAGAAAAGATTTTGGAACCATACTTCTCAAAATTTAATGTTCATACAGATCACCTGAGGATCATAGTAAACTGCAGCTCTTGATTTAGTAGGTGTGGGTGCGGCCTGGGAGTCCTCCTACCTAATAAGTCCCCAGGTGCTCTTGGTGCTGCTAGTCCCGTGGACCACACTCTAAATACTAAGGCATTAGAGACCATTTATCTAAGCTACAGCTTTCTGCAGATACAGGGATTCAGGTCTAAGACTCTAACCTAAACCTCCTTATTTCCATCAGGTGACCAAGCATCCTACTTTGCCTGGGTCCCAGGATGTGGGCTTTCAGTGCTAACACTGAGAAAGTCTCAAGCCGACAGTGGTGAATCGGTCACCCTGGTTCCAATAGATCAAAGCTTGAATTCTAGGTTCAACATTCAAGACAGTTCTCCATGGAGAACTTGGGCAAGTAACTTGATCCCTTCGAGCCTCAGTTTCCCTGTCTGGGAAGCAGGAATGATAAATGATACTGCCTAGAATAAATGTAGGTATTAAATTAGGTGGTGCATATAAAGCACTAGTTCATTCTCACTACATGCTGACTGTGCCTCTTGCCCCAAATTCATGGACGTGAGCCAGCACCCCCCTTCATTACTGAAAAGAAGAAATACCCCAAAGGTCAAGTGTTAGTACTCACAGATCGTCTGTGTTACACCATCTCTGTGCAGAGAGGGCAACTTGTAAATCCTCTCCTGCCCTGAGATATGATGGCAAGGCATTCGTGGTTCAGTGTCTAGTTTGCCTACCCTAAATAGCAATAGGAATGCTTTTTGTTTGCTGTTTAGGGAAAGAAAGGCCTGGCTAAGCCTTGGCCACATTGGGACATTCTGCACTGGCCCCTGGTGTTCTTGTCGACCTTGTTTATCCATTAGTGTTTCTCTGAGCTCTATAACAACTTATGAGGGCAGCTGCAGCTAATGACTGTTCCTTCCATCTCCTGACCTGTCATTGTGTTAACAATCGATATCCTTAAAACAACACACGCACGCGCACGCGTGCACACACACACGCACACAAACAGATAAGGCAGCACCTACACCGCAGCTTCTACTAAAAATGCCCACGGAGAGGAAAAAACAAAAAGACTTTTAACTCATACGCTTCTTAGCACAGAGCCCGGCACAGAGACACTGGATTCATAAGAGTTGAGTGCAATGCCAAACTGTGGACATCACTCTTTCATGAAAGTGAATTTCTAATAGAGACCTGACGTTCCACTTCCTGTGTTCAGTTGGCTGGTGTTGAGTGACTGAGGCTGGCTTTGCCAGTCCTTACCTAGGAAGGCCAATTCACTCACCTCCTGTCAAATGCCATCAGCTTATCAGAGCATTTAGTCTGACAAATATGTGACTCTTAGGGGTGAAGCAAGGTGCACTTGGGTTTTTCTATTATGACTAGTAAGTAGGACTGCTACAGGCAGCAAATTATTCCGCGGTAGGGGTTACTGGGCCCGAACTGCTGCCAACTAGCATTTTAGACAAGAAAACAAATGAACAACAAAGCAGAAGCTATTCTTGCTTTCCTCGAGCATGATGTGCAATTGCAGGAAGGGCCCAGCACAATCTTACTTTCCCTTATATCCATTTTAAAGGCAAAATCGGGAGATTTTGTCTCTGGTCCCATCCCTGCTTACTGTAGCCAGAGCCTAATGCCATTCTAAAAGGGCATTAAACGTACAGAATCAAAGTCTGTGTTTCATAGACAAGGCCAAGTGGTTAGTAAATGCATGTATCTGGCTAGGACCAACACTCAAACTAAAAATTAAGCCCCATATCTTTATCTGGTGGTGTGAATTTGGGTGAATTGTCCTGGGCCTCAGCTGCCAAATCAGCAAACTGAATGATGACAAGTCACCCTACCTCACCAGGCAGCACTGTACCTACTAAAAATAGTTCAGGTTTTTTAAATGCTTAGTCCCTGCCATCACTGTTCTAAGTATATCCCCTCAACTCTTCCTCATAACATCCCTGTGATGGAGGAATGATCAGTATGCCGATTTCACAGAGGGGGAAATGGAGTTACTGAGAGGTTTAGTAATGAGAGTACAGGAAGTGGCTGAGCTGAGACCTACCTAAGATGCCTGGCTCCCCAAACAGGCTCCTCCTCCGCCATCCTGTTCCCTGTGACCTTGAGTAAATCTCAGCCTCTGAAAACCAGAGCCCAGGAGCATATTCTCAGTACTCAGATCGAGCAGCAGGTTTTTGAAGCAGGCAAACCAACTACCAAGCAAGCCAACATAAAAGCAAAACTCCTCTTAGTTTGCCTGCCAACAGCCACCTGGTGGTGGGGCTGAGGCCCAGATCAAGGGACGGTTCCAGTTCCCTTCCGGAAAGACTGTCCGAGGGCAGGAGACAGGAAATCTTGTTCATAGAACACGTTGCACCAATCCCAGTAATGCTTCCAAATCCTGTCCTCACAGGGACTGACTGGCTTCTGTGAGCCAGGAGCTGGGCTATGGGCTTCCCCTGTGTGTGTGTATACCCCTCACAGGGACCTCGCTTTCCTTTCGCACTGACTTCTTCCTGGGCACATCTTGCAATGTGCCATACATGAGGTGATCTTTTCTTATCGGATAATCATCTGAACTTGTTTTAGGTCCATGCAGCACCAGGGAAGTGAAAGGGACAATGAACTCTCTATATACACTTAAGAGAAGATTTGCTATTTTTTTTTTGAAAAAGTAAGACATGCACAATTTTTAAAATCAAATATCATAAAAGGGTAAATAGTGAAAATGAAATCTTCTTTCACTCTCGTGCACTTTCTTGTTTTTGAGAGACTACATTCTATGGAAGGCAGGAAAAGGAGGGTAGGAGAAATAGTTGAAGATGGTCAAGAGGTGCAAACTTCTAGTTATAAGATAAGTAAGTCCTGGGGATGTAATGTGCAGCATGGTGACCATAGTTAATACTGTACTGTATATTTGAGAGTTGCTAAGAGTGTAGATCTTGGAAGTTCTCATCAAAAGAAAAGAATATTGAAACCCTGTGGGGTGATGTTAACTTATTGTGGTCATTTCTCAATATATACATATATTAGATTATTATGTTGCATACCTTAAACTTATATAATGTTATATATCAATTACATCTCAATAAAGCTGGAAAAAAATAAATTCAATGGAAGGGTATATGTATATACCCACCCTCTTGTTTTTACATGGAATGGAAACATGCCATGAACCCTGTTTTGCATATTGCTTTATTTAGCACAGTTGATGTTTCTCGTTCTCTTTATTTTATAGCTACATAGTATTCTAATGCAGGAACATATCGTGATTTATTTTACTGGCCCTTTTATAAGGGAAATAACTTCTTTCCATTCTTTTACTGACAAAAGCAATGAATATCGTTGTGCATACATAATTCTTTGTGTGCATGAACACACATAACTATAGGGTAAATTCTTAAAAGTGGAATTTATGGGGCAAAGCTTATTAATTTCTCATGGGTATTGCCAAAGTGCCCCATGGAAATTTTTTCCTGATTGATTTCTACATATATTCCTATCATTAAAGAGTAGAAAACTCCTTTCAAAGTGGTAAACTGTTTATGTGAACATTGCCTTGCAGACTTCTCAAATGTGGGTTCTCAGACTGAAACAAAATGACATGGCTTTCTGCTTTTTTTGTCCGTGCTCCTCCCTCCCCAATCTATTTCTCCATTTCACTTCCATTGTACTAATTCCATATGGATACTAGTTTCAATTTCCAAAAAAGGAATGGTGCCATAAAAGGAAAGATGCCCTATGCTCTAAGAATGAGGATGTATACAACAGGGGGTTTGCACACTGTAAAGAAAATTGTCCCTCCGCTTCAAAGCTAGAAGGTTGGTCCTTGAGAGATCTCTGCATCAGTTAGATCTTAAGCCAAATATATTTGGAAGTTTCATTTTCTTTGAAGTCAGTGAGTGTTAAAAGGTAAAGACACATTTGCATAATTTTGTATTTCAGGTTTTTTTTCTTCTATTCCTAACTCCGTGTTCTTCTTTGACTTTTGCAGAATCTCTGTTTGAACATATTAAGCTTAGAAATATCTGGAATGTCTATAGCATGTTTCTATGGTAAAAATGCCACACTTATTAAAAACATGGGGTGCCTGGGTGGTTAAGCATCTGCCTTCAGCTCAGGTCGTGATCCTGGGGTCATGGCATTGAGCCCTGCATCAGTCAGGTTCCCTGCTCAGAGGAGAGTCTGCTTTTCTCTCTCCCTCTGCCCCTCCCCCCAACTCGTGCTCTCTCACATGAATAAATAAATTTTAAAAATCTTAAAAAAAAAACACAAAAGCTCCAAAAAACAAAAACAAACAAAAAACAAACCAAAAAACCACAAAGACTCCAAACAACGATGAGTTTATTTATTTATTTATTGAGTTCTTTAGTTCTTTACAAACTTTACAAACTTCAACGCACTCTCTAAAATAATGATTTTGTGTGTTTTAGCTGATATTGTTTAAATGAGCTAGATGTCATTCTCTCTGGTTTACAAAAGAGGAAAGGTGTGCTTAAAGGTTCAGTTTCTTGTCCCTAAAATAGGTTGAAAATGGCAGGCATAGGATTCAAACCCAAGACCATCTAACTGGACATCTGGTGTATCAAAATGTTGACACAACCCTTTGATATTTTCTGTTTAACGCACTACTCTGGCCACTTCTGTGGAATCATGCTAGAAGGGGACATTTATGTAAAGTGGAGGTTCTCATTTTTCAGGTTTTTTTTCTTCTATCCCTAAAAGGTCCATGCTATTGAAGAGTCCATGCTATTGAAGAGTAGCAATCCCCGCTAAGATATAGACAATACTAAGAGTTTTACCCTGCAGTAGGGGACCTGAGGAGGGAGGGGGACCAATCCTCTTTTCTCTCTTCTGTTGGAAGACAGAGGGGAGGGGAATTCTCATTGACACATTTTTTTTTTTTCCTTCACAACAAATCTAGGACATGGATGTTATTATTCTCATCTTCTCGGTGAGGAAACTGACATTCAGTTACTTCCCCAATGTTATAGAGACAGTGTGGGAGTCCAGAGTTGAATCCAGGCTCACATGCTTTCTATTCCTTCTCTCTGCCTCCTGGAGTCAAGGCTCCAGTCTGCCATTGTGTGTATTAAGTTTGAACGTGTGTGGATCCTTGCACTTCTTAGGGTCTAAATGAATTCAGAGATCCATCCCAGCCCTAAAATTCCTGGATCCTACAATAGCTTTGGGGATAAGAGGGTAGTACTCAATGGAGCAATAAATCACTGTAGCTCACACAAGTCCCAAACACCTGAGCAAGTATCCCTCATTCTATCCCTCACTGTCTGCAGACCACATCATTTATCTTTTGTGTGAACTGTCATAATCATCCCTAATGGGTTTCCTGACTTGATTCTTTTGTGCTTCCAACTCAGCCAACAATTTGCTATCCCAAGGTGTAGCTACAGATATGATAACCCCCAACACACACACACACACACACACACACACAACGCCTCCAGTGATTCTTATTCCCTGATACAGAGCTTCCAAACTGCTTATCCAGGCGGTCAGTACAGTCCAGGTTTTGGTGCCAATTTACCTTGCAGTTTCAAGGTAAAATCTCATCCTAAGTCCTGCTTCTTAACCCTTTTGAGACTCTGCCTCACATTGTCTTTCCTACCTGATACGTAGTTTGTTTTTGCCTCTGTATCTCTAAAATTCTACACATTCATTATCTTTTTCACTCTTACCCTTTTCTATTCTTTAAACATTTGATGTAAAAACATAATCTTATTAATTCTTCAAGAAGTTCCATGCAAGTGCACCTCCTTTAGGAAGACCATCTGATTCTTTACAAAAGGAGTAAGCACCATCTCTGAATTTCCATGTCTGGTATTGCCAGAACCTATCTGAACAATAGCCTGGAGTGCTTGAAAATTCTGTTTCCTGTTCCCCTCTCGAGATTTACTGAATCAGAATCTCCAGGGATAGAGCCCAAGAATCAGAATTGTCAAAAACTACCTCCAAATTTAATATCACAAGCTTGTCAGCTCTCCAGAAATAAACCTATAAAAGCAATGCAATTACACTTAAAATACTAACATGATTTAAATGTGAACTAGAAAAAAATTATATCACAATTTATCTGAAAGAAGAAACATAAGGAAACAACACTCCAGGAAATTATGAAGAAAGAGTGGTCTGACAGGGGAGACTTACCCTAAATTATATCATAAAATCATAATAATTAAATTATTCGGTCCTCAATAATAGGTAATAAAAAACAGATTAGAATATCTAGAAGTAAAACTTGATACTTATGTATATGGGGATTTAGGCTATGATAAAAATGACATTTCAATTCATTGTTGAAAATAGTAACTATTAAATAAATGGTTTGGGTACAACTGGATGAACATTTAGACAAATAAATAAAGTGGGTTCCTATTCCACTTCTTACACCAAAATAAATTATAGATTGAACAAAGGTTCAAACATAAAAACTGATGCCATAAATTTATAGAAGGAAGCCCGAATGAATAAATTTATGCTCTTGCAGTGGAAAAGGTTTTTGAAATCAGGACCCAAGCCCAAAACTATAAGCTGGAAAAATGATAGAAATCTAATTACACAAAATTAATAACTTGTGTTTGGGAAAAATTATTCAAAAACTAAGTTAATAAGTGACAAAATTAATTTAAATACAAATGTCAGGTAAATGGCTATTTTTTAAATTAACAAAGAGCCTGTATAAGAATCAATAAGAAAAGACAACCCAGAAGGAGACTATGAACAAACATTACAAGAAATATATATTGCCTGTGAAAATATAAAACTATATTCAATTTCACTCATAATTAACAAAATATACATGAAAATAAGGGATATATGTATAGTTCTTCACTTAGGAGATTGATAAATATTTAAAAGTTGGACAGGGGCGCCCGGGTGGCTCAGTCGTTAAGCGTCTGCCTTCGGCTCAGGTCATGATCCCAGGGTCCTGGGATCTAGTCCCACATCAGGCTCCCTGCTCAGAGGGGAGCCTGCTTCTCCCTCTCCCACTCCCCCTGCTTGTGTTCCCTCTCTCTTGCTGTGTCTCTCTCTGTCAAATAAATAAATAAAATCTTTAAAAAAATAAATAAATAAATAAAAGTTGGACAAATTTTTAAGAATTGGGTGTGTGAGAAACCAATCTTATACACAGTCATGTGTGTAAGGGAGTAAATTTTTCCAAACTCTGCACAAGGTGATGTGATAATATTTCTATATGCATATTTTTATAGCATGTACTCTCTGCCCTAGTAAGTTTTTTACTAGAAATCTGCTTTATATTCCCAAAAGGTCACTCACACATATGAGTAAGGATGTTAAATGCAATGTTGGTTTTTAAAGCACAAACTAGAAATAACACAAATGAACACCAGTAGGGGAGATATTAAATAAAATTATGATACAAAATGTTGAAATGTACAGCCATGAAAAAATGAGTACATTTATGTTGTGATATGGAAAAAATGTAGAATTTAATACCAGTAAAAGAAGGCTCAGAAGGGTAAAGAGAAATTCCAAAAGAAATCCCTTCGGGAGTAAAAATTTAGGAAGGTTCTTGAATAGCTATACTGATAAATCCATGTGCATTATCCAAGAGAAACATAAGAAATCATTAGTAGTTGTTAGATTTGGAGGGATTTATGCTTTTTAAGTCACTTTGAATAGAATGCTCCACTGGGCCAGGGGTTCATGTCTGTTTTATTTACTTCTTTACACCTTAGCATGAGGACAAGCCCTGCCAATCAGAGGTGCTCAGTAACTATGGAATATATGGAACTATGTTGAATAACTGGTTTGCTTTTTCTTGCCTCTCATCAAGGGTAATCTGTCATTGGAATATGAGCCACTTTTCTTGTTGCTGTTCTCTTGCTTATATTTCTCTGCATTAATAAGGTTAATAAATATATTAGTTAAGGATAAGAAATGTATTAGGATAAATATATGTAAAAGCTTCCCCGGTGCTTCCGATTCACAGCCAGACTTAGCACTGTTGGTACTTCATCTTATCCCCTTTGGGGAAGTATCTCTCAGATAGCAAGATAGATGTTTGTAGTCAGGAATGGTCCCTGGTTCCAGGTTGCAGGCCTTTGCAGGTAGAGTCCTCTCTTGCACAGTGCTGAGAAGTGATTTAGGTCCCATGTTCTGTGGTCAGCTTGTCTGTTTGTTTGTTTTTTTCTTAAAGATATATATATTTTTTTATTTGAGAGAGAGAGTGAGAGAGAGAGAGAGCACAAGAGGGGGCAGCGGGAGAGGGAGAAGCAGACTCCCTGCCGAGCAGGGAGCCCGATGCGGGACTCGATCCCAGGACTCCAGGATCATGACCTGAGCCGAAGGCAGTCGCTTAACCAACTGAGCCACCCAGGCGCCCAGCTTGCCTGGTTTTAAGCCCCACCTCTTGAGCCTATTAGCTGAGTGACGCTGGCCAGAACCCCTGGGGTCCCATCTTAGTTTCTTCATAGGGTCGCTCTTAAATTAGATGATGTGTGTAGTGTGCATCATACAATCTTGTTAGTATACAGAATGGCAGTTTGTCATCTAGCATGGAGTGATGCAGCCGGTGAATGATTACTGAATGGAAGGAGAACAGAGAAATGGAAGAAGCAGCTCAAGCATTCTGAAGGGCATCCCAAGGCAGGCTACGCCCGCATCTCAGTAGCTCAGGAGGGAGCTGAATGAAAATTCCTCCGGTGATTTACCCAAACTGGACATACAATCAATCCCCTTCTAGCTACAAGGAGATCTTAGTCTCCATTTCTTGTTCCTTAGCCTCGTCACCGATGGGTGTGCGGTTCCCTCCAGGTTTCGTGAGTGGTGTCATCTCGTGGGTTACTAAGGCATTTCCTCTGCATTGTCCTGGCTTTCTGGGCTGTTGCTGTCCTTTTAAACCTCCCTTGTTTTCATTTTGTGCCAGGATTTCCCACCCAGACATTTCAGGACTGCAATCTGAGAGATTACAGAAACCCAGCTTGGTAAGGCACTGGGGGAGCCCAAGAACTTATTTTTAAAGTACTTTGTGGGGAAAGAGAAGTTTCCTTCCCACTGGAGTTCCTCAGACTTGACAAGATTGCCAAAGTCCTTGAGTCACACTGTCTTCCACTGCGTGTGGAAATGACAATTTTATCTTCAAATACAGTGAAGTGGGAAGATAATCCATTTTTACTGTGGCTTATAAATGTTGCCTCTTAATTTTAAAATAGCTTGAATAAAGGTCTTTTAGCCAACAACTAACAAACTAATATTTAAACAAATATGCCTTAATGAGCAATTAGCTTTTAGGGTTTTCTTGCCTTTTAAATTCTTATTGTTTATAAATTTTTATACCTTAAGGCATAAGGCATACTTGAATGCTTATAACTTTGATTTTTGTCATCAGTGAGACCAGAATGGTAGAAGGCCTCTTGCTTACCCCTCCTGAATCATTAGCAGGAAAAGTGACTTGGCATGGAATGAAATAGGATTTCTATTTCCGCGCTCAGAACAGAGGTAGTGTGGAGCAGTAGTTAAGAACATAGGCAGCGAAGACATTCAGCCATTTTATTAGCCGAATCCTCCCCCACACACAGTTCAGCCAGGTCCCAGGCACTCTTCTAGACACCGTGAACCAGCAGACAAAATAAAGACCCCAGTAAAGCAACTGACCTATAGCACGTCCTCAGAAAGCTGAAGGATTTTTATGACTTGTTTTATTATTATTATACATTCAGATAGTCTAAACTTTTGTTCTAAAAAAGTAAGTAAAATAGTTTTTAACTGAATGTATTTTTTATTTTAAGTGGCTATATGCATTGTGGTGATGTCACTATGCAAAAAACTTTGTTTTTTTGTTTTTTTGTTTTTTTGTTTTTTTCTCCTGTAAACAGAGCTTGGGAAAGAAAATGCCACCGTACTGGCTGGGTGGGTATCTGATCTTTTCTTCCTTTCATCTTATATGATATTGGGGAAATCACCTAGGTCCTAACCTGAGCAGGCTTGATGTGAAGTGTCAAGAGCAGAAGGTAACACACAGCTGGGTAGGCAGCAGGGTGAGCCGGGACTGCAGGGGCCTGGGAAACTAGCTGGGGGGGGGGGGAGGGGGACAGCGGGTCAGAGACCCACTGTCCAAAAGGTGCAGCAAGCTCACAAGAGTCTGTTGAGTGGTGGAAGGGAAGACAAGAAAGTCTGGTGAATGGGGCCAACTACACTATAGCTTTGGAGGCAATTTGGGTTACTTGAAGGTTTTAGGACCTTTGTTCAGTGCCAGCAAGCTTTAAAGTTGGTTTGAAAGCTGGTGAAAAGGATCTGGTCTCCTCAGTATGGATGGAGGTTGGCGAGAGAATCTAGGTCATATCGGGGGACAGGAGATGGAGGGACTTTGAAGCATGAGGCACGGAATCCTAACGGGCCCCAGGAGGGGTGGGATGAGGGAAATCAAAGCTGCCTCTCAGAGGCCACAGTGGCCTCCAGGCTTCCCCTGACTTAGCTCGGAACAAGACAGAATTCTAAACTACTCAAGGAGGAGGGGCCCAGGAGCCTGAGAATTCAGGCTCCGGTCTGTCAGGTAACCCTGGGCCAGCTTCATGGGTGCCATTGCATCTTCTGCCACAGAGAAACTTAAAAGGAAAGGCGAAGCAAATAGATAGGGTCTAAGCACCAGATGGTTGAAAGCATTGTTTTTCAAGGATAAAGGGGAGAGGGAGGGAGAGAGTGGAAGAGGGCTATGTATGCATATCATACAAAATATCTATTGTACGCACACTGGTATCTAAGGAGAAGTTTTTATACAGAGTTGCTAGCTGATTTGCACAGCCACAGGGGAGTGAACTGCTATTGTATAGCTTGTCTGTTAGAAACAGGGAGTTTGCTGGGGGCGGCCATTGACTTAGATTACTAGTCCCCTTTGGGGACCAGGTGCCACCCCTCTGCTCTGCTATTTGTTTGCAAATATCTCTGGAAGATGGGACACTTCTTACAGCTCAGACATAAAATGCCAGGCTGGGCTCCAGATTCCATGCTGATCTTTATAAAATCCAGTTGAGAGGCTTTGTGTATTTATAAACTCATCTTTTCCATAAAGTGTAACATTTCACTTGCATAACTTAAAATAGTCTGAATTAATATTACTATCATTGCTAAGGGATTTAAGGATCAAAAGTATTTTAAAATAAATTAGGTACTCTCCAAAATAGGATTTTCTTGTGCTCGTTTTCATTATAAAACCTCAAAGAAACTCAAGGCACAAGAAAATTATTTCTTTACATTTAAAGATGGGCATTTTCCTGTTTTTGTGAAGTCTTTTTTAGGATATGCCAACTTTTGGTACTCTCCTCTCTGGATTATTTCTTTTTATAACCATGGGAAGGATGTTTCAGACTAATGGGAGACAGAGCCTGTCCAAAGGATTTTAGTTGCTCTTTCTTCCTACAGGATGAATTGTCCAAACATGTTCAGATCTTACCCAGTCTGCTTCAACTCTCTGCCTAAAGGTGGAAATCTTAAATTTTTAACTGGTTCTAGGTCTTGGAACAGGCAGAATGAGTGCCAACACCAGCTGGGGTCTCGTAGGGGACTTCTAAACCACCATTTAGCAATGGATAAGAGGTGTGTGTGCCCCTTTCCAAGAATATAGACCCCAGGTTGTATTTATATTTAAATTCTACTCATCAGAAAAAAAATTCTATTATAACTTCCTCATACAATAAGAGATATGTTTAAAAAAAAACAAAAGGAATTCTAAGCAAAGCATGTCATTCATCAGATGGGCATGTGCTAAATATGCCTCCTCAATTGTGAAGCTCGTCTTAGAGGAAAAAGGTACCAAAAATCGCATGGCTGTTGTCAGGGACTTTTTTTTTTTTTTTTTGTCACCATTTGGAACTCTTCCTGAGAATCTCCTCTTTCCTCTTTACCCCAAAATAGAAAGTCTTCAAGTTAAATATCATGGGACTCATGAGGTAAACATATTGTTAACATATCTATCAGAGATATGTGCTAAAATTATAGCTGTACAGAATAAAAGTGGTGATTTCTCAGGTCAGTGCTCTCAAAGTGGAGCTCATAGCAGAGTCACCCAGAGGGCTTGTTAAACACAGGTTTCTGGGCCCCACCTCCAGAGCTTCCGATTCGGTAGGTGAGGTAGGACCTGCGAATTTGAGTTTCTGAGTCTCCAGGTGACGCCGATGCTCCAGGTCCAGGGAACACACTAAGAATCACTATTCTAAGCTAGTGGTTCTTAATCGTGGCTACACATTTGAATCACAGGGGGAAGTTTTTAAAAATCCCAATGCCCAGGCCACACCCCTGACCAGTTTAAATTAGATTCTCTATCGGTGATAACTGGGCGTCAGTATTTTTTTCAAGATCCCAGATGATCCCAATGTGCAGCCAACCACTGCACATCTAGGTCCATCCTTTCTTTTAAATGAAGAAATGCAGGCTAAGAGAAGTGATACCAATCCGGGTCATACAGCTAGTTATGAGAGAAAGTTCTCTTGATGTCTGGCCCAGGGCACTTTTCCTACATGACACTTCTTTACCAGTATGATTGGATTTAAAATTTAGCAACAAGTGCATAATGTGACCTCTGCATAAGAGTCTCCTGAGATCTTGTTAACATGTGAAGTCTGCCTCAGCAGGCCTAGGGTGCAGTCTGAGAGTCTACATTTCTAACAAGTCCCCAGGTTTGGTCCATACAGCTGGTTACAGACTGCACTTTGAGGTTGAAATGGGCTTTATCAGTATTTCAAATGGAAATATAATAAAAACCATGACTCCAAATAAGAGGTAATAACTACTACAAGGAAAATTGGCATATCTTAAGCAACTGTATTGGACCAATTTGTAGCCTTTTAAAATAATTTTCCTTCATTCAGTTCTAAGTTAAATTTTTAAATATTTAATTTTTTTTTAATTCTCTGCTGATAATATAGTTTAAAGGTAAGAAAAAAGCAAAAATTGATTTGGAGTCAACTAACTTCCACAATGCTACTTGATTTTAAAATTGATCCAATTGTTTTTTAGTCCTGGCTGAACATTCCCAAATCATGTTGGGAAGTAAATAGTTTAGTTGTGTTAGTTTTTCTCTTTCTTGATTTCATAGTTAGGACAAGGTAGTGTAGCACCTGGTTACGACTTCGGCTTCTGGAATTAGAATATCTGGGCTCAAGTCCAGGCTTTGCTACTAACAAGCTATTTAATTATTACCACAACACTTAATCTTGATGAGGTTCAGTTTTCTCATCTACAAAATCGAGATAATGATGGTACCTGCCTTGTAGGGTTTTTGAGAGGCTTTAATAAAGCGATACATGAAAAGTTCTTAGCAAATATCCAGGCACTTAGTGTGTAGATAAACTTTGGCTCTCGTTGTTATCCTACCTCGTTGGCGGCTGGCTACAGCTGGCTGACTGATGTAGACACCAGTGTTTCCCAGGACTCAGTCTTCTGACTTGGCTGTCAGGAATGTCCCTGGAAGGCTTTCTCAGGAGACCAAATCAGAACTGGTCTTCCCATCAGCCCCATGGGATCAAATTGCAGAGTGCAGTTAACTGAGTAGGAGCCTTGGAAGGATTGGTCAGGAGAAAACTTGGATGAGCAATCCAGGAACGCTCCCAGCAGTTTGCCTAGAGGACCCCAGACTGCCTATTTCTGAAGTATATCATGTAGGTTCATCTGGAGGGGGAACTGGGAGGGAACCGAACGTGTTCATTTTTTAGCCCAGTGGTTCACAAAGTGTGGTCCCAGGACAAGTAGCAATGGAATCTCCCGTGAACTTGATGTGCACATTCTCTGTCCCCACCTCAGACTGACTGGATTTGAAACTCTGGGGTGGGACCCAATAGTCTGTGTCTTAAGGAGTCCTCCGGATGATTCAGTTGCAGGTGAAAATTTGTGAAGCCCTGCTATAGGCATAGGCAATCCTAAAGGACTTTAACCAGAGGAGTAAAAGGATGGGGCCTTATATTTTGGAAAGATTACCTTGGCAGAAATAGTGCAGTGTTGGTTTCAGTCTCTGGATCATGACTGCAGAGAGATCCAAGGAGTTATCACAAGGGATTTGAAAATCTCACATGGCACCAAATATTATCTGTAAGTCTGAAAATTCCAGAGGGGCTCAGAACATTCTCTAGTGCATATGCCTTCTATCTTTTCCTGAGTGTATTAAATGATTTTATGATCAAAAAAGGCAATTTGAGGGCATGCTTGTGTTTATAAAAATTTTTGCCATGTATTTGCTCAGTCAACTGATAGCTGGAAGTACAGCAGTTATTCACTTAATATTCAGTATGGCTTTGCCAGGAACTTTTCTAGGCACTGAAGGCAGAGCAATGAACAAAAAGAAATGAAATTCCCAACCCTAATGTAACTTGCATTCTAGTGGGGATAGAGAGATACAGCAAGACAAATGAGTGAAATATTTTCCATGCTATATAGGAATATATTTTAAGTACTAAAATAAAGGAATGAAGGATGAAGACAAATATTGGGGGACCAGGGACATTTTCAATGAAAAGGTGAAATTTGAGCAATATATTTAGGAAGCTAAGAAATCAAGCCAGACAGATACATGGGCAAAAACCATCCCAGGCACAAGGGACAGCGAATGTTGAAGTCCTGAGAGAGAACAGTCGGTGACATGATTAGAGGAATAACCTGGAGGCCAGTGTGGCCTGAGAGTGGTGCAGAATTGCAGGAGGTGAACTGTGAGTGGTGGAGGGTGGTAGTGGTAGGAATCATAAAGAGAGATAATAGAGTGATTATATAGGGACCTTGAGATAGTATAAGACCTTTGATTTTATTCTGAGTAAGATGGGAAGATAGTGACTGTTTCTGAGAAGAGGACAAAAATAATCCAACATATGGATAAATAGTATCATTCTGGACACTGTGTTGGGAATAGCTTGGTCATGGATGAGGGTGGAAGCAAGGAAACTCATTAGGAAACTATTAGAGTATTTCAGTTGAGGCATGATATGCAATGGAGGAGGGTAGTAACAGCAGAGGTGGTAGAAATGTCTATTTTTTTTTTTAAAGATTTATTTATTTATTTTAGAGAGAGAGAGAGAGCGTGGAAGGGAGGGGCAGAGGGAGGAGAGAGAGAGTCTTAAGCAGACTCTGCACTGAGCATGGAGCCCAAAGGAGGGCTCAATCTCACAACCCTGAGATCATGACCTGAGCCGAAACCAAGAGTCAGATGCTTAACCGATGGCACCACCCAGGCACCCCAAGGAAATGTCTATTTTAAAAGTAGACTTGAGAGCATTTGCTGAGGGGTTGGGTATAGAACATTATCGATGATTCAGAGTTTTGGAGCTTGAGTAACTGGAAGAATGGAACTTTTATTTCATGAGATGGAGACAACGCTGAAAAGAGCAGCTTTGAAGGGTGAAAAGCAGGAATTTGGTTTTGGGCATGAAAGACTTGAAATGCCTGTTAGATAACCATGTGGAAAATACTGAGTAGACAGTTGAATGTAGTGAGTCTGAAGTCTAGGGGAAAGTGCTGGGCTAGACATGTAAACACAGGAGTCATTAGTATGTAGATGATATTTAAAACATGGACTGGAAAAGATTGCCAAAGAAATTAGTGCAAATAAGTTAGAAATTCAGTAAGTTATAAGGACCAGACTCTGAGATGTCTCAACATTTAGTGGCCATGGGGCATGAGGTTGAACCAACAAAGGAGAATAAGAAGGAACAGCCAGAGTGGTAGGAGTAAAGCCAATATCTTGTAATCCAAAGAGAAGGGTACAATTGGTTAAGTAATACAAGGACTGAAAATTGTCTTTAGTGATTTCAGTGAGAGAAGTTTCCATGGCATAGTGTGAGCAAAGGCTTGGTTGGAGTGGGATTAAGAGAGAATAGCAACAAGGACTTTGGAGACAGCAATTATAGACAACCCTGTCAAGGAGCTTTGCTGTAAAGGAAAGACGGAAGTTAAGTGTTAGCTGGAAAAGGATGTGGGATCAGGCATCTTTTTTTGTCTTTTTTTTTCTGTTTGTTTTTGAAGATGGGAGAAATAATATGTTTAAAGATGAATAGGACTGGTACAGTAGGGAGGGAAATGTGATGACGAAAGAGAGAGAGGGAAGAGTGAAGAAGTGATGTTTGTGTTCAGACTTCAAGGCAGAGATCGAGGAGGAATTGGCCTGAGCTTGGAATGCAGCTCATTCGTAGACAGCGGGAGTGGTGAGGATATAGGCACAGATGAGATTCTGTGATATTCGTTTTTATGGTATTCATCTTTTGTTGCTTCCATTTTCTCAGTGAGATGTGAAGCAAGGCCATTGGCACAGAGGTGAGTTGGGAAGTATTGGAAATTATAGGAGAAAGGAGAAAAAACCAGAACAGTTGTCTAGGAAAGAAGGAGAGTGAGTGAACAGACTCAGGGACGGTATTTGTTTACTGAGCAGCATGAAGGGCTCACTTGATGCTAACTATCATGAATTTAAATTGAGAGTAGTCATTATGGAACGTTTAATTTCTTCTCCTGCCCAATTCAGTGGCCTGAGTGCAGGCAGGAGTAGGCAAAGATTAAATTTAAGCATGGTTTCATTGCGTTGAGGGGATAAAGAAGCAAGAAAGAGCTAGGGAGTTGAGGATGCATGCAAGAGTATTATAATGATTAACCACAGATTTAAGCTGAGTAAAGACAGAAAAGCATGAACAAGTTGAAGGACTTGTTCATAGGAGTGACTTGTAAATAAAGAAAGTGATGTTTGGAGGGCAGGATGTTTAAGACTGAGTTTGTGGTGAAATTGCAGTTATTGTGAATGACAAGTTCTAGGCTATGACTGTGGGAGAGAGTGGCTGAAGTGGTGTGGAAGATAAAATTGTTGGAGGAGAGGAGGCCAAACAGCAGAAACTCTAGTGACTTGGAAGTATTGGCTATGGGTATATTGGAATCACTACAAGGTATGCCAAAAATAGTGTACAGCATGGTGGTAGATAAACAAGTGCTGAAACCATCAAGAAAAGCAGAGGAGAACCCTGGGATGGGTAGGGCTAGCAACAGTGACTGACATTATCGTTATAGTGAATGACAGTGGCACTTTGAATGTGTAAAATTTGAAGCTAGGGGTGGGAGGGAAAATGCCTGGAAATGGCGGTGAGAGGCAAGAACATATCCCCCACCTCCATGCCCAAGGTACAAGGAAGGTGGAGGAGAAAATAGCCACCACATGAGAGGATTATGGGGGAAGTGCCCAGACTATGGAGGGAAATGTCACAGAAGAGGTTTGCAGGTCCACATGGTTTGGGGGCTGCCAACTTGTCTCCACCAAGTGGAGGTCTAGAGGATGCGTCATCTTTTCTAGAATGGGATTTCCCTTGTACCCTGCTGGTGGAGTCTTTCGGGTCTTTAGGAAGGGATTATTAGTACATGTGTGTACATTTGTCTGGCTTCTGACAGTGGAATTAGGGGAGTAGTCTTAATTTAAGCACATGGGTACTCTGTTGACTGCCTCCACTGGAGGCCCCAAGGTTGATGTAGTTGCATGGTAGGGAAGTGAAAGAAAATTATTTTTAGATTGAAAAGTGATTCTCATATTTTATAGGATCCCAATTCAGCACTCGGTGCTCGTGATTCTCATATTTTAAAAAAATCTGGTACCACTGGTAAGTTGAAAATAGTGTGTGTGTCTGTGTGTGTGTCTGTGTGTCTGTGTGTGTGCATGTAGTGGGTTGAGACTGAAAGCATCAAAGCCAGTTAGGAGTCCATTGCACTATTTCAAGAAATAAATAGAGAATGAATTAATTCACTGCCAGTAGAGGCTGAAAGGATATGACGGATTCAAGAAATAAATTACTCTTTTTTTTAAAAAAATTTTTATTGTTATGTTAATCACCACACATTACATCATTAGTTTTTGATGTAGTGTTCCATGATTCATTGTTTGTGCATAACACCCAGTGCTCCATGCAGTACATGCCCTCTTTAATACCCATCACCAGGCTAACCCATCCCCCCACCCCTCTCTCCTCTAGAACCCTCCGTTTGTTTCTCAGAGTCCATAATCTCTCATGGTTCGTCTCCCCCTCCGATTTCCCCCCTTCATTCTTCCCCTCCTGCTATCTTCTTCTTCTTTTTTTTCCTTAACATATATTGAATTATTTGTTTCAGAGGTACAGATCTGAGATTCAACAGTCTTGCACAATTCACAGCGCTCACCATAGCACATACCCTCCCCAGTGTCTATCACCCAGCCACCCCAACCCTCCCACCCCCCACCACTCCAGCAACCCTCAGTTTGTTTCCTGAGATTAAGAATTCCTCATATCAGTGAGGTCATATGATACATGTCTTTTTCTGATTGACTTGAAATAAATTACTCTTGATTGAATAGCGAAAACTGTATTTGTTCAGAGTAGATAAAGGCAGCCAACAGGTCGTATGTATTTAGACAACAGTAAAATCCATGTTTTCAAGAGCTTATGTATTTGCAAACCTGAATAATCTCCACATGAACTATTCTTATTTCTTTCTGCATGAAATTTCCACATTGGATACCATTGTGTATAAGGTGAAATTTAATTAATAGAATTTCACAGGGATGTACAAATTATTGAGAAATCTTTTTCTTGTATCTGTGCTTTTCTATTATTTAAAATAACATTACTTCATGATGGTTTACGCTAAGCAAATATGAAGATGTAACAGGTTGTTGAGATATGGGGATGAGAGTGATATTCCGTGGATCGGTTTGCCAATGGGCTATGCTAGCGCAGGCAGGTGAGGTGCTTACTGGAGAGTAAGGAATGCAGGACACCTGGCCTTAAGGGGCAGAGATCCTGCTCCATATCATGGGCATCACATTCCTGCAGTGATGCCTTAGAAACAGACATGTCCAAGGAAGAGCGGGGAGGATTGTGGACGTCCACATGGTTCTCAAGAGGAAAGGATATTTTAAGGCAAAGTGACCATAGTGAACAGAGGTGCACAGATGTGAAAGAACATAGCAAGTCTGGGGAGTCATTACTTGTCCATTGCCATAGACAGTAAGGGCTGTGGTAGCAGAAGAGTCTAGAAATGGTGGTGGGGCCTTTAAAAAAGGCCTCAGATGCTCCATCAAATAAAGATTTAGGTATTATTACAACAGGGCGTAGGGAATTGTGGAAGGGTTTTAATTAGCAAAATGACATTCATGTGATTGTGTGTTTTCAAGACAGTTATTTGGTCTATAATTCTGTGTGTTCATTGTCCTGAGCAGTGATGGAGATGGTAGAAATGGGTTTTCCAGATGGAATTCCAGTCCTAATGTTATTTGTCACCTCCGAGTCTCAGAATTTTCTCTCTCAGCTCTTAGAGAAGATGGGGATTGGCCTTTGGATGTTGCTGTTTATTTTCCTTCTAATAGCCCTCGTAATGCATATGTTAGTAGAGCTAAATATAAACATCCAAATTACTTGGGTGTGTTTTAAAATTTGAAAAGGCAGGATGAATGAGTGTTTTTTGGGGACTATTTCTGTTCATCTTCTCCATATAATAGCTCCAGATTGCATGTCAGTGATGGCTCTGGGACTGTCAGACTAAATTACTTATAACAGAATTGTCCTACCATTACTCTTGTTAAAAAATTTTTTTTTGAAATGAGTTAGAGGTGAGCTTTTTCCAAAAATCCTAACCATTTCTTCCACATTTACAAGCTTATTAGTAGAATATAAGAAATTCTGAAATCATTCTAGAGGAAGAGGATTATATATTTTATTGATAGAAAACAGTTGCCCAAGGGCAAAGGTCACACGGCTATTGTAGAGGAAGGAATAAGAGAATTTCAGAGAGGTTTCAGATTAGCAAAAATAATTTGAGTATTTTAGTTCATGAGGTGTGGCTGAGTTTTACAAAGAATTTCTTAACATCATGGCTGTGGAAGAATTAATCAGTCTTAGCTCATGTAGTGATGAGTTCCTCCACCCTACTGGTATCCAAGGAGAGGCTAAGTAACTCCTTGGAGGAAATATTATAGAGAAGATATTCAAGCATCCATGATGCAGAGAACTTAAATGTCAATTCCAGCACTGAGAATCTGCAGAATTAGCACAAATCCCTTCTTTACTCTAGTTGAAATTTAACAAATCCTGTCACAAACGTGCCTGAGTGAAGGTAAAAATGACTGAAGATAAAAGCTGGGAAAATGTGAAGATTGTAAAATACTAATTTAAAAATGCAGCGCAGATTAGGCACTGCCGGCCAGGGTGCACTGTGGAGAGTGGGACCATCCAGCCCTCAGATGATGGAGGATTATGATAAAGATTCAGGAGATAGGGACGCCTGGCTGGCTCAGTTAGTTAAGCATCCGACTCTTGATTTCAGCTCAGGTCATGATCACAGGGTCGTGGGATTGAGCCCCATGTGGGGTTCTGCACTCAGTGGGGAGTCTGCTTGAGGATTTCTCTCCCTCTCCCTTTGTCCATACCCCCACTCACACTCGCTCTTTCTCTTCTCTCTCTCTCAAATAAATAAATCTTAAAAACGAAAGCGAGAGAGAGAGTCAGGAGATAAAAAGAAGTCAGAGCACCTTGCAGAACTCAGAAAAAGCCAGAGAAATGCATACAGTCATGTAACTACCACCACAATCAAAATACAGAACTGTTCCATTTTCTCCCCCGATTCCCCCATGCCTCCTAGTAGTAAATGCCTACTTCCAGCCCCAGCTTCTAAAAGAATTTATGGATTTCTGTCCCTGTAGTTTTGCTTTTTTCCAGAATACCATGTAAATGAATGAAATGAAAATTATGTATGTAATCCTTTGAGAAGCTCCTTTCACTCAGCTTAAAGCCTTTGAGATTCAACTGTGTTGTTTTATGTATCAGTACTTTGTTCTGAATGATTGATTGACTCATTCTTTACGTATGATATTTCATGTATGGGTGTGCTACAGTTTGTCAAACCAGCCACCTGTTGAAGGGTAATTTCCTTATTTCTAATTTTTGATGATCACAAATAACTCTACTGTCTACATTCAAAAAAAGTGAGAACTACCTAGGAGTGAGAGAGCTGGGTCAGTGTGTACTTAACTGTTAAGAAACTGGGGAAGATGTTCACTTTTAAGACAAATATTGAAAAATATTTACAGTAGTCTTTTCCATCCACGAGTTTCCTTTTGTTAAGTCTAATGTGTGATAGTAATCTCTTATAGTCGATAAAACCTTGAGATTTTTAGTTCCAACATCATGTATATGGAATAGAATTAGGAAAAGAAGAAACCGATGGTTCAGAAATAGAGAAAGAGACTAAAGAGAGGTGAAGTTTTTTTTTTCACAGAAGCCTAGGGAGGGGTATGGTCATCTGAGAAAGCCCCCGCTCCTGATAAGAGGATGTAAGTGAGCTGAGGGCTAGAGGGTCTTCCTAGAACCTCATGGGCCTTTCTGGAAATTGAAGTATTAGTGACAAATAGATAGAGATAACTCTGGGTTCTAAAATCAGAAAGGCGTTGAATATTTGGAGGGAAGAGATAATACAGAAAACAATGCACCTGACCTTTAGTGTATCTGCTTGCTCTACCAAAGTGAAATGAAGTGATGTACATCATCATTACTGAAGGTATGTGAGATCCTGACAGAGATAGGAAATGGAAAACATTTGGTATCCATTGCAACTAATGTAAAATGTGTCATGTGTCCCTGACAGACATTATATTTGTGATGTGTGCTTATGTTAGTTTAAGAAATACATAAGGGGGCGCCTGGGTGGCTCAGATAGTTGAGCGTCTGCCTTCGGCTCGGGTCATGATCTCAGGGTCCTGGGATCGAGTCCCGCATCGGGTTCCCTGCTCAGTGCAGAGCCTGCTTCTCCCTCTCCCTCTGCCACTCCCTCTGCTTGTGCTCTTCTGTCTATCTCTCTGTCAAATAAATAAATAAAATCTTAAAAAAAAAAAAAAAAAAGAAATACATAAGGAAGGCCCAAAAGGCCTGCAAGAATTCATCACAATTTTAGTGCCAGTCTACCCATGTGGTCTCAAGTCTCTGACTGTGGATTCTTCTACCACAGGAGCTTTGGAAACAAACCTTACCTTCAAGGAAAACTTGCTTTATAACGAAGGACATTATAATCAATGTATTGCTGTGTGTGTGTGTGTGTGTGTGTGTTAACACACTGCAGATGTTTTAATCATTGGCTCAATTAAACAGGTTGAGTGTAAAAAGGGAAAGAACCAGTGAAAGCCATTCACACAAATTAATTGAAATTCTTAGACAAGTAAATATATTGTGTGGGTTTTTTTTTAAAGATTTATCTATCTGAGAGAAGACAGAAAGAAAGTGAGCACAAGCAGGAGGGAGTGGAAGTCAGAGGGAGAGGGAGAAGCAGGCTCCCAGCTGAGCAGGAAGCCTCATGCTCCCAGGACCCCAAGATCATGACCTGAGCCAAAGGCAGATGTTTAACCTACTGAGCCACCCAGATGCCCCAAATATATGGTGTTTTAATAGTTGGTAAGGAAATATGATATTAGGACTTAAGGGACTCAAACCATATTCTATTGAAATTATTTTTAACATTTAATACCAAAAAAATCAATGAAAAAACATAAAAAAAAAGGAAATGAAAAGGAAGGACTAAAAGCATCTTTCTAAGTAATGTAAAACAACTATCAGATTTATTTTCATACTCTGGGACTTGGGATGAACAATTTCTTAAAGAAGATTGGTAAAATATGAAGGTAGCTTAAATGTCCATAGATGGGGGGAAGCTATGAGATTGGTTAGAATATTCAGGAGTCCCAAATTACATGAGGAGGTGATAGCAGTTAAGAGCACTGGCATTAAGTCAGAGTCCCATGAGTTTACCTCTTTCTGCCGCTTACAAGCTGGGCCATTTTGGTGGGATCAGTCTTTGACCTCACCCTGGAGGAACCCACAGCTCCCTCACAGGCTTGTTGTAAGCCTTGCAGGAGCTTTCACAGATCTCAGCTCGGTCCCTAGAACACAGCCCTTGTTCTGGAGTTACTGCTGTTGCCCATGTTAGTAAGGGTAAACAAAATTAACCAAAAGTGACTTTTTGTTGTTTTTTACTTACAATCACCAGCAGTTTTAAGCTGATACTCAGGAGCTTTTGCCTTAGATTAGAACTCACTTTGTCCTAGAGTTTGGAGGCTAAGAGGGCCTCTGGGTATGTTTTCCAGCTGCCCCTGTGATAGAGGAGGAAACTGAGTCACAGGGCGGTTGTTACTTTCCAAGGTCCCATGTACCTGCTGCACCAGAAGCAGCACTACAACCCAGCTGCCTGCTCCCAGCCCAGAGCTCCCCCACGTCACCACAAAATAAATGGTCTCAGGTCACTAAGCACAGACACACACATACGTAATTCTACTCATTTACTTCTCGTCTTCTAAAATTTCAAACGAACTGATTTGTCATCTTCTACAGTTTGTTTTTTTTTTTTTTTTTTTCCAGTCTCTGGGGCTGATTAGAGACTAGATAGTACTAATTGGAAACATCAACTAAAACACAGTTAAAGAGACCAGTAGATTCTCCAATGATCTCACCTTCAGAAGCAGTTTATAGCTGTGCTCAGATTGGCTGTGCCCTTTCCAAATGCTGCCATCCCAGGGAGCCCGTTTCAGGTTTTGCCCATATTAGCATATACTTCCCTAATCTGCAGTCTTTTTTTTTTTTTTCTCTCAGAAGCATTTGGGGGTTTGAATCTTTTCTATATGTAGAGATCTTTCCTTTTTAAGGTTCTAACAAAGAAGCACTTGCAATGTCTTTAAAGAGATACCATGATGGTCCCTGAGTCAGAAAGTTGATCTGCATTGACAGTTGCTTCGTATATAAAGCTTCCTTGTAATGATCCTAACATTTCAGAGTTAAATGGTATTTACTGCACCGTGAAACATAAAGGAAAGCTTGACTTCCTCCTGTACCAAAGGACTGTAAACAGTCCCACACCTGTGCACAATTTATAGTAAATCAAGCATTCGGAATTTCATTTCATGTTGAATATTTTAAGTGTCTTTAATAAAGCTGATGTGATTTGTAAGTCACATAATGAAGCCAATCTAAATAGGAGTTATTAAAAAAGAATAATAACTATTTAACTAAGCAGCTCTCTCCCCCGGCAGTGTGATTCAGATCATCAACTCACTCGATTTTTCTTTAAATAATAACAACAAATACTTTTGGCAAGTAAGGCCTACTCAAGTTTGAGTCACATCTGGATTTTATTAAAGGTAAGCTACTGAAAGCCTCTGAACTCAAACTTCATAACTTCATCATGCTTTTCCAATTGTCTCTGTGGATATGCCTACATGTACAGAGGAATTCAGGCGGAGGTGGCCACTTGAAGGAGGAGGAAGAAAAATAAACTGTCTGCTTTCCATGCCTGATTTGGTCTCTGGTACTAGAATTTATATTATCCATCTATCAGAGGTATAGATGAATCTATCTTCCTATTTAAATAGCTGTCCTCAGAAGCAGAGTATTGGGGAGTGTGGCCCTTTGTCACCTTAATGACAGCATTCATGCTGCATGGTTGCATGCAAAGCAATAGGTTTTGGGGTATTGGTCTTAATTATATTGACTCTCTGAGGTCTAAAAAGATTAGAAAGTGAAGCAAACCCTACTGGTCCATGATCACTTCTAATGACAAGATTATAAAGCTAATATAGACATGAATTTGAAAACATGTCCCTGGAGCCCTAATTTCTGCCTCTACTCAAGGGGCCAACTATAGGTTACAAAAAAAAAATTTATAAAATCTCTTTTGTATCTTCACATCATAAATACGCTGTGGCTCCTGCAAAATTAATCCCTGGACTTGCTGTAGTTACTACTGAAAGATACACCTTTTTGTAGAGATATGTGATCTTTCATTGACCCCAGTGTAAGATGTTTCAGGTAAGCTATCAGAAGTTGCTTGCTTTTAAAGGGATGAATTGTATGGTATGTGAATGATGTCTCAAACTGTTAGGAGAAGAAAAGCTGATTACTTGACAAGGACAGATTACCAGGACAAGAGCTTTGTGATAAGCCAATGTGTAGTTGTGTAAGGTTGTATGGCCTTGCTGAAGACTCTTCTGGTTTGGTCCTGTGAGGAAAGTACAGTGATTTTTGAGCCATTCCTAGTCCCGTCACACATGAGTAACTATTTGAAGGACAATCATCATGTGGAAGTAAGTTAGACCCTCAGAGGAGTCGAAGAGTGCATCAGATGTTCCCCAGGGGACAGGGACGGTAAATTTCCACTTTCCACCCCCACCTCTGCCATCACTGGTCAAGTTATGTTTTCTCCCTGGTGACCAAGCTCATCTGGGCATGTGTCCCAGGCGGAGGCTTTGGCAAGCAGGGCTGGGTGTGGGAGTGGCAGGAATTGGACCATTGAGTACTGCTGGGTCAGGAAGCAGAGAATAGTCCAGAGAGTCAAACCCAAACACGAGTGGTGCAGCAAAGTCCATCACTAAAAAGGAGTCTAAACCGAGGCATGATCGAGCAGGTGGATTTGGGGGTGGTAGAAAGATGCAGTACAGAGTGGGTTCTTTTTCCAACTCTGCCATCACATGACCTCAGGCAGGTCTCTTATTCTCCTACCCTTAATTTCCTCAGCTATAAAAGGAAGAAATTGATCAGCAAGATGACTTTTGAGGAACTTTTCTTACTCTCATATTCTGTGCCCAGCCATGACCACTAGAAAGAAGAACCTCATTATGAACAAATTGAAGGTCATAGGATCCTTGAGATCATTGAGTTTTTAGCACAGTAGAATTTGTTTAATTAAGTTTCAAATTAAGTGCTAATTAGTAGTTTTATCTCATAGTTTTTGTGACTTCTACAAGAGAACATTTTTAAATATAAATATACCAGCTTTTGCTGTTCCTTCTTAATCTATATTAAGAAATAACTTTTGATATTTTTAAAGCAATGCACTAGTCCAGGATGCTGATATTTGTTAAAATTGGCTTTCTTTTATGGATGCATTTTGTAGGGCAAATATGTGGGGTAGAGTTCTCAAACTGATAGGCTACTGGACGCATTACACTTGAACACATTTTACTTGGGCCAAATAATTATATTATTTTAAATTAATGGCCACTTTTGAAAATGAAGGAACTGTAACATAGAAAAATCAAGAACTTTGGCTTTTCTTGCAATATGGAAAGATCTGGCAGCACGAAGCCTACATTCCCAAATGATAATAAATGTCTGGCATTGAGTCCAAGCTGCTCCTTCTAGATGGCTCAGACCCTCTCCAGTTCACCATGGCTACCTCCATGCCAAACGAGACCTCTTCTTAGAAATATATGAAATCGTCAGCCTATTACTGTAGTGCGGTACCAGAGTGAAGCTACTTGGCATTCAAATAGGCATTTATTACGCATCTCCTTCTGTCCAATACTGTGTGTTTATTCATTAATGTAACGGATATTTATTGAGGGCCGATTATGTGTCGGGTACTGTTCCTGGTATTGGGGATACTGTGATGAACAAAACATAATTTCATGGAACTTACACTTCCGTGAAAGAAAAGGATAATGAATTACGAAGCAAATAAATAATATCAGATGTTGATAAAGATAATAAAATAAATGAAGTAAGGAAAAGTGATAGAGAGTGAGGAGAGGCACTTGAGGGGAAGGCAGGGGACCCTGCAATGACAGTAGGTATGCTCGGGACTCTGATGGCAGCACAGACACTATGTTCCAGGTACACGTGAAGTAGGGCTCTTAATCCAGAGTCTAGGACTCAGTGGTGGCTTTTAGCAAGAAGTTGTACCTGAGTAGAATTTTAGAGTACAGAGGGGAGCACTGATGGATGACTGAGTAGGCAAACCAACCACAAAGTTAAAATGGTCATGTAGCGTTACCTCAAGAATAAGAAAAGTTTGGTCTTGGAAAACTCATGGGGGATCAGAAACCCTGGGAAACTCTGTTCTAATTTCCAAATGTGTGTGTTTTGCATTTTATGGTTTGGAACTGTTTCTATTCTGACACACAGTTGCTTTTCAGTGTTTGTAGTTGCTAAATGACCTGAGCAGGTACAACCCCAAGGAGAGCAGATATGGGCACCAGTGACAAATGGCCCCGTGTGCAAGGCAGAGAGTGGGAGAGGAGTTTGGCATGCTCACTGATCTGAACGGTATACTTTTCCAGCACTAGAGTGAATGGCTCAGGAAGGCCGTGGTGGGAGATGGCCATGAAGGAGCAGTGGCTAATTGCTGTATCAGTGGCTGGCCTCAGTATAAGCCCAAAGGAGGAGCCCCAAATGACAAATGTGGCTAACTCACCAGTCTAATGTTTAGCCTCATGCACCCACATGAGGACAACAACTCTCTACAGTGGGGTCTTTACATAATAGTGTGTATGTCCTAGATTGTTTCAGTGAGAGAATATACAGTATAAACTACTTTTATAAGCTTGTAATAACTTCTTCCTCATTTAAATAGTTTATGTTACACATACTTACCAATGACAGGGACCTAGCAGGAAACAGATGTCATACTAAAACTGTATAATTGTGAAGGATTAATAAAAGGACTATTTACAAAGTTGGGTAGGATTTAAGGAAACCAACAAGGATCGTGCAGCACCTTGGACAAGGAGAAAGGTAGTCATCTTTGAGGGGCATGGAGAGTGCTGTCTCCTGGGAAGTTTGGTGGAGGGACATGGACAACCAACAGAGACCCATCAGGGAGTAAAACCTCAAACTTAAACTCATTCTGCTTTCAGATAGTTCATTGTCTCCAATGACCAAAGTCATCAGAAGCTGGAAGGCTAAGGAGCCCATTGCTGCAATCCGTACAGGTCAGCCTCTCAGGAAAGGGTGGAGAAAGCTAGAGCATACACACAGGGGGGCAAAGAGAAAATGTCCAGAACAGTTCTTGAGCAGTTATATATTTATATATATATATATAGAGAGAGAGAGAGAGAGAGAGAGAGAAACAGAGAACAGAGAGACAGAGAGAGAATCTGAGGAAATACTTTTTAACATAAAACTATGGAAGATATATATAGATACAGATATATAGATATAGATATATAAAAATGTATATTAATCTGAAGGAAATCCTTTTCAACATAAAGCGTTATAGGCAGTTGTAACATAGATGAACTAGAACTGTTTTTGGAGGTCTCCCCTGTACCTTTCTATTATGAAATTAACACATGCGTATTGAGTATTCTAGTGTGATTTTTCTTGCATTATATAGTTTAAATAACTTTCTAAAGCATCACAACAGTTCTCTGCAGAAGGCAGAGCAGATATTCTTATTTATCTTTCTCCTCCATTTTACACACCAATTAATGAAGCTCAGAAATGCCAAGTGAGTTACTGAATGTCACTAGGTCACAAAACTTGTCACATCCAGTGTGCACTCAGGTCTTCTGTCCTGTCCAGCTGCTTTTCCTTAATCCCTAATGACAGTTAATCCTGGCTCTTCCTCCTCTGAAATAAGAAAACTCAAAACTAATTTTTAAAATTAATCATACTATATAAATGCAGATCTATAAATATCAGTCCGTGTTTTTGAGCCTGGATAATCATTAGAGCTAAAATTTACTGCTTTACTAGGTGTCAGATCTCTTTTTACTTGTGTAGGATAAATTATTTAATTTATTCCTGACTGTTTCCTCAGAAGGAACGCTTCTTCTCTAAGAAACCCACATGACTCTATCCCTCACTTCCTTCCAGTCCCCGCCCCAATGTCATACTATTAAGCAAGGTATTCCCTGACCTCTCTGTGCCTCCCCCTACTCCATACTTGGCCTCCATCACTCTCTAGCCAAGTAGAAATAGAAATATAAGACAAGCCACAATTGCAAAGCACGTAGGTAATTTTAAATTTTCTAGCAGCCACATTTTAAAGCGGCAAAATATGCAGGGACAAATTAATATAAATATTATATTTTATTTAACTTAATTGATCCAAAATATTATCATTTCAGCGTGCAGTCAATATAAACCATTCATGAGATACTTTATATTCTCTTTTTCATATTTAAGTCTTCAAAATCTGGTACTTACATTTAGGACACATCTGGTAAATACACTGTATTTATACTTGGAACACATCTCAATTTGGACCAGGCACATTTTAAGTGCTCAACAGCCACATGGGACTAGTGGCTACCATATTGGTCAGTACAGCTCTGTGCCTTTAACCCCACTTTACTTTATTATTACTATTATTATTATTATTATTATGAGGTTCAGCAAGGCCAAATGAGTTATTCAAAACAGATCACAAAATTTACTATTATCAAACCTAAGGTGGAACTCAAC
The DNA here is from genome assembly GCF_011800145.1 of Mirounga leonina. Lineage (NCBI taxonomy): Eukaryota > Metazoa > Chordata > Mammalia > Carnivora > Phocidae > Mirounga > Mirounga leonina. The sequence continues at coordinate 20,812,378 of NW_023270268.1, forward strand.
TTACCAATTTGGCATATTATATATTGACTTATTGTCTTTCTTCCTGCGATGATAAACTTTTTAAGAGCCAGAAAATTAGCCTCTTTTATTCATTGTTGTGTCTACAATGTGTGGAATGCTATCTCACCCAAAGCAAGCATTCAAATCTTTGTTGGATGAATAACAATCTTATGAAGCAGGTTCAGTTTTGACTCCCCCCCCCCAACCCCCATTTGCAAGACGAGGCAGTGGCACCAGAAGTACTTTCCCCAGGCCACACAGCTAGTTAATGGATTTCCACCCAGGCAGTCTGTTCTTCAAGAGCACATACTTAATCTAAGCTACTCTGCTGAACTTAAAAAATACACAAACACATTGATGAGATGATAAGCTGTCACTTTTTTCATGTTTTTCTCCTAATTTTCCTCTTTTCAAATACTGTTAAAACAAACACATATTAACAAGACACAAAATTATTTATAAGGTAATAACTTCAGGTCCTTCCTAGCTAGCCAGAGAGGATGGGTTCAGTGGTAAGGCTCTGGGTCCCTTCAGGCCCCAGTAACTGTGCGCTCTGCTGATTTACGAGGGGTTTGACTCAGGAGTAGATTTTTCCCCACAAGAAAGCATTGTTTGATAGAAGCTAAGCTCTCATTATTTTGTTGGACAATTCTCTGGAAATGCATTATATGGACTTAATAGACAATGATCAATTGTTTAAAGAGCTGAAGTTTGATGGATGTGGGTACGATATAATGGACATAGTTATTCTGATTAGATCAGAAAGCCTATTTATTGATTGATTAAGTGGTTTACGAGAGAAATGTTTAAATGCTCTGGACTGTAGCTGAATTCACTGTCTTGCTTTCACTCATACGGGCCAGGGTCTATATGACTGTATATAATGATTATGTGCTGTCATGACACAGTCAATATCATAATAACAACTAATATTTGTTGTGTTTTCTTTGTGCCAGGTATATAAGGGGCCTGGGATTATCTCAAACAGGCTTAGGCAGGAGAGTTTACTGTCTCCACACCATAGATAAAGTAACCGAGGGGAGAGAGATTAAGTAAATTCCCCAAGGTCGAATACCTGCTGAGTGTCAGTGCTCTGATATGAATGATCTGAATCCAAACTCCATGTCCAACCTTCCCAATTGCCTCCCTTACATTATAAGCATCCTAACTCACCAGGCCCCTGCCTCTTTCTACTCTCTGAAGGCACTTCAAAGGAAGTGCACTCTGCTTGGCTTTGGAGACAGACATAACTGGGTCCTCATCCAACTCTGACGATTACTAACTGTAGGAAATTGGGCAAAATGATTTACCCACTGAGAGCCTCACTTCCTCTATTTGTAAAATGGGGCTGTAATACCAAGAGCACTATTATGATAAGCAATTGTATATCTAAGCTGCTTAGCACAGGGTCTAGTGTTGAGAAGACACATAATGGCAATTATCTCTATAATTACAAAGTACTTCAGGAGAATAAAATGCTGTTATTATTTACACTACATCTTTTTGCTCTAACAAGAGGTAGCAGCAATTAGAATTAACAGGGAGGGCATTTTAAAGGAATAAGATGAAATATCTTCATGGACTCTGTGCATAACATATCTCTAATAGAGCTGCAATTTGACTACAAGGATAAAATTATTAGGACGGCTGTAAGATCTCATGCTTCTGGGTATAGCGTGATGACTGGCTGAGGTCAAGAATAAATTCTCTCTCTGATGTTGTAGAGCATAGTGAGGGATATTTGATGCATTTTGTGCTTTCCATTGAAGCATCTGGCATTATTTGAGGAAGAAGCCTGGTGTTAGCTGGATGGGCTATTGGTCATTTCTACTTAAGCTATAATAATACATACTGTGTCCTGCAGCGATGCTTGCTTAAAATCACATGTGGCTGCAACCTTTGCACTGGAAAGTGCTGCACCGGTGGTATTTTGCTGATGACACACATTTTGCAAACCAGACTGTGTCCCTTAGGTATTACGCTCTACTACGGATCAGCTTCACTTTTGCTCAGCTCTTGAAAATCACCTGTCTCCAGAGGCATTTGAAGATTAATTTAAAAGGGAAAAGAAAAGTAATTTCTGAAAGCTACTTTAGACGAGAAAAATAACTCCATTACATTGCTCTTCTTTTGTCCTTTTGGATGCCTGAATCTCTGCTTCTTGCATTGCACTTTTGCATTCTGGAGGTGATATGCTGCTAATACTTGTGATGATGGTGAGGAGGACAATGACATATATGATGTCCATTCATGCATAAAGCCTGTGTTTCAGGCACTTTGCATATCCCGTATCTGATCTCCAAGATAACACTCTCATTTCATAGAAAAGCTAAATGATTTATTGAACACAAAAGCAATTCTGTGGCGGAGCGAGGATCCAAGACCAGGTTGGCCTCACTTCAAAAGCCAACTCACCCTTCCACCCTTCTTCTCTTCCTCCCTCCTTTTCTCTTCTGTTCTTCCCTGTCTCCCTATTTTCTTTCCCTTACTTCCCCTTCCCTTTCCTTTAAAAATTCTCTTTTTTGTTTAATTAGACTCAGTGACCTTGAACAACGGGCTTGACCCCGCACAGTTAATAAGAGGTGGATCTCAAGTGACACGGCAAGGTTGCTCAATCGAAATCCATCACAAGAAGCTTTCTAAGTTACCCTCGTTCATTGTCATATGTTCAGACACCCAAGATTCCATCTTTTGTCTCTATGTACACAAATGAGCACTCAAGTCACCTTCCAGAGAATGAGCTCACCATAGTTCTGATTTCTCTCTCTCTCTCTTTTTTTTTTAATTGTCTTCCTCTGTCAAGTATGGGATGTTCCAAGATCTAAGAATCCTTCCCTAGTGCCCAGATCTGGCTGTAAGATCAGTTAGTATTTTGAAGGGCTGAAAGAAAGCAGATTTAGGTCACATTGAGATGTGATACCTTCTAATCTGAGCTACTTCCACTGTGTTATGAGTACATATCCAAGTTGCAGGTTTTTTTCTATGAGCCCTCATTATATCAGAAGGTGTTCCTTAGGAGATTCTACTACATGATTTCCTAAAGTTTTATAGTCTCAGTAATTTTATTTTATTTTTTAAAAGATTTTATTTATTTATTTGAGAGAGTGAGAGAGAGCATGGAAGGAGAGTGAGAGGAAGAAGCAGACTCTCCCTGCTGAACAGGGGGCCCAATGCAGGACTTGATCCCAGGACCCTGAGATCATGACCTGAGCCGAAGGCAGATGCTTAACTGACCGAGCCACCCAGGCACCCACCACTATCAGTAATTTTAACTATAGTTCCTACTCCTCTCTGACTAGTTGATACCTCATTTTTCCTATTTTCTTAAATTTATAAACTGTTTATAAGCTTTTGTTGGTTTGCATAAATCTGTGGGAAATATTTTTAAAAACTTTTGAAAATATCAATATGGAGATAATTACTACTAATATTTCTTTTTTTTTTTTTAAAGATTTTATTTATTTATTTGAGAAAGAGAATGAGAGACAGAGAGCACGAGAGGGAAGCGGGTCAGAGGGAGAAGCAGACCCCCCGCTGAGCAGGGAGCCCGATGCAGGACTCGATCCCGGGACTCCAGGATCATGACCCGAGCCGAAGGCAGTCGCTTAACCAACTGAGCCACCCAGGCGCCCCACTTCTAATATTTTTTTTTAAAGATATTATTTATTTATTTGAGACAGAGAGAATGAGATACAGAGAGCATGAGAGGGAGGAGGGTCAGAGGGAGAAGCAGACTCCCTGCCGAGCAGGGAGCCTGATGCGGGACTCCATCCCGGGACTCCAGGATCATGACCTGAGCCGAAGGCAGTCGCTTAACCAACTGAGCCACCCAGGCGCCCCACTTCTAATATTTCTAACACCTGGTATACTTTAGAAAGAAAATTACTTTTTCAGCCTATGAGCGTTAATTCTTCTTAATATATTCTGTTTATGGATAAGGAAAACTGCATCGCAAGAAGGTCAGGTAATTTGCCCAAGGTTACATAGCTTATAAATGGCAAAGAAACGTGCAAGATTTAGTATTCTGATTGTAAACTTGCTATTCCCCCAGAAAGCAGAGCCTGAGACAAGGGTCTGCATCGCAAGTAGTTTATTTTGAGAAGGGATCACAGGGAACCAGAATGGAGGATGGGGAAGAATCAAACAAAGGTATGTTATGCTGATCACTGCTCTGGACAACTAGGCTCAATCATGCTGCAGGCTCTGAGGTGCTGTATACAGTAGCCTCAGAAATCTCCACTCAAGAGACTGAAGAAGGAGGCAGTCCACCAGTTTCCATTTCCCTCTGGGTATGGATGGCAACATAGGATAAATCCCCCAGAAATTTAAATCTGTGCATGTGTGTGAACTCAGTCTCCCATAGGCATCCCTCATTGAGGTACCAGAAAAGCTCTGGGGAAGAAAGCAACAGATACCCATTATCACTGAAGCCAGGAGCTGAATGGTTACAGCTGTGTGAAGCTAGTTGCCAGAACTATAGCTGCAGAAAAAATGGCTAAGGGGTTATGAGGAGGTCACAAGGAATATCCAGATATATAAATTTTCGACTCTATTTAAAAGTGGTAATTATCTTCAAGATGTTCACAGTATCTTGGAGAATGAAAGATGTTCAGATAATGATAGTATTATGGTGGGCAGTAGCATTAATAATGGTAGCTCAGAGAAAGACATGGTTACTCTGTCTGAAACAGGTGGGAGCTGGGGCGGCCTGGGAGACTCCACAAAAGGAACTCATGACCTGAGCCTGAAGAAGAGTTTGTTAGAAGGAGTGGGAAGAGGGGCGCTTGGGTGGCTCAGTCGTTAAGCGTCTGCCTTCGGCTCAGGTCATGATCCCGGGGTCCTGGGATCGAGCCCCACGTCGGGCTCCCTGCTCTGCGGGAAGCCTGCTTCTCCCTCTCCCACTCCCTCTGCTTGTGTTCCCTCTCTCACTGTCTCTCTCTCTGTCAAATAAATAAATAATCTTTAAAAAAAAAAAAAAAAGGAGTAGGAAGAAAAGGACATTACACAGAGAATGTGGGGAGAAGAATGGAGCCCTCCTGTCCTCTTCAGGAGGGACAGACGCCTTGTGTAGAGAGCAGTGAAGGTATCATTGTCAGATGAGGCTGGAAAAGTACATTTGTGCTGGATTAAGAAGGCACAAAATGACCAGCCTGAGTGGGAGAGGCGGGAGAAGAGACACTTAGAACATCATTGGTGACCTTTGATGGCCACATTTGGGAGAATTTGTGAAGTAAATTGAAAGTGGGAGGTCAATTATTTTTAGTATTGAATAGAATTGAGTATGATTTTAGAAAGGAATGGGTGGTGAGGGAGAAAGCCTACTTCACTGAGGGTGAAAACCGATATAGTACAATCTTCAGAGAAGTGCAAGTGTATGAGATAGAGCCTGTGGGATATAGTGGCAAAACCCAGAGACACAAAGTCGAGGTTTTTTGATCTGATTACTCCACCTGCTTAACAGCTGTATGAATATGAACAATTTAGTTAATAGACCTCAGGATCTTCATCAAAAAATGAGGTTAGAAATAGACACCATACAGGGTACCTGGGTGGCTCAGTTGGTTGAGCAACTGCCTTCGGCTCAGGTCCTGATCTTGGAGTCCCAGGATTGAGTCCCGCATCGGGCTCCCTGCTCGGCGGGGAGTTTGCTTCTCTCTCTGAACCTCCCTCCTCTCATGCTCTCTGTCTCTCATTCTCTCTCTCAAATAAATAAATTAAAAAAAAATCTTTAAAAAAAAAAAGAAATAGACACTATACAAAAGGTTTTATGAGAAGAAATAACTCAAATGTGCATTGATGGATGAATGGATAAACAAAATGTGGTATACACATACAATGGATTATTATTCAGTCTTAAGAAGGAATGAAATTCTGATACTTGCTATGACATCGGTGAACCTTGAAAACTTTATGGCAAGTGAGATAAGCTGGACATAAAAGTACAAATATTATGTGATTCTGCTTCTATGAGATACCTAGAATGGTCAAATTCATAGAGACAGAAAGTAGAACAGTAGTTACCATGGATGGGGGTAAAGAGGGAAATGGAGATTTACTTTTTAATGGGTACAGAGTTTCAGTCTGGGACCATAAAAATGTTCTGGAGATGGGCAGTGGTGATGGTTGCACAGCAGTGCGAATGTGCTCGATGTTACTGAACCATATTTTTAAAGATACTTAAAATAGCGAATGTTTACATAATAAAAATTTTACCATAATAAAAAAGTTAAGTGTTGTGAGAATTAAGATGAGCAGCGCATACAGATAACACAGTTTCATAGCAATGATGATCCGAATGTTCAACAGGTGGGCATCAAGGTCTTGGTGAATGTAGGACAGAAGAGAAGGGCGATGGGTGAAGATGGTCTAGGAAAGGAGGTCAAGACATCTCAGGGGGAAAAAAGGAGGAAAGGATGGGCATAAACATTTGAGTCCATTTTTAGGTAGAGGGTAAGGAAGTGTAAAGCGTGCCTGCCTGGTGACTCTTCTCTGGGTGAAGGAGTGTGAAGCTTGAAGGTGAGGTCGAGGACTTGGGGAAAGTTACAAAGCTGTGAAACAGCTGCTGTGGGTGGGAGAGGAAGCAGACTGGGGATGAATAAAATAATTGCCAAGTAGCAGAGAGGAACCGGCTGAGGTTGACTACAATAAATTTGTAATGGAGCCGAGTGAGCATGGCTATGTCATTTTCTCTAACAGTACTTGGCAACACAGAAACAACCTAGAGAAATAGTCACTTGGATTGATTTAGGGTATGGCATTGGCAAGACAGTATTGGTCAAAAGTTAAAGAGTTGGGGAAATTGAGGGTACTCATGAGAATACGGTTTAATTGGTTGACCATGTAGTCCAGGCTGGAGAGGAAAGAAAAAAAAGAAGGAGGGGTTGAGAGACTGAGAGGAGACCAGGAAGCAAAGGACCAGAGGTTGTGAGAAAGGGAATGTATAGTAATCATGGATTGTGATCAGAGGTCAGAATGCCTCAGTTCAAGATTTTGCAGGAGTGGTTCCAGATACTAATCAAGTAAATGCTTGGGTTGAAGGCAGGTGAGTGGTTTCAAGCTTTAGGTGTATCAGTATTACCTGAGGTTCTTTAAAACGTCCTTTGCTGGGTCTAACACCCAGAGTTTCTGATCCAGTAGGACTGGGATGGGGCCAGTGAATCTGCATTTCTAACAAGTTCTCATTTGATGCTGATGCTGCTGGCTTGAAGACCACACTAAGAACCACGGGAGCAGAACATAGAAAGAAGTCTTAACATTAGTGGGTAGGGTGGATCTTCAATATAGGTATTATACATGGAAGAAGATGAAGAAGGAGTACTCTGTTCCATGTGTTGAAGTTTTCAAAGAACATGAGGAAATGACCTGGGGGTCTGAAGATGATCATCAGGAGAATGTAGAGTCAGGAACATAAGCACAGTGAGGGATAAGCATGAGATCTCTGCTAGGCTGACCAGTTTACCCATCTGATGAGGGCTCTACATAGTGTTCAAACCTTGGTGTGGCCCTGAGTCTACAGGTTCAGGTACCTTTAAGGACCCCCAAACAAAACTACACTGAGTTACATATGCATCCTAGATAGCTTAGTGGTTTAGTGCCCTTTCAAGTCAATATTCTTTGGATTTGTGTTATATGGACATATATGTTTATCCATACATATTTCTTTTATATTAAAATTATTGTAGGAGTGCCTCCTGGCTCAGTCAGTAGAGCTTGTGACGCTTTTTAATTTTTTAAAGATTTTATCTATTTATTTGAGAGAGAGAGTGAGAGAGAGAGAGAGCACGAGCACAGGGAGGGGCAGAGGGAGAAGCAGCCTCCCTGCTGAGCAAGGAGCCTGATATGGGACCCGATCCCAGGACCCTGGGATCATGACCCGAGCTGAAGGCAGACACCCAACCAACTGAGCCACCCACGCATCCCAGCTTGTGACTCTTGATCTCAGGGTTGTAGGTCCTAGCCCCACATTGGGTGTAGAGATTACTTAAAAATAAAAACAAAGTAAAAACAAAAATTAAAAAAAAATATATTTAGTGAGAAAAGTCTAAAAACTGGATCTTTCTATTAAAGAAATTGAAATTTTATATATAAAAAATTATATATAAATTTAGTGTCTAGAATAAAGGATTTTTTACATGTACATTATAATTGGTATATTTAATTCTCAGTCTTTTCATCACTCAAAATGTTTAGTGGATCACACTCATTAAGTTGTAAAGTCTCATTGAAAATAGTTTAAGGGGCACCTGGGTGGCTCAATCATTAAGTGTCTGCCTTTTGCTCAGGTCAGGATCCCAGGGTTCTGTTCGGCAGGAAGCCTTCTCCCTCTCCACTCCCTCTGCTTGTGTTCCCTCTCTTGCTGTCTCTCTCTGTGTGTCAAAATAAATAAATAAATAAAATCTTAAAAAAAAAAGAAAAACAGTTTAAAAAATCCTCATTCTTTCTTATTGGCAACCACGTAGAATAACAACACTTTTTTTTTTTTTTTTGCAATTTTTGACCCAGCCAAATTTTTGGAAGGCATATTAAAGACTTTCACATTTAGGGCGGGTGGCTCAGTTGGTTAAGCAACTGCCTTCGGCTCAGGTCATGATCCTGGAGTCCCGGGATCGAGTCCCACATCAGGCTCCCTGCTCAGCAGGGAGTCTGCTTCTCCCTCTGACCCTCCTCCCTCTCATGCTCTCTGTCTCTCATTCTCTCTCTCGCAAATAAATAAAATTAAAAAAAAAAAAAAGACTTTCACATTTAGATTTTTAAAACAATGAAGATAATCCCCCTTTCCTCAGTCAGCGGCACCAAGGCATGTATTATTATTCAGTCTTAGAATTTTAGCTGATGCTGTCTAGCATTTTCAGGCATCGGTAAGCTCGCTGATCTCAGAATTGGTAGCAAGATCTGTCATTTCAGAATTGGCTGGGGTGAATGCTCTCTCTATTTGTTGGAGATAAGTGGGTGAAAATGATGTAAGACTTTCAATTTCTGCTGGCATTAGACAGATTTTCTGAGCTCCCTGGAAATTCTCAGTACCTCCATTCCCTAGACCTTCAGCTTCTTGTGCTATGCCACCCACTCTCAGTGTCAAGGAAGACTCCCAAAGCCACCTCGTGTCATCCAGTAGCTAGTCTAGGAGGGCCAAGCTTTCCTTTTGGGCTGCGACTAACTGGCTACTTTAGTTAGCACTAAGCTCTGGGTCTCTAGCTTCTCCTGATACTTCCAGACGTGGGTGAAATGCCACACCTCTTGAAAAGTGGAATGCGGTTCTGTCCCAAAGAGGTCAGATGATGCAACCTGGAAGGGGCGGGGAGGGGAGGGGTTGACTTCCTATGGGGCACATGTAAGACAGGAAAGGAAGAGGAAAGGTAGCCAAATTCCCTTCTCTCTCATTGGCTGCTCCACAGTACAGCTTCTCTGCACAGCCTTTCTGGAAAAATCAGATGTGGTCCAACAGAGCTGGCTGTGTCTCTTCACAGCTTCTGGTGAAGCAGTGGCCATGCATCACCTTGCAACTCTTGCCAGTCTTCCCTGTCTCGCATCTCGTTTCCACCCTCTCACTGCCCCAGCTGTGCACCTCCTAAATATAGCATTAATATTAATTCTTGCCTCGGGCTCTGTTTCCTAAGGAGCCAGGTCTGAGACGTCATTCAAGGGCACTATCTACTTCGGTAGGAGCAAAAGCACTTACATTTCACTAGGTCTGTGAAGAGTCATATTTAGAGACCAGTATAAACTGCCATAACATTCCCAGTGTAATCCAAGGGTATTTTAGGGCAGTGACTCTCAGTATAATGTCCTCAAGCCAGTATAGTCAGCATCACCTGGGAAGTTCTTAGAAATGCCAATTCTCAGGTGGTGGGACCCAGAAATCGTGTTGTTGTTTTAAGCCTTCTCTGTGATTCTGATAAATCTTGAGACTCACTGTGTTAGGGTTTCTGATAAGATTGATGCCCCAGGCAGCTACCTGACTGGCCTCCCCAGACTCTGATACTGTTACAAGAAGCAAGTCAGTTCTCAAAGCAAGGCAGTTCTGACACATAAGAACAAAAGGCATGTGAAATCTAAACCTAAGTGTCTAATTACTAACGTGCAGTTGAATCTATACTGAATGTCCAGGGACTATATATCTCTAGCGGCTTTTCAATTCCACCCTTCCCAGGTTGCTGAAAAGGCCCAGTCAGTCTGCAGGTTGCTTGGTGAGCATGGGAGCAAAGGGAAGTTGATCGTTTTGAGTGACAGTCCATTTAGACATGGCAAGTTCATGGGGCTTATGCTACCCTACTACAGAACACACGTCTGCAGCGATTGAATACTAGTGGTTCATTAAATCTGGTGTTGTTCTCCTCTGGACAGCACTGGATAAACAGCAAAATTCTCTCTCTGGCATCTACTTTTATAGTATTGCATTAGAACACATTCAGCTTGGCATAACTGTTCTGAGATTCAGTTGTTCAGTCTTCAATTGTGATAGTATCTTTGTGCTTTAAGAAAAGAAAGTAGGGAAGGCCAGATGATTCTAAATATTTGGACATCAGAAAAATCTCTGGGTGTTGACATTGCACAGTCTCAGCCGCGGGAGTGTGTACGATTTGTATCTCCAACTTCCCTTTCATTGTTACAGAGAATATTTTTCTTAGCTTATTTAAATAGATAATAGTCTTCTTGGCGAAAGACATCTCTCTCTATATGTATTGAAGTATGTTGTTGGGAACATAAGCACATTATAATAATTTCATAGTATACACATGCTGTTTTCAGATACCCTGGTGTGCTCTTAATTGATCTTCTCAACATACGGTATGGTAAAAAGCTGTTGAGTGGGAACTGAGAAATTTCTCTTTGTCATTTTAAAAATTATATGGCTTGGCATTTGGTTTTCACATTTTATTTCTGGAGTTATTAGCTGAATATTAGAATACCAACTGAATATTCAAATTTCATCAGATGATAACAGTTGTGGCATAATTCATGGATTTTTAAAAAGTTTATTATTTAAAAACAGCTTTAACAGTTTGCCCTTGCACTATGGAAATAGAAACATTGGTAAAAACACTTAAAGCTGCTGAGACTTAAAAAGAATACAGTTAATATCTAGCTGTGATAAAGACTTGTTTTTTTCAGTTTTATAATATAAAGATAACTAATGAATAATGATATAATGATGTGTTTCACGGTATGCCTTATCCCTCCCCTTCATTTATTGACTGCCTAATTTTGTTTCATTTGAAGTAACTTATTTATGATTGTAAAATTATTCTATGTCAGCTTTATTTATAATGGGAGAAGTTGGACGTATCATAAATGCCCAGTGATGGGGCATTGGTTAAATCAGTTATGGTATGTCCCTAAAATAAAGTACTTTTCAAAATTTCAAATGATGTTTTAGTAGTATATTTACTAAAATGTCTTCTCAAAAGAACAAAGGCAGTTTCAAATGATTCTGTTTTTGTTAGCTAATGTGTTTGCCCCCCCTCAAATATATATTTTAAAAAGGAGCAAAATTGGGGCGCTTGGGTGGCTCAGTCAGGCGGCTGGCTGACTCTTGATTTTGGCTCAGGTCATGATTTCTAAGGGTCATTAGATCAAGCCCTGAGTTGGGCTCTGTGGTCAGTGGCGTCTACTTGAGGCTTTCTCTCTCTCTGCCTCTGCCCCTCCCCCCCAAATAAATAAATAAATCTTCAAAAAAAATAAAAATAAAAAGGAGCAAGATAGACACCAAAAGTAACAGAGGTGACTTCTGGTAGTGAGATTATAGTGATTTAAAAAATTTTTTTCTATTCTTTGCTTATTTTTGTTGTCTAACTTTTTAATAATGAACATAAAGCTTCATTAAGCCCTTCAGCTATTTCTCAAATGGAACAAATCAATACTGTACATGATTATCATTGATGAACTATTGTTTTTTCTTTTTGTGTTACTCCCTATGAATTTAGAATTACCTTTTTCTTTACTCAGAAAACATAATGGGTTTTGGGTTAATAGTTTTGTTACTTATTGCTTAACACTAAATCCCAAACTAACTGACTTACAACAACAGTACGTTATTCCTCGCGATACGTTGGGTTTGGGTACTTCTGCTTATTTTGTCTGGCTTATATATAGCAGCATTTATCTCAAGAGTCTCTGGGGCTGTAAGTTCCAAGGTGACCTCATTCACCTTTCTGGAGGTTGGTGCTAGCTGTTGGCTATGAACCCTGGTTCTCCTTTTTATGGCCTCCCCTCCTCCATTAGACTAGATTGGCCTCCTTTCCTACTGGTCTTCGGGCAGCATTATTGGGCGGCAAGGGCAAGAGTGTGAAGCCTCGTGAGACGTGGACTCTGGAATGCACGTGGCATCACTTAACTGTCATGTTCCATTGGAAAATCAGGTCACAGGGCCAGTGATAACTCACAGGGTGAGAAAATAGGCTCCTCTTCATGATGGAAGGATCAAGAAAGTATTAATATCTATATTTAACTTGCCATAGAAGTGACCAAACCATTAAAGGTAGAATCCCACTTTTATTGACAAAAAGTATTTTGTGGCTCTCACATCTTGACACTATAAGTAATTCCAATGTCATATAAAAATACTCTCTTAAAACTGAAAAGTATTAAATGTTTAGGAAGTGTGAATTATCTCATTTAATCAACAGAACAACAATGGTAGTTACAATTGTTTTTTATTCCATTTTACAGAGAAGGGAAATTAGGTTGAGAAATATTAGCCCTGCTGCTTAGGTCACAGCCAGTTAATGGTGGAGATAATTTTCAGATTCAGATTCTGACTCCAAAATCTGATTTCTTAACTTTTCTCCCTTTGCTGCCCAATGCAGTAGTCACCAGCTTCATGTGGCCATCGCAGACTTTAAATTGGCTAGTCTAAATTGAGGTACGCTGTATGTATAAGATGTATACCTTTTTATGAAGACTTAATACAGAAAAGGAGTATAAAATAGCTCATTTTTTTAGATTGCTTATATATTGAAATGCATTTTCATTTGAATTGAATTAAATAAAACATTATTAAATTAATTTCACCTGTTTCTTTTTACTGTTTTCTCATGTGGCTACTAGGAAATGTAAAATTACATATGTGGCTCACATCTGCGGTACACATTATATTGCAGTTGATCAGTTTTACTCTATACACTCATGCTTTTCAGTTTCTCATAGTTATTTTTTTAATTACATGGTTGGAGACCATACATGATTTCAAGGCATAATATTTAAATCTCTTTATACCGATGTATAATCTGCACTTGCCCACAATAATAATAGCAGCCTTAAAATCCAAACACAGTAATAATTTAGTGTTATGTTGTATTACATTACTGAAGAAAACTGTTACAAACTGAGTGTATATTTCTTCACTTTATTATAACATTTACAACTACCAAATAGCTTGGTGTTTTAAAAGAGTTAATTTTAAAATTTTCATTGTGTCTGTTTCCTTTGTCTATATTATTTATCTTTAATTATTCGAATGTGGGTCACATGAAAGGTTAGGATGTTTCAATTTGCCTTTATCCCTTATTTGTGTGGAAACCCAAACTGGACATCTGTGACAGCCAAAGATGCCTGCCTGCTAGTTTTCACCATTGTTCTTTCTGTTTCCCTGGTTGACCCATTCTCCCTGCTCTGATTGTCTCAGTTGAGGACTTATTGCCTGGGGAATTCACCTGTCTTGCTGTCACACTTGGCTTATTGCTTTACCGGTCCCTTGGCCAAAACCTCAGGCGGGCTGATCATTTGTACTTCTGGCACTTCATTTTCTAAATTAAGATAGGCAGATGTGTTGTTCCATACAAGGAAGGTTTTCCAGAAATCTCAGGTCATTAGTAATTTGGCAATGCCAATAACTACTTTCATCAATTTCTCACGGGTTTGTCCTTGGTCCTTTTATGAGCTGTGCTATTTGGAGCCCTTGAAATCTAGCTGGAGTGTCTGGTTTAAACACCCACCAGGTGAAGCAGCTCTTTGGAGCGATACTTCTTCTTGTTGGAGCGAAATTGCATGTGCCAGCTTGTCAGTTTGGTTTATAAAGTTCATCACACACAAGGTTAGAGAAACGCATATGGAAAGACTGAAGGGGGAGATACAAAAATTTGAAAATCAAATGCTTAAAGTTCTGCCACTTCTGCTGTCCTTTATGAATGGTTAGGCTGTGCCATGTTGTGTGTTTGTTTCTTTTGTTAAACTTAAATATTTTGAAAATGTGCTTATATTTCAAGAGTAGGTTGAATTCTTGTCCCCAAGGCAAATGATGCTTCCAAATAGCTAATAGCCAAAAAAAAAATCTTCAGGGACATTCCTCTTTTTGACATTTCTTGAATATTAAAACAAAAGAAGTCTATTCTTTTCTTACATTCAATAAGAAGGAATCCAGTATCTCTCTTGCTAAGACAAAATGGGAAGGCAGTTGTTTAAGAAAATAAAGTTTAACGCCTGTGTGGACCAGGACTTTGCAGTATTTCTTAGCATGAGTAGGATATGTTCCTTCCTTCAGATACAAATTAGAAAAGGCTAGTGCCAATACCCACTGGATTCTTTATGAAGCTCATAGACCTTATCGGCTTCCTTGCTAACTAGCAATGTACCTGCTCTAAAGCATTAGCTTAAAAATTAGAATTTTCCAAATTGCCATACAGGTTTGCTGAACTAGCAGAATACATCCCTGTCATTTATTTTCCTAAGCTGTACTCCTGCTTCATTTAAAATGAAGACATCCCTTGGAACAAAATTAATCATTAATTTTTTTCCAAGTAGGCTCTTGAAAAATGTGACATTCTTAAGTAGCTAATATGTTCAGAATAAAAATGGGAAATTCTTTGGAAATCTGTTTGCAACCTAGCTTTGCTCTGATTAATAGCCCTTGCAAATGTGTGCTTATTATACCATAAACATGACCTTTATAAGAACATTAGAAAAATCAAACTATGGATATGCCATGTCAGAGCCTTTTTAAATGTCAGAAAATGTAATGCTTTTAAATTAATGTGATTTTTATAATACTTAACTGTTGAGGGTATTTTTGAACTTCTTATGAATTTGGGGTTTATTAAAGATTCTTAAAGGGGTTCCATCATTGAAATAGTCAGGATCAGCTCAAATTAGATGCTAAAGAACATAAACTCCTCGGAAAGATAAAAAACAATTAACTATTTTTAGGTTTAGTGTGGCTAAGCTTGCCAAACATATAAGCTATTTACTACCTAAGTTTCTTTGAGCTCCTGACCAGAAGAGGGAACTGAGCAGCTAGAGAAATTTTTAATCCAAGAGAGATGCTTCCTAAACACAGTGCTTGGGGGAGTATGTGTGTAAAGGGGACAGGGGGTGGAGCAGAACATGTCTGGTTCTTGTTGGACTTGATAATGATGTCTGGTGGTAGATATATAACTGATTCAATGGGGGAGGTTTAGGTCTAAGTTGGGACATACACCTCACACAGGGTTAGATTTCTACTACTCAGTAATAAATTTACCAGGAATTTGGAGGCTTAAAATAATACTCATTTATTAGTTCACAGTTTTGTTGATCAGAAGTCTAGCACTGGTGTGGTTGTGTTCTCTGCTTAGAGTGTCATAAGGCCGAAATCAAGATGTTGGCTGGACTAATCTGGAGACTTCAGAGGAAAAAATAAAAATCTGTTTCTAAGCTCATTCTTGCTGGCAGAATTCAGTTCCTATGGTTGTAGGACTGAGGTCTCTGTTTCCTTGCTCCTGTGAGCCTGCTCCTGTTCTGAATTCCTTAACTGTATGGCCTCTAGCTGCAAGCCAGCAACAACACACTGAATCCTTTTGGTGCTCCTGTGGCCAGCAGGAGAATGTTCTTTGCTTTTAAAGGGCACCTGTGATTAGCTCAGGCCCAATCCTCCGATTCTGAGGTCATGTCACATAGAATAACATGATCACAGGAGTAATACCCACCAAATTCACAGTCCTGGGGATTATGCACAGTGTGTACACAGGGATGCAGGAAATCTTAGGGGCCATTTTAGTATCTGCTCAACACACATGGACACACATACTCCCGCCTGGACCTTGGGCTTATCAATTCCATTCTCTGGCCTCAGGGTTCTTAGTGTATGCTCCCTGGACCAACAGCATCAGCATTGTCTGTCAATGAGTAAAACATGCAAATTAGCAGGCTTACTCAAGACTCAGTCAGAAACTCAAAGTAGAGGTTGGCCTCAAGAGTCTGTGTTTTAACAAATCCTCCAGGTACTTCTGATGCTCACAAAGTTTGAGAACCAACACTTTAGAGCAGGGTCAGCAAACTTACAGCTGGTGGCAGAGAAACTAAATCAGGTTTGATGACTGTTTTAGTAAATACAATTTTATTGGATCATAGTCATGTCCATTGGTTTAAATATTATCTGTGTCTGCCTTCGCACTACAGTGGTGGAATTATAGTATAGACCATATGGTTCACAAAGCCTAGAATATTTATTATTTGGCTATTTCAAAAATAAAAAAAAAGTTTGCCTACCCCTGCTCAGGGAGTCGATTACTTGATTGTTTAAGTCCCATCCTATTCTAACTCGTCCTGATTTTTTTATGTCTTCCCATATGAATCCTACCAAATTGCAGATGAGATTTAGAAGCTCATTTTTAAAAAGTTTTTAAACCTTGATAGTCATTCCTATTAGAGGACCTGAAAGTGTGCCATTTCCTCCAGACATGGTTGCAACTAAAATAACTTCGTATTCTTCCTCTGCACTTTCAGTCCTCTGTCTGCTTTTTCTGTCTTAAGTGAAAATGGAGAACATCTGTTCACCATCCTTCTTATATTACTTTTCAAATAGTCGGAGGCTATTAAGTCACACTGAGTCTCTTACCTGCAGGCAAACATTGCCAATAACTTTAGCTTTTCCCCATTCCTTCTCTTTTCGTATGTGCCTACCCTTGAATCATGTCCTTTTCTCTGCTTTGGATATTTACTAGGGTGTGCACTTCTTTCATAAGCTGTTAGACCGTGAACATACTTAACTAATCTTTCTGGCAACATTAAAATAAAACAGAACAACAAACAAATGAACCTTCCAGGAGTCCAGATTTTAGCTTTTTATTTTGTGAAGATTTCTATGTAATTGTGTTTCTTTTGACCTTACCTTTGTTTGAAGTTCACTAAATGTGGCCTAATGCCTTACTTTACACCCTTTTCTCTCCAGAATCAGTCCAACAATCAGGCTTAATATGATTAATTCTTATGTTCTGAGGCTGGACTCATTAATGTTAAACATGTAGTATACTGGGTGCTTTTCACTGGCATCTGATATTTTTAGTTGGCCAACCAATTGGTTCAACATATTATAGGTGCCCAACTCTAATTTACGAGCTTTCTTTTTTCATTTCTGTCCATCCTGTGAATCAGTCAATGAAATCTCTGCTTTCCCTTTCTTTTAGTCATATTGGGTTTGATCCTTAGTCTTGGTATTTTCCGATTTGTGACACTAAAAATATGCACGATTGTTTTTTGTGTGGTTGTTTTGTTTCAACTTTTTGTATTTCTTTTATCATTCTTTGTGTGGATTCTTCCAGAGCACATGTTTTTTGTATGGGTTGCAAATACATGCAAAGCTATTGTTCTGTCCCTTTTGCTTTCCCTTCTACCCCACTTTATCTGTGATGTACATTTGTGCTTTTGGTATTATGGAGGTCTTTGAGGAAGAGCCAGTTTTCCTAAGCTTGCCTCTTGAGGTACGCCCTGCCATTTCCTTTAGCAGATTTAAACCTGCTCATTTGAAATATCTCATTACTGAAATAGTCACTTTTAATTTACCAATTGTACAGCCTTTACCTTTCCAGAAACATAATGAATAATATAATTTGCTCCATGCCAATCAAATTTGCATCCCATGTGCCAGAAATGTAGGGTTTTATTCATGGACTCTATTCACATAGGCTCTCTGAACATATGACTTTTTTAAAATAAAAATAAACATGTTTTGAGGAAGATTTACTTTACCATATTCTTATGTTATCAGTGAAGGACTTCAGATATTTTGTAACAGTATAATACTCTGAAATGTGATGGGAGAGTCTGAGTTCTTTGCAAACAGTTCCACTATGCTCATATCTATAGTTGGAATTTATCAATCAGTTGAGATCCTACCCAGACTAGCTAAATGAAAATGTAGCCAAGGACAATTGAAAATGGAGGACAGGGCGCCTGGGTGGCTCAGTTGGTTAAGCGACTGCCTTCGGCTTAGGTCATGATCCTGGAGTCCTGGGATCAAGTCCCGCATCGGGCTCCCTGCTCGGCAGGGAGTCTGCTTCTCCCTCTGACCCTCCTCCCTCTCATGCTCTCTGTCGCTCATTCTCTCTCTCTCAAATAAATAAATAAAATCTTAAAAAAAAAAGAAAAAAGAAAATGGAGGACAAAATTAAAAATGAAAATACAGACTCTCCAAAACATCTACCTGGCTTTGTGGCAGTGGGCATTAAAGAAAGGCTGAGCAGGGCGCCTGGGTGGCTCAGTTGGTTAAGCGACTGCCTTCGGCTCAGGTCATGATCCTGGAGTCTCGGGATCGAGTCCCGCATCGGGCTCCCTGCTCGGCGGGGAGTCTGCTTCTCCCTCTCTGGCTCCCCCCTCTTGTGCTCTCTCTCTCTCTCACTCTCTCTCTCAAATAAATAAATAAAATCTTAAAAAAAAAAAAAAAAAAGGAAAGGCTGAGCATACAACATGGCTGTCTGTGGGGAAGAAGAAATATAAGATTGTGAGCTTGTGTATAAGAATAGAAAAGAAAGGAATTGGGTAGCACTCATGATTTGGCTAGAGGTATTTGACAAAAAGAGCCAACTAAAATTTTGGCTAGACTAATTGAATTCTTCAGCTACAAGCAGGACTGCCATAAACAATTATTATCAAGATCTCCCCAGTGCCAATATGCCATCTAAAACTGTCTGTCTGGAATAGTTGTGAAAATGTAGCAAATGGACAAGAAAGCTACTCATAAAATTAAGTGGCCTTGATTCCAGTCCATGTGAATACCAGAACATGTGACGTTTTGGTTAAAAAAAAAAAGTGCCAGTCATATCTGATATTGTTAATTAAACATCACACATGGCTCTTTACTAAAAAAAAAAAGAAGAAGAAGATGGGCTTCAAACTATATGAAAATATGGAGCAAAGACCAAAGTAAGGCCAACCAATGTTCAGTGAGAAGCTGGTTTGCTTTTGTTAATAAATGCTAATATTAACAAATTGTCCTTGTTTTTACTAGATGGTTCAGAGAAATATTTTATTAAATAAGAGAAAACTATTTTTCCAAAGGGGTTGCTGAAGAGAATAGGGATGGAAAAAAGAATGTGCTCATTCCCTGGCTATTGCTTTCATTTTATCTTTCTTTAAAGGGCTTGGGATCATATTTACTTTTATTAAAACTTACCCAGTGCATTCACGACAGTGGGCAACCAATAAATATTTGATGAATGTTTGTAAGAGAGAATGAACGTGCCAAGAAGTAAATCCGAGAGGACAGAGAAGTGAGGGGCAATGAGAGAGAAGAGGTGACTGAGCAGGGAAGTAAGTAAAAACAAAGCTAAGCAGGGATGACTGTGAATCAGTGTTATGTCCATTTTTCCACTGACCAAAAATAATAGTAAATGTTTCCATGCTAGATTCTGAGTCAGCTATTTTAGACACAGAGCTGGTCTCTGTCTCATGCAATACTTTGTCAGATAACGTCATGCACTTAATTACTTTCCAATTTAGAAGATAGAAATAGGGACGCCTGGGTGGCTCAGTCGGTTAAGCGTCTGCTTTCAGCTCAGGTCATGATCCCAGGGTCCTGGGATAGAGTCTCACATCGGGCTCCTTGCTGAGTGGGGAGCCTGCTTCTCCCTCTGCCTGCCACTTCCCCTGCTAGTGCTCTCTCTCTCTCTCTCTCTCTCTGTTAAATAAATAAATAAATAAATAAATAAATAAATAAATAAATCTTTAAAAAAAATAAAAGAAATTAAAAGAAATACTTCTGTGGGTTACCACAAGCTCTTCGAAGAGTGGGTGTTTCCATATAGGACATCTTTTTGGGTAGTTTCCATTTTGTTTACAGGTTGTTTCAGTAACAGCTCTGTCTAGGTCAAGTGGGTCATTTGCATATCTGATTTGAATTTGATCATTCCCCAGATTGTCTTTCCTAACACCCCCTCTCCTGTTCCTTCCTTCCTCCTTTCTTTCCTTTTCACTTCTCTCTTTTTAATATTATTTCCTATTCCTACCACCACAGTGCTTATACATTGAAAACAGGCATCAGTGAATATTTCATGTTCTTAGTAGGAATCAACTAAATAGTATTAATGAAATTAAATGTAGTTTGCCATTTCCATTTACTCTCTTTGGATTAGTTTTCAGAGAAACGATGTCTTATTTATCCATTCATTTATTCATTCACTCAAGAACACTTAACTGCCCATAAATTTCAAAGCACTTCATTAGGCATCATAAGAAAAATTAAGGTAACACAGACATGAACACTCCCCTTCAAAAGCTTTTTACGCCAAAGCCAAATAACTCCACTAGTAAATAAAAAATAAGACCCAACATAATGATTAATGATTTCAACAATAACTTCAATGAAATCAAATTTCATAAAATATTGTATATCAATTTATTTCCTATCATTTAAATAAAATAATAATGAAAACAACAATAAGAAGAGTTACTATAATTTAGTATTTACTCTGTTAAATATTTCTCATGTAATCCTTAAATCCTGTGATTTAGCTGTTATTTTCCTTAATCTATAGGAGAAGAAACTACATAGGTGTTAAGTTCCTTAGGACACGAAAATGTTGGAATTTGGATTCAGGTTTCTGATGATAAAGCCTGTTCTCATAACTACTTAAACTATTCTGTGGAAGTTTGCAAAAGATAAAATTGATTTTGGTGCTAAATGGACAGGGGGAGGGAGAAGTGGCATTTCAGCTAAACCTTGAAGGGCAGGGAGGAGTTAAATGACACAAATGTGAAAAAAATTAAACAAGTATTTTCCTTATCTTAGTTATATGATGAAGCCCCTCACTGGTATAAATAGGCAAGAAAAGGTCATAATGACATTGATAACATGGGAGACAGATAGTTAGCTCTTGGAAGGCATAATGACTTTTGAAAATGATATGCAGGACAGATCAGAATCATTCAGGAAAATGCAGGGGCAATTTCAGAAGAGACGCTTCTTGCAGAAATTTCTCTCCTCTCTCAGCGGGCATTCCTGCTCAAAGCAATTTGACTCATTCTGTTTTGTTCTTCCTTTGGGATTAATGTCCTTTCAAAAGCACAAAATAATCTTTACAATTTAAGGCAAACAGGCCCACAAATTTAAAAGGACTAACTCCAATTCTCCGTGTCTGTGATCAGAATCCCTTCTCCAGTTCCTTTTTTGGGTCAGTAGTTCTTTTGTTTTCCACCGACCTTTCTGGGTTTACATTGATCAGGTCAGTCCACGGGTTTCCACTTTCTGAGACAGATCAATGAGGAAGAATAGCTATGAGGAAGCTGTATATTCTCAAGGTGTTCAATCACATCCGAGTCGGGAGGGGGTCTCACAAAACATATTCACTATGTCTACAGTCACTGTTGCAGAAAGCCAAGGAATGGAAATCTCCTACTCATTGAGGAGCAAGTGCAAATCTCCAGTTGTCCTCATAACCTGGACAAGCTTTGGCAGAGAAGTCAAATGCCCTTCTTTGTCCTCTCACCAGATTCTAACCCAGAGAAAGCTGAACACTTTGCCAAATAGCTTGGTATAAGGACACCATGAGGGTGATTCCA
Source organism: Mirounga leonina (assembly GCF_011800145.1). Classification (NCBI taxonomy): domain Eukaryota; kingdom Metazoa; phylum Chordata; class Mammalia; order Carnivora; family Phocidae; genus Mirounga; species Mirounga leonina. Next base: position 20,834,125 of record NW_023270268.1, read on the forward strand.
CTGTCCATCTTCCCACGCTTACAAAGCATTTCCAGGTGTCTTCTAACCTGATTGATAAGAGCAGAGTTTAGGATGCCCTAATGTCATCATGTTTAAGTCATTTTGAGTATCCTGTTGGGGGTAGCAAACTTTGATCAACTGAATTAGATACTGGTATGTTGTGTTGGAAGGATTCTGAGGTCCCAACTAAATACATGATTGATTGGTAACTATGCCCTGAGTACTAGAAAAGAAAGCAGTATCATGGATTTGTATCCTTGGCTTATGGGGACAATGGATAGAATATGATTTTTACCAAGAGCAGGAATATTGAAATCTGTCATTAGTGGTTGCCTTCCTACTTTGAATTAGCTGCACCAAAGTATTTAATTTCATACAGCCTCAGTTTCACTACTATAAAAATTAAATTACTAAGAGTTAACAGATTGTGAAAATTAAAATCCTATGTATATGTAAAGTGCTCAAAAATTGAGAGTGGTTATTATTATTATTTTAATGTTTATTGTTATTATTTGAAATTGAATAATTCAGCGCATATAGTCCACCACACACCAGCAGAGTACAATTTAATTACTGGAATATTTTATTCTAATGGCTAAATTAAATATTTCTCTTCAAAATTTATTTAGGCCTGTGCTATCTGGATACTCAAATTCTAATTCTTCTAATAAGAAGATGAACTTCTAGTAAATTTGTAGTCAAAGAAAAATCAGAGACAATTTCTGTGATGCCCTACATTAGCCAGTTAGTTCTGGCTCAGTCTGAGTTGAGTCAAATCAATGGGTATTAGTAGCACAAATCAGGATGTATCTGTACCTCATGGCAAGCAAAGAACTAAATAATTTAGGCTGGAATTCATAGGAGGGTGAGAACTTGATTATGACAAGCAGAAAAAAATCTGTGTTCTCTTGTTTCCTTTGGTCTCTGGTCTTGGACTTTTGGCCAGAGCCTGGTATTCTCTGAGTTCAGGGCCACTCCAGAAGATTCTCTCAGATGGATCCTTTACTGCCCATCATCTCTCCCAGCAGTAACAGCTCCCTGGGGATTATTTGCTTCCCCTTCATTTTAGTTTCACTTTAATCCTCGTTTTTAACTGCAGTATTTTATGATGTCTTTTATTTTATCACATTATAGATGTCCCTTTTCATTCTGTGTTATGTTTTGGTGATGGCTCCATAACCTTGGTATGATGACTTTCTCCTCCCTGAGGCTACAAGCAATTTGTTTTTTGTTTTGTTTTGTTTTGTTTTTCTGGATTTGTAAATCCTGTATCTGCTCCCTCCTAGCTATTTGAATGTGAAAACTTAGGTCCTTCACTCAGAGGCAATTTCTGTTTCCATCAGTACCTCTTTCACATTGGTGGGAATCACAACTTGGTAGGTATTTGAGAGGAAGAAGGGTGTAATATAATCAAAGAATATGGGCTTTGGAATCAGACATCTCTGGTTTCTAATTCTTCTTGGCTCTACCACTTAACAAGGTGGTTTATCTTCAGTAAATGGATCTCACTAAGCCTCTGTTTCTTCATCTGTATAATGAGAGCAAGGATATCTTCATTGTTTACATAAATAGTGTATATAAATTGCCATCTAGCACAGAACTTAGAATACAATAAGTGCTCAAAATGACAGGACTTCTTATAAAAATAAAATATGGCTATGTGTATCTTCTCACTTACAATCACTTATGGACATTTTATTTTTCTTCCATTTTAAAGCCAGTCATTTTCAGGACACTATAATTACTACAATTCTGATAGTAACTGATTTTATATCTCTTCCAAGGACCAAATGTTTCAGAATTAGAAGAAAATATAAAGTTAGGTTTGTTTTAAGCAAAACCTGCCAGAAGAAACAATCACATTGGGGCCGAGACTAAACAGAGCACATGTCAGCTCCACAGGGAATGTTCTTGAGGAAACTGAAATCAGAATTTCTTTTTGCTATTATAGGATTTGTAAGAATGTTCACCAACGCAATGGAAATCAGAACTCACAGTTCCTACACCTTAGAAGCTAAGAGGTGCTACGAATGGGATGTGCCAAGTGTAGGCCCCTTAAGACAGCAAAAATGTGATTGTCACTCTTTTTAATATATCTTATTTTTATTTGGTGATAGTGATAGTGACATATTATTTCTCAATGTCACCCAGTGTTAATTTAATAAAATACACCCAGCTGTATTTCCTAGGAATTCTGTGTCATAACTGTTATGAAAGAAAATTCAATTGAAATGTGGGGAAAAAAATCACAGTGAAACATTGAATGAAAACATTCACAATCAAGTGAATGCTGTAACAGATATTAGTCTTAAGTTCAGTTGAGTTAATTATAATGGATGTAAGTTTAACTTCTACTTTGCTCTTCTGGACTGTGTAGATGAAGTGAAAGGGAAAACTAAACCAATAACAGGTTAATTCAAGCAGAAAAAATGGTATCTTTGGATGAATGCATCTGCTTAGTTCATTCAGGCTGCTTTAATGGAATACCACAGACTGGGTGGCTTATAATTAACAGCCATTTATTTCTCACAGTTCTGGAGGCTGGTAAGTCCAAGATCAAAGCACAGGCAGATTTGGTGTCTGGTAAGGCCTACTTTCTGGTGCATAGACTTCTGCCTCACATGTGGAAGGGGCAGGATTCTTTCTGGGGCCTCTTCAGTAAAGGCACTAATCCCATTCTTAAGGGCTCCACCCTCATGACCTAAACACGGCCAAAGGCCCCACCTCCAAATACCATCACACTGGGGGCTGGGTTTCAACATATTAATTTAGGGAGGGGCACAAACATTCAGTCTATTGCATTATGGTATCTGGTAGATTCAATATATGCATAATATGCAATATACTGGATTATAAGCACCAATGGAGCAAGAAACTGAAATTGCTTCTTGAATATTCCAGTGCCTTACAAATGAGTCCCTCTCAGTACACATTCATTTGATTTGCTTTGGCAAAGTTTAATTTGAATCAGCTTTTTGTTTATAGAATTTGTTGTTCTCTATTACACGTCATCAAAAAAATGGCAATATCTGAATAAAATGTAGCTATAATGGCTTAAACTCTGGAAGCAGAATGTTTGGTGTCAAATTTTGGCTTTACACCTTACTAATGGTGTGACCTTGAGCAATTGTCTTTAACCTCATCATTATTCCTTTTTTTTTTTTTTTAATTCAAAAGGCTATGAAAGGACAGAGGAGCTATATACTACATAGAGTTCTCTGCACAGTTCCCCTTGTGCAGGAGCTGAAATGTAATTGCTCTTAGGCTGATGGAGGAAAGGGGAGTTGTTTAAAAGACAGAATAAATTCACACCTAAAAATGAAATCCATGGTTAAGAAACTTATGTTGAGAGAAAATGCTAATAAAATTATGTTATAAACAGATTAGAGCATTTTATGTTTAGACCATGTATTTAGTTTTTTTTTAAAGAAAAGAATCAACAATGGAAGCTTAATTGAACTAATTATTGGTCTAAAAATTGGACTAAAAATATATGATAAAATGTCCCTTGCCTTTTAGCAATACACACCAATAAACTCTGATAGTTTAGGGTGCCTGGGGGGCTCAGTTGGTTAAGCATCTGCCTTCGGTTCATGTCATGATCCTGGGGTCCTGGGATCGAGTCCCGCATCAGGCTTCTCCCTCTGCCTCTCTCTCTCTATCTCTCATGAATAAATAAATAAAATCTTTAAAAAAATATTCTCTGATAGTTTAGTCCCCATTTATGTTCTCTTCTTCCAGGAAGTTGCTGGTTAGTTTGCCTCTAGGCAGACATATTCTCCCCCTCTCATCTTGCTCTTTCCAGTCCTTCTGGGTCTTTCTCACTGGGCTAAGGATCGGATTGTCAAGGTGTAGGCTTAGGCCCGGGCCTCTTCTAATGCTTCCCAGGGAAATCTTTCTCATGTCCACATTTCCTATCTGATGACTCTCCAATGTTTGCTCAGAGTGGAATCTGCCCAGAACTGGCCTCTAAGCAGTGGGCCCTCTTATCCAATGGCTACTTTTCCACTTAGACCTCAGGTTCATTAGGTCAAAAACTTAGCTTGTCTTCTTCTCTTAGATTTGCTCTTCTTGTCAACTAATAGCTTCACCATTTACATAATAAAAATACTACTTAAGATAAATGGAGGTGGTGTGTAATTCTTACTTAACTCATTTTGTTTTATTGTTTTTTAAAGATTTTATTTATTTATTTGAGATTGAGAGGGAGACAGAGGAGCAGGGGCAGAGGGAGAGGGAGAAGCAGGCTCTCCGCTGAGCAGGGAGCCTGAGGGACACAGGGCTCACTCCCACCCAGGACCCCAGCTGGGATCAGGATCTGAGCCGAAGGCAGCCACTTAACTGACTGAACTACCCAGGCGCCCCCTTATTTAACTCATTTTAATAGTACTGGGAGAACTACACCACACCATTTAAGCTCAGGAGATGTTTTATTAATACCTTGGATCACATTTAGTATCTACACAGATTGGCAAGGGCTTGGAGATGAAACAAAGAATGCAACACAATTATGAGAAGAAGAAAAAAAAAAACATGAGGGAAGATATTTATCAGGCTCTGGAGGAACTGCATGCCCAGCTCTACAGGCATAGTAAGGTTCATGCAGGTAAGTCCCAGTTGAAAGGCACAGATCATGGAACAGCAATGCCAAGGACCTCTTTAGAGTGAGGTGACTAAAGCCTAGATATTATGAGCAAAATTACCCTGAGAGACAGATGTAGTTAGGCAGGTTTAACTGCCTACGTTAGCTGGATTTCAACACTTGGCTCTTATTGCGACTGCGTTGTGACACACTTTGTTTCATTAAATAAAAGCGTTGTGATAGCACTCTCTCAAAGAGTATCAGATATGAATAAACATTCATTTGCCCTAGGACTGGCCCTTTTTGCATCCTTGGTTTGAAAATGTGGTATCATTTTTTTTTTTTTTAAGATTTTATTTATTTATTTATTTGACAGAGAGAGACACAGTGAAGGAGGGAACACAAGCAGGGGGAGTGGGGGAGGGAGAAGCAGGCTTCCCGCCGAGCAGGGAGCCCGATGCGGGGCTCGATCCCAGGACCCTGGGATCATGACCCAAGCCGAAGGCAGGCGCTTAACGACTGAGCCACCCAGGCGCCCCGGTATCATTTTTATCCAAAGCACTCATTATTCATTAATATTGATTTTAGCATTAAACATTTTTTTTTAAATTAGGTTTCTCATTGAGTATTATCATCATTGATCACACATAAAGATTCATATTGGCCATTGTTTTCTCCAGGAGTGGACAAGTAATCCTTTTTCGTATGATTCCAACCGTGTCTGCCTTCTGACAGTGGCCACATTTGGCTCTTGGAAAGCTTTCCTCCTCAATCCCAGAAGGAGAAGAAACCAGGAGAAAGCAAGACTTTCTCTCTGATCAGCAAGACATTCTGAAGCAGACTGTATCAGGCACCTTATCTGTAAATTACTCATCACTCAAAAATGTTGGCTTTGCTCTGGAGCTGTAATGGCCAATAGAACCTTCTGCGATGATAGAAATGTTTCCTAACTGCTGCATACAACATGGTAGCTTCTAGCCACATGTGGCTACTCAGCATTTAGATGTGGCTAGTGTGGCTGAGAAACTGGATTTTTAATTTTACTAATTTTTAATTTAAAATAGCCACACATGGCTAATGACGACCGTATCGGACACCTTGGTACTAGAGCATCTTTATTACTACTTATAATTTATTTTGTGAAATTAAATCTTGGGCAATTCCTCTTGAGGAAAATTTTACATTTTTACATCTTATGTCCCTGGTACTGAGTTGAGAGGAATTTTTCAAGCAAAATCTTTTGACTTCCTGTGAGGGGGTACTAATCCTGAGTTACGTACGCTTTGACAGAGGGGCTGAAGTACAGGAGTAAAAGTCTAAAACTCCTTACAGATTTTTCTGCAGTGTTTCCCAGGCACCAGAAATTGTCATGACAGCTAAATAAATAAGAGATTCTACTTTTCTTCTAGTGAAGACTTGACTCAGGATATTGGCAACTAGATAATAGCATTTTTTTTTTTTTTAATTCTGGTCATGACATTCACTGACAGTGACAGAGAAAGCAATGTTAGCTAGTCCTTCTTAGGTTCCTTCCAAAATGAGTTTTGAGGTGATTTACTGAAATGCTAAAATACCACAACTTAAGATGAAAAAAATACGGAATTTGGATAAGGGGAAACATGGCTGGCTCACATGTGTTCTCTTTCATGGTTTAAGATGGAGTCCTGACCATTGACTCGAGCTAATGTTTCTGAATCAGTGTTTCCAGGGTGATGCTCCAGTTACCCTGACTCATATTCCTATTCTCACCTGATCCCTCTCTGTGGTCAAGAACAGGATGTGAAAGCGCAGCCACCGTCCTGTGTGGCTTACCACCTGTCTGTGGATCAGACCTTGCTTTAACACTGGAATTGACCTGCCAAGGTCAATTTAGGCCAATGAGGACCTTCATCCTGAGGGAGAAAGTGCTGGGTCAACTTTCCAAAACCTAGCAGGTAAATCGACAATCTAAAATAGGAAGGAAAAGAAAGTAATAGAAGAAAAATGTGAAAAGTCACATTAAATTCAGATTTTATTTCAAAATAAGTTTCTAGTTTTATCATTCAGTTGGGAACAATATTTAAACAAAGATCAGAACTGAATGGGACTTTGGATCACTGGGTTTATGGAAACATGGTAAACATAAGTTTTCTAGCCAGAAAGTTGAAAAATCATCATAACACTGAAGTACCCAACGAACAACCTTGAGCATTTGAGAGGAGTCACACAAGGGAATACAACAAACACGTATTTATTTTTCTGATTTGGCAAGTAGATGTTAAAGAATGCAAACTTGAGGGCTTTTGAAACATATCTGATATGATATGCATGTCTTTCTGGATTCTTTCTCAAATATAGGGCAGTGCCAGGATGTTCCCATGGTAGATAAATATCTGCAATAAATACTGAATATTCCTTTATCATAGTCTTTACAAGGAATGTGTTTATTGGGTTTTTTTTTTTTTTTGAGCAGTAATAAAAATTTCAAGATTTCTCATTTTAATGCATTACGTCTGGCTGCAAAGGAGCTGCTTGCCTTATATGGCAAAACTGACTTTGTAGAGTGTTCCTTTTACTGCTATTTTGTTGATTTTTGTGGTTCTTTTAATTTAAAAGCTATTTGCATCAGTACTTTGAAAATTCTTAAGGTCACTCGGATTCACAACAAATGCCATTTCTTACCTGTGTGATTTTAAGTAAGATATTTTGCTTCATAGAGCTTTGGCTTTTGAGCTCGTAAATTGAGTATTACAGTAGATACATGCAGAATTGTTGTGCATTTTATTATTTTTTATTTTTTAAGTTTTTATTTAAATTCCAGTTTGTTAACATACAGTGTAATATTAGTTTAAGGTGTACAATTTAGTGATTCAGTACTTACATACAACACCCAATGCTCATCACAAGTCCCTCCTTAATCTCCTTCCCCTATTTCACCCATCCCCCACCCACCTCCCCTCTGGTAACCATCAGTTTGTTGGTGTGCATTTTAAAGGAATTAAGGGATAGCAGACATGGTCCATGCAGTTACTCAGTAGATTCATAAAATTTAGCTGTATTCTCTACACTCATTCCCACCCATGCTGGCTGGCCAATTTCACAGCACTCTATGGCCAGTGTTTTGTGTCAAATCAACTTTTACCTTTATGCCCCCAATACTCATTTGTTTTCTACTTCATGATAGTGGTATCAGATCTAAATTTTTTATGTCTACCATCCCATAGACCCCGGAATTCCTAGTGCACCTTTCCTTCCCGCAATGCACATGGCAAATTCTAACTGAAGTAGTTGGAAATAGATGTGAGTAGTGTTCCATGTGAATTCATAGTTGCTTCGCAAGTAACTACTTAGGACTTGATACTACTTAAAATGCTCTTGGTGTTTTCCTGTTAGGTATGAATATTCTAAGTGCTTTACTGGTTTAATCATAGCTCACTATTGAAATATATATATTATACTTGTAGATAAGTATAAATATAATTATATATTTAATATATAAGTTAATATGTGTATTTTTAATAAAAACATATAGTTAAATTTATATATATACGTGTGTGTGTGTGTGTGTGTATAAAACTGATGGTTAAGGATAAAGATACCATGGAAATTATTTATCTGATCAGGAAATTGAGGATTTCTGCTGCTTTTATAAATGTAGACTTAAAAAATATTTTCATATATTATATAATACTCATATGTGTTAATATATTTATATACATATTTATACATGTATATATAATTATATATTTGTTATATATATATACACACATATATATGATTCCCAGTCCTAAAGCATACATGGTTTTGAATATTTAACAGCAGCAACCCTTGATTATTTTGAACTTCAGTTTTGTCATTTGGAGAAATGAAAGATTAATTAGTAGGTTAAGCTGTCAGGCTGTCAGACAGGACATCTGTGACTGTTTGATAAACCCTGAATGCCTGAATGGATCAAGTGCAGAAGTTCAAGGTTAAAAGTGTTATATTACAGAAAGAACACTGTCCCACTCTGAAGGAGTATTTCAAAATACTGATTTACAAAGTATCCTCTTTGTGAAGACTGTTTCTGCAGGGGTCAAAATAAACAAAGTGAACGATATGAACATGCTTCTAAATTGTCTTGATTGACTGCTTTCAGAGAGCCCCAATTTGTGTCTGGAGGAATTTGAACAGCTCCTTTGGAATTTATTAGGTTCATTAAAAAATACATGCCTCACTTAGTGAGCACCAATTGGCCACACATTGGGCTGGGCACTGTATACATAATATCTCTAATAAGATAGGCTTCAAGTGACAACTGGCTTAGAATTCCTTTTTTTCTGTATGAATTATTAAAATGAACATTTCCAAATTTATATTTTAATTGATTTTCAGAAATGCAAACTTTTGAAGTGAATGTATCTTACTCTGTCACATAATCTTTATTAACAACTAGTCTATGAACAAATAAGTTACTCATGTATTCTTTTCAAATTCATGTTTGTACTTTTGTGAATATACAGCTGTCTTATGAATACACCAAAGTAATATTTAATGTTTGCTCTATAGTTCAATTCTAAATTCTAAATATAACCTAGCAGAATAAACATAAAAAAGGGACAGAGAAATTTTGTGAGCTTTAAGGATTATCTTATTTACTGTATTTACCTAAATTATTCAATACCTTAGTGTCTAACATTCTATACTCAATGAATGTTTTTATTTGCTGACTTTCATGGTATATTAGAAATTTGGTATATGGAGAGATATTAACTGCTCTGAAATCAGAATAATTTAATTGTTAAAATTGCATAGGCTATGAAAGAGGTGGTACTAACGTAGGTAGGGTTTCAAACATAAAAGATATCGAGCTTATATATTTTTTCAGTCTCCACTCACGGAGGCTTCAAAATGCTTTCTTCAAATTAAGAATACCGATATTTCCAGAAGTGTGACATTCCAATGAGTGAAGTGACACTGTTAATAAACGATAACAACAAAACTACTCTTTTTTAACATATAGTAATGCCTACAAATTCATTGTGTATTTTGATGTTTATTATTGTTAAGGTCATTTTATAATAAAGAAAATAATAATAAATGTATATTTGTATCCTAAATGCAGTAGTTTCTGTTAAAAAATGAAGAAATGAAATAGTTGTTTTCTCAAGGAGAATATTTTAATCTGCTTTACAAATGAAATATGTTTCATTTGATGATTTTGATTTTGTACTCTTTGCAAATAACATTCTTGCTGCTGGGTGCCTGGGTGGCTCAGTTGGTTAAGCGACTGCCTTCGGCTCAGGTCATGATCCTGGAGTCCCGGGATCGAGTCCCGCATCGGGCTCCCTGCTCGGCAGGGAGTCTGCTTCTACCTCTGACCCTCCCCCCTCTCATGCTCTCTGTCTCTCATTCTCTCTGTCTCAAATAAATAAATAAAATCTTTAAAAAAAAAAATATTCTTGCTGCTGAGCATGTACAGACTGGTGCAAGGAAATATTTCAGGACATATCCAAATTTTAAAAGTAGAAATGGTAGTCACAGATAATTTTTAAGAGAGAGCTTCAGTTTTATACCTCAGCATCAGCATTATGGATTTTGTGGCAAGTATCTATTTTAGAATAAAGCAATTCAACATTTCACTTAGACTCATAATAGTTATACCCTGCTATCCAAGAACTGGAAGTGGACTCAGCCTTTATTAGAGACCATCTTCTATGAGGAGTGAGGCATACAGGACTGGGCAGAGGGAAAAGTTGAACGGTGAGGCAGTCACAACAGAGGCCTCAGTCTATCCTAGATCTTATGAGGAGGTCTAGAGCAGAAATACAGGTTCAGAGTCATCCTGCCTTGAGGCATAAAGAAGAAGCCATGACACCCCTGTTATCAATCAGTCATTGCACACTGGAAGACTTTGACTTGGGCTGAGGCAGCACCCTCTGGCCCAAGGCAATGTGTGTGCAGATTCTCAGTGTGAGTTATCAGCTACCAGCTCTTCCCAGCTCTGCCAGGAGCTGGGGAAGGGGGCGGTGGAAGCACACTGCAGCATCTACTACACCTGTATTTGCATAGCCAGTAGCCAAAATGTGTATAGTCACACATGTGCTCTGCTCTCCAACCATCTTTTTGGTTTATCTCTTCAAACAGGTAAGAAGAGATGGGCTCAAATAATTTGCCTAGGTTCCCCAAATTTTATGACTCTTCCTTGATATTTTTGCATCCCTTATTAAGGAAAACCCAGTGGCAACATTGAGAGAAGGTCTTTAGCTGCATGTATAAGTTAAATGAAATACATATCTCGGAGGAAGAGAGGTGGAACTTAACTTTATCAAGCAGTCAATCAACTTTGTGCCTCTCATTGTGTTGGATAAAATAAATAAGCTTGATCTATCTCTTTAACATTTCTGGTCATCCTGAACCAGAGGGGGGCTTATAAATGAAATAATTACAGAATATGTTCCTGCTGAATTGCATTCTTTTAATTACAAGAATGGAACATTTCAATGGAAGCTACATTAACAACCACAGAGTTTTCCAACTTATTTTTTCTTCATAATATTATTTTAGCCCTTACTTGATTTTTGATATTTTAGACTCAAACAAGGTAATGGATATATAAGAACACCTTTTGCAAAGAGTGATGTGTGACACAGATAAAAATAATATAAAATTATTTATTAAAACTCACTATTATTTGTGCTCACGTTAAACTATATCATTGATTTCCACCCAGACATATTTTACTTAGAGTTTTCTAAAGACATACTGACCAAAAATTTGTTTTGTTTCTTTAACTTTTTATCAAAAGAAATTTTTAGTAATACTAAACTCAAGACAAAACTATCACCAAAGTTTTATGGATGCTCTCTCTAAGAAAGTTTAGACACCCACACTCAATATACTAACAGGTGGACAATAAAATACATTTATGGTGTGCTCTGGTGAATGTAGACTTGTTATTTTTTTGCTTTTATCTATGCTTGCTTTAACATCTGTCCTCTCTCTTCTGACTTGTACTACTTTTTATTTTAATTGGTTTGCTGATTCAAACTTGTTACCGTTGGCCTTGCTGTTGTTAAGGAATATTTTAAAAGGGAAGTGAAAAGAGTGGTAAAAATACTGGTTTTGTTAATTTGGCTCCAGCTGATTTTATACCTGGAAATAGGAGAGTTAATGGGTTTTTTGTATGGTTAATTACATCTTGTGCTGATGGCTTCTGTTGTAGGCATTAAGTCACTCACCTTGTTAACTGATCTACTGGTCTAGTAGGGTTAGATTTGCCATTGGGGAATCATTTTTAGAATGTTTACCTTGTGTTCAGATAACTGATTGAAGGCAGGATGATGGTTGTGTCCAGTTGACCAGAGAAGTGATTGTGAGATTTTTAAAGATTATTCCTATGGGTCTCATTCTACTTTGTTTTGAAAACAAAATGGCAGGCAAGTGAGTGGCACAGACATGAGCCTCTCTTCTCTCTTCTGCCTCTTAGGGTTCTTTTCCATGAGAAAGGAAAAATCCCACTGTGTTTTTTTTCCTAATGCTTCTTGGATTTTCACCAGCAGGTTTTTACAGTCTGTTGCTTGCCTCTCAGATTAGAAGAATGCTGGCATATTTTAACGGTTTCCTAGGATTCAAACAGCCTTTAATTAAGAGCAAATTGATGTTTTGGAATGTTACCAAAATATGGGAGACTGAACACTGAGATGGGCTTCTTTCCTTCCATCTTCTGAGTGCGTGGAGCCCTATAATGGGGAGTGGGGGAGAAGGGTGGGGGTGCTCCGTTGCAAACAGCTGGTTGCCTACCAGTATGCAAAGGGTGTCTTTGTTGGCATAATATTCCCACTGCTTGCTCATTGGTGGCCTTCTAAATTCCACCTACTCACAACTGGGAAGGAGGTAGGTAGTCATAGAGTGCTCAAAGCTGCCAGGGTGCTGAACAGTTCAGGGATTGCTTGGTTTGTAGCTGGGTTCACTTGTTTTAATCCTCCAGTTGCCAGGGCAGTAACATATGGCTGCCTGTATTTGTGGTTAAGTTTCTTTTCCATGCCAAGTTCATGTCTTCTTGCTGCCAGAGTTTTGGATGTGGTGGAAAAGAGCAGTTCTGTAAAGTAATCACTTAGACTTGATGCATATTCTGAGTAGAAGTTTGTTTTCAAAGAGGGATGAGAGTGCAACGGAGGGAGGGGTTTTCCTTTTGAATCAAGGGATTTTAGTGAAAGAGTTGTTGCTGATCCAATCCAGAGCTTTAGGCCAGAAAGGAAGGATAGATGGTAGAGTGTGAAATGTTGGAAATGGTAACTGTTACTTACACAACTGTACAGTTATTATCTGAGGAGGGAAAGGGAGCAGCTTAACTAGCTCCCTCTGCCTAATGGCAGATCCGCTCATTGACCACTTCCTAGCTGAGGCCACTACACTCCCTGTCTTGTTTTTTCCAGTGACCCACAAAGCTGGCCTTTTGGGCTCAAAAGACACCTTGATGGTTTTTTGTTTTTGTTTTTAGCATGCACAGTGTCACTGATTGCTCCCTTTGCTCTCCTCTCTGCAGGTGGTACCTGCCAGAGCCCTGCTCTCCCAGCCCTGGTCCGTCCACCAGCCCCTCCTCTGCAACCTTCGCTGGATATCAAACCCTTTCTTCCCTTTCCTCTGGACACAGCAGCGGCAGTCAACCTCTTCCCCAATTTTAATGCGGTAAGTCCCCAGGTCACATTTGCATGTAGCCGAGTGGTAAGTGCCAGGAGTACTTTGTTGTTGTTGCTATTGTTGCTTTCCTTTTTTTGAAAGAAAGGATTATTTTAGTTTTTCAAATTAATGCTCATATAAAATGTTTTGTTAGTTCTCAGAGAGTCTGCTGCAGGGTCCTTTCAATACAGTAGTTGAGGTCAGAGAGTTCCTTTTTTATAGCTGAGCCTTTGGGACTTGTTATGAACAATAAATTCATTTGGCCACAAAGTTGTAACCTTGGTGGAGAATAGAAAAGGAAGTTGACCCAATAGAAATAAGAGTAGTCCTGATGTGCCAGGGGTAAGTTGGTCACTACGTCCATTTTGCTGTTATCATTTATTCCATGGATGGTCTGAAAGCTACAAGGTAGCTGGTTGTCTGGTTAAATAAGGTCCCCAGAGCCAGGCTCCTTCAAGGGAAAATGAAAAGAGATTTAATCCAACTGGGTTGGTCTTGAGTTCATGTCTCCCGTTTAGTGTCTTTCTGGGTAATACTAATGATTCCATTATTTTGTTGGAATATATCTACATTAAAACTTAATGAATTTATTAAAGAGAACATTAGAATTCAAGTAAGTGTCTAAAAACTTGAACGAGTTTCTTCTGAGTCCTACACTTTAATTTTCAAATCTGTTGCTTCTTTTCTAATTTAATAAAGAGGACCCCGATAAGCACAATAGTGATGCATTCCATTTGCAGAGCACTTTTTTCCCCCTTAACTTAAAGCAACTCAGCATTCTGGTGGTAGGAGGGTTTCTTTTGTTTGTTTTACTTTTTTTGTCTTGTTTTGTTTTCCCTTCTTACCGTGTCACAGTTGCTCAGGTTAGGTCTTTCTTAAATTACTTTGTTTTTTGGGCTTTGTTAATGGCCTTCTCAACACAAGTTCAATTACTTGCTTCTATTTTCACTCTTAGCATATCTTTGTAAGTTGACAGATTCCTCATATTCATCATCATCTCTTTTTGTACAGGCAGTGAAAGTATTCTTATGATGAAAATAGAAATAAGGGTTGAAAAGGTTAGAAACCCATGACTATTTTTTTCCTAATATCATCTGAGTCAGATTTCAGCAGTTTGTCATAATGGAGGTCTGAGCTTATCAATGACACGATGTGTCAACACAACCAGAGCAAAGAGGATTAAGATGGTAGGTCACTGAATGCCCAGTGATCTAAATAATACAGATTTCTTATTGCAACATCTTGCTTCCATGATGGATTTTTTAAAATCTTCCCACAGTTAGATCATTCTCTTTCAGGAGATGGAAGTGGGTCTTATTTTCTTTAATAATACTTCATCCTGGGGACTCTGGTCATTCCAGGGACATGGTCCAATTATATGCTAGTCCTCGCTAAAGGGCAAGGGAGAATCAGAATGATCACTTTGCTCTTTTAGGGGTGAGGGGTTTTCCATGGGAATCTTATTTTGAAATTGATGGAGCATAAATGGAGGAGCATCAAGATCACGTTTCCAAAGTAAAGATTTCTAATCCTAGGCATTTCAATAAGTGTAGAGAAAAAATTGCTCAGCATCAAATTCTCTGATTTTTAAATGACCACACTAAAGTTCCATGGGTTCCCTTTCTCCGCTGTTCAGTTAAGTGGCTTCCTGGCACAGTCTTGCTTCCCAGATGCCCAGAGATGATCCATCAAGGTGCATTACCTGGCCTCTAAGACCACTTGGCATCCTGCCAGTTAGGTCTCATGTCAGCTTTAGAACAGTTGAGGTGAAATTCCTGGAAGGCTGTAAAAAGCTGAGTTTTAAAATTTCGGTTTGCCATTTGAGAAACATTAAAAGCAATATTAATTTGATTGATGAGTATTGTTTGTCATAAAAAACAAAGATGAGTGATTGGCTGAGCTATTTGACACTCAGCAAGTTTCTTTATCCTATTTGCTACTATTAACCCTTCTTTAAAATAAAGGGAGTGGACCTAATAATCTCTTCCTTTGGGGTTTATTTCATTCATATATTTGCGCTTTTGTGGGCAAAGGCAGCATTGTATGATGGTCAAGCTGGATCCTGTAACTAGACTGACTGTTCAAATCTCAAAGTTGCTGCTTATCATCAATATCACCTCGGGCAAGTGACATAACTCCCATGTATCTCAGTATCTTCATCTATAAAATGGGACTAATAATTAACCTATTTCTTAGGCATGTGGTAATGCTTATGTGTGCTGAATAATGTAAAAGGCGAAAGATTTATGCATTTTGAAGAGAAACCAGAGTATGTGTGCTGAATAATGTAAAACAGCACTCAACACATAGGAAGCACTATTTGAGTGATAGCCATTATGTTCATGCATAGGCTGGGAACTCTTCTTTTTTTTTTTTTTTTTTTTTTTTGAATGTGGCAGTTCATTGACTGAGAGCAGAAGTTTGACTGATTGTTTTTCCTCTATGATGGATTTTGACTTCTGTTTGTATTTGTTCCATTTAAATAAGGAGACCCTCTGTTGCTACACATAATTGTTATTTCCTTTCAGTGCTAGTCAAGCTGCGACAACCAAGGATTAAGCCACTCCTTGTTTCTTACTGAGGGGGGAATAGTGGTAAAGCCCATAATCAGGTGACTTTGGACTCAGAGTTAGAGTATAGAGTGTTTCTTTAAGTAATAGCCTGACTTCTTGATTTTATAGCAGGTGTGAATCTCAATCCACGAATTCAGGGTGTATGAAACATAATTTTTAATTGCTGTAAATTGATTTTATTTCTGATTCAAAAGACCATTTTATGGTGAAGGGAAATGCAATTTAATTCTGTTTCAGGGTGTGCTGAGGTTGTAGAATCTAACAGGCTATCCATCCAACTCTTGGTGGGAAACTCCTCTGTTCACTAAGTTATTTACCTACAAAGGCATTCATAGATGGTCAGCACCTGTTTAGCATGGCTATTTAAGTCCTCAGCTCCCAACTTTAGACACACAAACTTTGCGAGGCTGTTGGTGGTCCCTTCTGCCTAGATGTGCCAAACTGCTCTTATCTCTTTGCCAAGAAAATGATGAACCATCTGCCACTGAACAACCTTCCCGCATCAGACCTTTTTGAAGCAAGTTCATGACAATCAATCACAAACTGACTGCCTGTTATATCTCTCCACTGAGGCTTTGTGTATGGAATCATCTGTCACTTGGGGGGTAGGATGGGGCAGAATGGTGAAAGGAAAAAAAATGAAATACAATCATGGAAACATAAATGGATATCCCTGATTATTATCCTTCCACAAGAGCATAAGCCACTAGGTTTGGATGTAAGTCAAGTAGAATAATGAAACATCTGTAAAAATATGCATAGTTAGAAGGTAAAGGAAAACAGGTGGAGAATCTGAGCTTGGATATGGATATAAAAGAGGACATTTGATAAAACCATTAGGATCCCTCAGTCTACTCAAAGTCAGTTTTTTAAAGATTAGCAACAGAAACTGTTCTCTTGACCTAAGGATGTTGTATCCTGGTTGTTTTGGTAGCTTTCAGACAAGAGAAAGCTTTCCTTGAATTCCTCATGTACCCCCTACCCTGCCCCTCAATCTTTTAAGACATTGGAGTTTCAGTGCTTAGGACCATTCTGATCCCATTCTGCATCAGCATTTCTTGAAAGGAACCAATCCTGGAAGTAGGTAGATGATGTTTAGGGAAGAAATATTAGGAAGTGGTATGAGTGTGGTCCATTCAATCAATTGCTGTTAATTAAACATCACTATGTGGCAGGAATAGTGATAACAAAAATTATATTGTGATGTCTGCCCTGAAATAATTCAATTTATAAGGGAAGCTGAACAAATAAATATTTGTAAATGTGGGTGGCTTTTATGAAGAAAGATGTATAGGATAGAATGGCAGGTTGGGGACAAGAGTGGAAGGCTGTGTGGTTGGCTTAGCTGGGGCTTGGTGAGAAAAATAGAAACTATTCTAGGCATGTAAACAGGAAGGCCTTAATATAAGGATTTAGGTGCTTACAAAGTCTTTGGAGATGCTGGGCAGGCAAACAAAGGTCAGAGAAGGCTATTGTTGGCTCTCAATTTTTGTGCTTACTTGCATGGAATCAGGAAGTTGCAGAAATACAAGATGCTCAGTCATCCCAGTTACTTTCATCCAAATCCCATGCAATGCCTCTCTTTATGGGATCCATGCCTGAATACTGCTGGCAGAGACCCATGGGAATGCAACCCTAGGGCTTCCAGTCCTTGTGATGTAAGGAAGAGCACAGAAGAGGGAAGGCAATGCTGAGTCGCCAATAGATGACATGATGGCAGAATGGAGAGGCTTATGCATAATCAGAAAACCTGAGCATGTTTGCAACCATGGACAAGAGGCTAAATCCTTTGGAGCCTCAGTGTCCTGTTCTGTAAAATGAGAATGAATACATTTCTCTCAGGTTTGTGATTGGAGGGATAGCCGAATTTTAAAATGCTGGAGATTGAAGCTGAGAAGTAGCTTGGGTTACTTAGGATATTGTTTAGAATGGGAGCTGATCATCAAAAAAGGCCTATACTCCTTGACAATTTTCTCCCTGGGTCTCAGAGTTGCCCCTTTGTTTTTCATTTCTCTAACATATTTCCTTCATATCCTCATCAGTAGTTATAACAATAATGAACCTTCAAAATTTTGTTGAAAATGTGCAGCTTTGGGGGAATGTGTTCATGGGGACTGCCTGTATGCCTGACCGTATGCTCCACCCCTTCTATGGCTATGTTTCCTGTTGGCATAAAGGTTAAATGAGTAAACTGAGCTAATCACCTGCATATACCAGATTCTCAGTAAATATTGAGGTCTTCCTCCTTCCGGGAGAAGCATGAAAAAGAACAAGATCACATAGAGGGCCCAAAGGCAGAAAGATAGGCAAATAAAGAGAGTAACTATTAGCCTAGGCTAATACCCCCCCCCCATTTTTTAAGTTTATTTATTTTTAGTAATCTCTACACCCAACATGGGGCTCAAAGTCATGACACCAAGATCAAGAGTTACATGCTTTTCTGACTGAGGCATCCAGGTCCCCCATATTCTTTAACATTCAAAAAAATAAATCAGTGTAGAAATGTTGACTCTGTGTTACTCCTCTCTATGAGATGATTTCATTAGGGGAGAGGAAGCCAACAGGGGAGACAGAGTTGGGGAAAGAGATACTGAGAAAGATCAGATCTTAGCATCCAACTCTACTCTAATTCCTCCTTTTTCTCAAAAAACAAGAGCTACCCTAGACACTTGAGTGTGGTGTTAGTTTCAGTGCAGAAGTGTTATCAGTTGTGTGGAGGGGGACAGGAAGGTAAAATTTATGTGATTTATAGCAGCACTGCTCATACTTTATGGTGCATGTGAATTGCTGGGGGAATCATGTTAAAATGCAGGTTCTTATTTAGTAGTTCAGGTTTGGGACCTCAGATTTTGAACATCTGTGGGTATTGGGAGGGGAAGCAGGGGAATGTTTAAATACACTGGACAATTCTCACACTCCTGGAGCCTATTTCTTCATTCATTCAACAAAAGTTTATTGAGGACTGACCATGTGCCAGGCCCTTCAGAATCAGCAGTAAATCTAACAGGCTAAATTTCTGTCATTGTGGAACTTACTTTCTCATGTTTGTGTGGTGGGGTGTTAGGGAAGTTTGAAGTATTGGAAGCTACAGCTCTATGTCAAGCGTAATCCTTCTGTGGTTGTGTTTCATCTCCCAGAAATATTGTGAGCCTCGCTTGTAGGGTGACCCTGTGCAGGACTTTGGCTACAGCTGTCATTTATTAAATGCTTATTATGTGCCAGGTATCTGACACTATCACCTGCCTCCCAACTGGTTAAAAGCAGAAATCTTCTATGGAGCTTTAAAGCTTTTCTGTGTGTCACAGTTCCAAAATTGTTAGTGAGAAAAACACATGACTGAGTTTTTTTATTCACTTATTCATTCAATAATTTATTCATTCTACAAACTTTTGAGTCCCATGAAATAATTCTATATATTGAGACATGGGCCTCTTAAAAATAATAGCTCCATCAAAGATGCCTTTTTTTTTTATGTTATGTTAATCACCATACATCACATCATTAGTTTTTGATGTAGTGTTCCATGATTCATTGTTTGTGTATAACACCCAGTGCTCCATGCAGTACATGCCCTTTTTGATATCCATCACCAGACTAACCCATCCCCTCACACTGCTCCCCTCTAGAACCCTCAGTTTGTTTCCTGGAGTCCATAGTCTCTCACGGTTCATCTCCCCCTCTGATTCTACCCCTCCCCTTAAGTTTTCCCTTCCTTCTCCTAATGTCCTCCATGCCATTCCTTTTGTTCCACATATAAGTGAAACCATATGACAGTTGTCTTTCTCTGTTTGGCTTATTTCACTTAGCATAATCTCCTCCAGTTCTATCCATGTCGATGCAAATGGTGGGTATTCATCCTTTCTGATGGCCGAGTAATATCCCATTGTATATATGGACCACATCTTCTTTATCCATTCATCTGTTGAAGGGCATCTCGGCTCTTTCCACAGTTTGGCTATTGTGGACATTGCTGCTATGAACATTGGGGTGCATGTGGCCCTTCTTTTCACTATATCTGTATCTTTGGAGTAAATACCCAGTAGTGCAATTGATCAAAAACCTCCCAAAAAACAAGAGTCCAATGCCTGATGGATTTCCAGGGGAGTTCTACCAAATAGTCAAAGAAGAAATAATACCTATTCTCCTGAAGCTGTTTGAAAAATTGAAACAGAAGGAAAAATTCCAAACTCATTCTGTGAGGCCAACATTACCTTGATCCCAAAACCAGACAAAGACACAATCAAAAAGGAGAATTACAGACCAATATCCCTGATGAATATGGATGCCAAATTTCTAAACAAGATCCTAGCTAATAGGATCCAACAGTACATTAAGAGGATTATCCATCACAACCAGGTGGGATTTATCCCTGAGATGCAAGGGTGGTTCAACGTTAGCAAATCCATCAATGTGATAGAACACATTAATAAGAGAAGAGACAAGAACCATACGCCCCTCTCAATTGACAGAGAAAAAGCATTTGACAAAGGTGTCTTTTATAAAGATAACCCAACTAAATGTAATGGAGAATATGAGGAAGAAGATGTAATTAATCTCTTCTGCATTTATTTGCTTATTGGACATTTATTAAGCACTGACTATATGTCTGACACTATAGCAGATAATAGAAATACAAAAAGAGGGCGCCTGGGTGGCTCAGTTGGTTAAGCAACTGCCTTCAGCTCAGGTCATGATCCTGGAGTCCCGGGATCGAGTCCCGCATCGGACTCCCTGCTCAGCTAGGAGCCTGCTTCTCCCTCTGACCCTCCCCCCTCTCATGTACTCTCTCTCATTCTCGCTCTCTCAAATAAATAAATAAAATCTTTAAAAAAAAAAGAAATACAAAAAGAAGAAGGAGGAGGAAGAAGAAGGAGGAAGAGGAGAGGAGGAGGAGAAAGAGGAGAAAAAAGAAGAAAAAGGGGTGAGGGGGAGGTGAAAGGAGGACTTGTCCTTGTATTTATCATTATTGAAATAAGTTGATTAGTCACTTCCTAAAACACTCTTCTACCAGCTACTGTGTTAATGTAGTGTTAAAACACTGCATTAAAGAATAAGATTCAGGCAAGCAAGAACCCTGTCTATATAGTTTGCTTCATTTGTTGAAAAAATGGGGTGGAGTAGTTAAATCATTCTATAAAGGGCTCTGTAATCAAATGCTTAAATAAAGTCCTTTGAAAGTAAATGCTACCTGAGTTCAAGGGAAGGTCAGGTCATTTGGAGGTGGCCAAGGAAAGCTATACGGTAAAGGTTAAGGTTTAATTTGGGAACTGAGATCAGTTCCATATTTATCTTATTTGGTAAAATAACCATAGCACAGAACTTGGAACAGTGCAAAGACTCAAAACACAATTCTAGAATGAATGAGTGGAGGATAGATGGATGCATGGATAGAGAGAGAGAGAGAGAGATGACAGGGAAAATGCATGATAGATAATAGAAGAGAAATAGCCATTATAGTTGTGCCATAAGAAACATAATTGACGGAAATGTCTCAATAATTTAAAAAATCTAAGTACTCACTGTTTTCATACATTAGATTATTTCCATCTAACCAAAGTTATTAATTTAAGCAATTATTAGGGAACACAAGCAAGCATAGCATCAAACCATCCCCTTAATTTACATCCATAATTTTATGTTGGCTCATGCGTTTATTTACTCTGGTTATATAAAAGAAGAGTAATGTTAAAATCACAGTGGTTATTTATAGGAAGTCCTCTAAAATCAGTATTTTATAATATTCATCAACTATTTCATGTGAACCCAGAAGGATTTTTACCATAAAATACTGGTGAGGCACTTTATGACACTAAAAGGACAGCATTACATGTGTGTACCCTATATTCTACAGCTGTAGCTTAAATATGCACTTACAATATCATAATAGGTGAAGGACAAAAATACAGAACCCTAAATGGGAAATGTCAGGTTCAAGTTCTTGTTATCTTCAGATATATACCCTTCAAGATTTCCTCCATCTTTAAAATGGAAATACTACCATGTTTATTGGCGCACTGGGTCTCCTTTCCTTTCAAAACCTATTCTTTACTCTTGCTTTCCTCTGAGGTTCTGTGTCTTGTTAACTGCTCCAGGTGTGGAGATGCCTCCCATCCCTCAGCCAGTGTAGAATGTTAGAGAAACAACAGTTCAGCACACGTGCACTTGTGTGTTTAAAGAGATATTAATTAAATCCAGTTTATACGTTGTAACTGCTCTTACTAAATGTGTACAGTTGCTGGTGTCTCTAAAACACGGAGGCAGCCAGCTGGAAATTTGGGGTAGAAAAAAATAAGACTGTCTTTCTTAGTCATGACTGGTAGAGGGTGTGGAAATTTTTCAGGTGAAAAATGCCATAGTAGATATAATATTGATTGCTAAGTTTCTTGTCCTTTGAAGACAGAGGTAGCAGATTACTATCTGGTTCTGTGCATTAAGTGTGTCATATTTGTATAGCAAAAGCCTCTTAAGAAACATCTGCTTATGAAGTCTTCTTTCATTATGTGTTTTCACACTGAAACAAATACATAAGCTTGTTTGCCGAACCCCAGAGCTTCCTGTGAAGTCAAAAGCTGTAAAAGTCAGGCCTACTTATAAAGACTCCAAAACACAAAATGACTTAAATATAGAACAGCTCGGCTTGAAAGTAAAAGGCTAATAAACAAATGCACAACAAATTTTTTTTCTATTTTAACACTTGTTTACTCTTTGAGCAGGTAACACATGTTTCTGTGATTAAAATGTAAAAAGAACAGCAAAAATGTTTCCCTTACTGTTCTTCCCTTGCCACTCAGTTCTCCTCTCTTAACTGACAATCAGGGTGGTCAGTGACTCTTCTATCTCTCTTTCCAGAGATAGATGTATGTCTGAATATGTTTCTTTCATTAAAGGTTGTGGCATAATACACATCATACACTTATTTTCCCTTATCAGTTAATCTAATCATAATGAGTTGAAACTGCTTTTGCAGAGAATATATTTGACCTATTTCCTAGTTTCTTACTAGGAATTTCTTACCAACTGTTTGATACTGGGGAAAAGAGGAGGACCCAGATAAGAGCCTGTCTAAACTCAGAGTTTATGGGATTTAGCAGCTCTTTTGGAGATCCCCACACCACATTTAGATATAGACATTTTAGAAATGAAATACACTTTTTGGAGTTAATTTGTTTCTACTCCAACTCACTTATTTTACAGATAAGCCTATAATAATTGAGAGAATTCCAGTTTCTTGGCTAGTAAGTGGCAGACATGAGAAAAAACCAGGGACTCATGTCTTCTGTTTCATGAAGATGCTAATCATTGAATCATAATGTTATGGATTGAATTGTGTGCCCCCCCCCCCCCAATTCATAACCCATACTGCCTTTGAATGTGATCTTATTTGGAAATAGGGTCATTGAAGATGTAATTAGTTAAGATCATTAGAGTGAGCCCTAACCCATTATGACTGGTTATTCTTATAAGGGGAAATTTGGACACAGAGACACACATAGAGGGAAGACGATATGAAGAGACACATGGAAAACACCATCAACAAACCAGGAAGACAAGTCTAGAATAGATCCTTCCCTTACAGCCCAGAGAAGGAATCAACCTTTTTGACACTTTGATTTTGGACTTCTAGCCTCTAGAACTGTGAGGCAATACATTTCTGTTGTTTAAGCCACCCAATTTGTAGTACTTTGTTATGGTAGCCCTAACAAGAAAAGATTTTTAGAACCATCTGATCTACCACTCCCCCAACCCCCACCAGACTCCATACTACAGTGTTTCTGACAACTTGTAATCTAGCTTCTTATTCACTATCTGCAGTGATTGTAAATAAGTCTACCCCTGGGGGGAGAGAGACCCTACACCATAGGTCACCTATTCTATAGGGAAATTTTCCTTATGGAGCTAGTTCAGGCTCCCTGGAACTCCTAAAAACAAAGGAAAAATATAACACACAATATATTGCATTTTTATAAAAAATACGTATTGATCATGAACTGAGTGACAAGGGCTCTCAAGGAAGGCAATTTTACATCCACCTTTAAAAAAAAAAATCTAATTTCATAAGAGTGCGTGTGTTATAACTATGATCTGAATAACATAGGTAAGGAAACTTGTAGGTGAGAGAGTAAATAATTTGCCCCAAATCACACAAATAGTGATCACCAAATCATGTCTAGATTTAGGTTGAGTGATCCAGGTTCAGTGCAATTTCATTTATAACAAAGCTAACTGATCTCGTGTCTGAAAACAGTTGTAGTTTCTTTAATCAGCTATCAGAGCCTTGGTTCTCTATTAGTTAATTAATTGAATAATCTGTAATTCCTTGGAAGACTTAACTCCAAGACAGTAAGCTGAATAATATTCTGGCATGATTGGACAAGTATGGAAAAGAACATTGGGATCATAAGTGGGGACTGCATATTATGCCACCCTCACAAGCATTTATATTGTAGATGGGCAATCATTGTTAGGGGGATAAATAACTTTAAATGGCAATAAATTAAAAAAAAAATCCGCTCCTACTCTAGCCACAGTTTAGGTTTCTTAAGACTCAAGACCCATGTACACACATAAGGAAAAAAAAATACTAAACTTAGAATTTAAAAGGTTTAAGTTCTATTGTGAAACTCTAAGTCCAGATTTTTTCATTTGTGGAACTAGAATAATCATGTTGACCTCATATGAGTGTCTAAAGGTGTTAAAGATTGAAAGTAATATAGAAATAGTAGGTATTAAGGAAGTTATTGAATCAGAGGTTTTGGTGTTGGGACCCTAATGAGCATTATTTATAATCTCCCCAAAGTGATTCCTTTGCCCCTTAAATGTTGAGAGTCAGTATATTCCACCCTGTGGTCAAAATTGGTGGGAAAATCCATCTTTACAGCTCAGTACAAGTGTAAAAATAACCTTCTCAGACAATCTTTTGAGGAAAGTTGTCTCTTCACTCGTCCCCTTCAACACAAATGTAAAGAACAATGTGAATGCTATTTCTCATTACTCTTAGTCAAAGGAATGAGAACTTTTTGCCAGCAAGACAGTTCGGTTTCATGACCCAGTGCTTCTCAAAGTGTGGTTCTCAGAGCCATACTGGTCCAAAAACTGTTGACAGGTCTGTGATAGGTACAGAAATAGAGAGTGAGCAGCATTTGGAAGTTTTTATAGCACCATAGAGCAATTTTACATCTGTTGAAGCCAATAAAGAATTGTGATTTAATTTGGTATGTTTTTTCATTTTATTTTTCTGGGTAATTCATTTTATTATATTTTATAAGAGTTTCGGCCTGTGATTGATGTGGGGGATAGAGAGAATTGAGAAGCACTGCTCTGCTCTTACTCTTAAGGACTTGAGTTTCATCTCTACATAGAACGTGATAGGGACTTTGAAGTCATTATTTAGATAATTCGAACGATGAATTGAGAAAGCCACAAATACAATTTCACCCAAATTCCCTTAGTGCTATCCAATTTACCTTATCCTGGTGAGGTGTGGCAATGGTAAATGGCTCTCTCTGAAACTCGTAAATCAGGACAGTACCAGAGAGTCAAAAGTAAGATAATATGCATTTCCCCTTTCTCTGAAGCTTAACCCCTTATGGCACATTTTATCTTGAGTTTGGGCGAATATGAAAGAGGTAGAGTTAGCAGTTAATTCTTGAGCTTCCTTTCTCGAACATTCTAAAATGGAATTTATTTCAAGGACCTTGCTGAGTGATTTTAAGGGACTAAAGAAAAAAAGAGAAAAAAAGAAAGAAGAAAGAACTTTAAGTGACTATATATGGAGATAAGAAACTAACTTTATTACTTTGATTTCTAAATCCAAATTATTGTTTTAAAAGGAGAAACTAGAATAAATGATAGTCTAGTAGTACGGTAGGCTGGAGACATTTTTAAAGCATTATTTTCAAAGGAAATCACACAGAAAGAACAATCAGTTTTACCAAAACATCCTTGTGCTCTTTAGAACATCTGTGCATACCTACTGTTTTAGTACTTCTGTGACTTTCGTCACCTGCTACATTGAAAAGCAACAGTTCCTGCTTTCCTAGGAACTTGTGATAGGACGTATATAATAGAGAGGTAATCAGCACTTTCTGCGACTTTCTACATTACAGAATTTATATAACCAAATAGACAGTGCTTATGTGTGATGGTCTCTGTGGGGAGACGCCTTTTTTCCCCACCCAGATAACTTTACTTGTTCTTTAACTTAAAAAAAAAAAGAAAGTCGGAAAATACTAACTTGGTTTTGAGACTCAACTTAATTAGCTCTTAGACTATTTCTCAGGTCCTATTGGCATACTCTGGTTTTGAGATCCTAATTTGGAATGAAGGCAGAGAGATAAAAATAGAATGATTTTAAGCTTAGAATTTGTTTTTAATTCTACTTATCTAAAATCATAGTAAAACATCTAGAATTTTGAGTAAGGAAAAAATACATATATACACACATGTATATGGATATCTATGTTTATATGCATATATACGCACTTCTTACGGGGGATCATGGTTTAAAACACTGAATCTAAGTATGTAGAAAAACTCTTCCAGTGTGTGTCAAGAGGCTTAATTCGATGATGTCCATTGCAGCAATGTTTTATTAGCCAAGAGACACAAACAAACAAAACAACTGCATGACAACCAATATGATTATCAATAGGAAAATGGATAAACATTGAGATCTATTTAATAAATGTATCTTAAGAGATGTTTGAAATAAAAGAGTTGTTTTTACATGGAAATATCATAGAAGCAAAAGGTGGGCCAGGGAGGAAACACAACTTGCACAGTGTGTACAGAACTATAGAATATACGTGCATATGCATATTTTTAAATCACATGGCAATGAGAGAGAGAAAGAAAGATGATTTATGGCATATAACAACATGGACTGGAAGAACACACATCAAATCCTTATTTGCAGAGGATTCTAAGGAATGAGAAGGAGACAATAGGACTGGTGAGGGGAACAAAGGAGACTTCAACATGTCTATGATGTTCAGGTTGTGTTATTTAAAAAAAATAATAAATTCTGTAACAAAGGCAAAGAGTTGTTAATAATTAGCTTTTCATTCTAGGTGATCAGTACGTGGTTATTTATAATATTCTATGTATTTTATGTATTAAAAATCTTTTCAAATTTTGTTAGCTGTAAATGTCTTTGGCAAAATACTTTATTGCAACTTATACTACCTATAATATATGATTAGTTTAGGGCTTAGCTGATATTAATACTTAGATGTGCTGGCTTCAGACACAAGTCTTTATTTTCTGATCAATATATTCCCAACTCTGAGATTTCTATATCACACTTATGATTAGGCTTGCTCAAAGGCTTCTACTAGAACTATTTAGAGTAATACCCAAGTAAAAGGTTAACATATTGCTTCTTGTAACTTTCTACTATTTATTATTTTTATTTTATTATTTATTTATTTATTTTTAAGATTTTATTTATTTGACAGAGAGAGACACAGCAAGAGAGGGAACACAAGCAGGGGGAGTGGGAGAGGGAGAAGCAGGCCTCCCATGGAGCAGGGAGCCCGATGTAGAGCTCGATCCCAGGACCTTGGGACCATGACCTGAGCTGAAGGCAGATGCTTAACAACTGAGCCACCCAGCGCCCCTATTTTATTATTTTTAAAGATTTTATTTATTTGAGAGAGTGAGAGAGAGAGCAGAAGCCGGGGGGAGGGACAGAGGGAGAGGGAGAAGCAGGTTCCCCACTGAGCAGGGAGCCTGATGTGGGGCTCAATGTGGGGCTCAACGTGGGACTTGATCCCAGGACACTGGGATCATGACCTGATCTGAAAGCAGACACTTAACTGACTGAGCCACCCAGGCGCCCCTTAACTCTACTATTTAGATGAGATTGCACTATCAGAGAATGTATTGACCAAGCTTGACAACTTACTCCTAAAATCCAATTCAAATTTACTTATTAAAAACATTATCATGTAAGCACTTGCATATTCATTGAGGTCTAAGAGGTTAGGAAAATTTTGGAGTCTTGTTATTAATATCAATTATAATGGAATTTGATTGGAATGGTGCTCTGCCTTACATTGGATTTCATAGTATAGGAAGGATGGTATTTTAGAGTCTTTGGCAAATTAATATGACCGTTCAAACACTGCCCTTTGATTATTTCTCAGAAGTGGTCAAATTTTGGGCCACCCAGTAAATTTCAAATGTCAAGTTGATGCTTAACTTTCTGTTGAAAGGTGTGTATTTTCAAGGAATGGCTGTAGTTTTTTGATAACCACTGGGTTCTCAGTATTAGAAAAACTTTCATTTTATTTATTTATTTAAAAAAATTTTTTTTATTCTTATGTTAATCCACATACATTACATCATTAGTTTTAGATGAAGTGTTCCATGATTCATTGTTTGTGCATAACACCCAGTGCTCCATGCAGAATGTGCCCTCCTCAATACCCACCACCAGGCTAACCCATCCTCCCATCCCCCTCCCCTCTAGAACCCTCAGTTTGTTTTTCAGAGTCCATCGTCTCTCATGGTTCGTCTACCCCTCCGATTTCCCCCGCTTCATTCTTCCCCTCCCGCTACCTTCTTCTTCTTCTTTTTTTTTCTTAACATATATTGAATTATTTGCTTCAGACGTACAGATCTGAGATTCAACAGTCTTGCACAATTCACAGCACTTACCAGAGCACATACCCTCCCCAGTGTCTATCACCCAGTCCCCCCATCCCTCCCACCCCACCCCCCACTCCAGCAACCCTCAGTTTGTTTCCTGCAAATAAGAATTCCTCATATCAGTGAGGTCATATGATACATGTCTTTCTCTGTTTGACTTATTTCACTCAACATAATACCCTCCAGTTCCATCCACGTCGTTGCAAATGGCAAGATCTCATTCCTTTTGATGGCTGCATAATATTCCATTGTATATATATACCACCTCTTCTTTATCCATTCATCTGTCGATGGACATCTTGGCTCTTTCCATAGTTTGGCTATTGTGGATATTGCTGCTATAAACATCGGGGTGCACGTACCCCTTCTGATCTCTACTTTTGTATCTTTGGGGTAAATACCCAGTAGTGCAATTGCTGGATCATATGGTAGCTCTATTTTCAACTTTTTGAGGAACCTCCATACAGTTTTCCAGAGTGGCTGCGCTAGCTTGCATTCTCACCAACAGTGTAGGCGGGTTCCCCTTTCTCTGCATCCCCGCCAACATCTGTCGTTTCCTGACTTGTTAATTTTAGCCATTCTGACTGGTGTGAGGTGGTATCTCATTGAGGTTTTGATTTGGATTTCCCTGATGCCGAGCAATATTGAACACTTTTTCATGTGTCTGTTGGCCATTTGGATGTCTTCTTTGGAAAAATGTCTGTTCATGTCTTCTGCCCATTTCTTGATTGGATTCTCTGTTCTTTGGGTGTTGAGTTTGATGAGTTCTTTATAGATTTTGGATACTAGCCCTTTATCTGATACGTCATTTGCAAATATCTTCTCCCATTCTGTCGGTTGTCTTTGGTTTTGTTGACTGTTTCCTTTGCTTTGCAAAAGCTTTTTATCTTGATGAAGTCCCAATAGTTCATTTTTGCCCTTGCTTTCCTTGCCTTTGGCGAAGTTTCTAGGAAGAAGTTGCTTCGGCTGAGGTCGAAGAGGTTGCTGCCTGTGTTCTCCTTTAGGATTTTGATGGACTCCTGTCTCACATTGAGGTCTTTCAACCATTTGGAGTCTATTTTTGTGTGTGGTGTAAGGAAATGGTCCAGTTTCATTCTTCTGCATGTGGCTATCCAATTTTCCCAACACCATTTGTTGAAGAGACTGTCTTTGTTCCATTGGACATTCTTTCCTGCTTTGTCAAAGATGAGTTGACCATAGAGTGGAGGGTCCATTTCTGGGCTCTCTATTCTGTTCCATTGATCTATGTGTCTGTTTTTGTGCCAGAACCATTCTGTCTTGATGATGACAGCTTTGTAATAGAGCTGGAAGTCCGGAATTGTGATGCCGCCGGCTTTGCTTTTCTTTTTCAACATTCCTCTGGCTATGCGGGGTCTTTTCTGGTTCCATACAAATTTTAGGATTATTTATTCCATTTCTTTGAAAAAAGTGGATGGTATTTCGATGGGGATTGCATTGAACGTGTAGATTGCTCTAGGTAGCATTGACATCTTCACAATATTTGTTCTTCCAATCCATGAGCATGGAACGTTTTTCCATTTCTTTGTGTCTTCCTCAATTTCTTTCATGACTATTTTATAGTTTTCTGAGTACAGATCCTTTGTCTCTTTGGTTAGATTTATTCCTAGGTATCTTATGGTTTTGGGTGCAATTGTAAATGGGATTGACTCCTTAATTTCTCTTTCTGTTGTCTTGTTGTTGGTGTATAGGAATGCCACTGACTTCTGTGCATTGATTTTATATCCTGCCACTTGACTGAATTCCTGTATGAGTTCTAGCAGTTTTTGGGTGGAGTCTTTTGGGTTTTCCACATCAAGTATCATATCATCTGCAAAGAGTGAGAGTTTGACTTCTTCTTTGCCAATTTGGATGCCTTTTATTTCTTTTTGTTGTCTGATTGCTGTGGCTAGGACTTCCAATACTATGTTGAATAGCAGTGGTGATAGTGGACATCCAGCCGCATTCCTGACCTTAGGGGGAAAGCTCTCAGTTTTTCCCCACTGAGAATGATATTCGCTGTGGGTTTTTCATAGATGGCTTTTATGATCTTGAGGAATGTACCCTCTATGACTATACCCTGAAGGGTTTTGATCAAGAAAGGATGCTGTACTTTGTCAAAAGCTTTTTCTGCATCTATTGAGAGGATCATATGATTCTTGTTCTTTCTTTTGTTAATGTATTGTATCACATTGATTGATTTGCGGATGTTGAACCAACCTTGCAGCCCAGGGATAAATCCCACTTGGTCATGGTGAGTAATCCTTTTAATGTACTGTTGGATCCTATTGGCTAGTATTTTGGTGAGAATTTTTGCATCCATGTTCATCAGGGATATTGGTCTGTAATTCTCCTTTCTAATGAGGTCCTTGTCTGGTTTTGGGATCAAGGTAATGCTGGCCTCATAAAATGACTTTGGAAGTTTTCCTTCCATTTCTATTTTTGGGAACAGTTTCAGAAGAATAGGTATTAATTCTTCTTTTTTTTTTTTTTAAGATTTTATTTATTTATTTGATACAGAGAGTGAGAGAGCACAAGCAGGGGGAACAGTAGAGGAAGAGGGAGAAGCAGGCTCCCCGCCAAGCAGGGAGCTTGATGCGGGGCTCGATCCCAGGACCCTGGGATCATGACCTGAGCCGAAGGCAGACGCTTAACCATCTGAGCCACCCAGGTGCCCCAGGTATTAATTCTTCTTGAAATGTTTGGTAGAATTTCCCTGGGAAGCCATCTGGCCCTGGGCTTTTGTTTTTTGGGAGATTTTTGATGACTGCTTCAATTTCCTTAGTGGTTATAGGTCTGTTCAGGTTTTCTATTTCATCCTGGTTCAGTTTTGGTAGTTGATACATCTCTAGGAATGCCTCCATTTCTTCCAGGTTATCTAATTGGCTGGCATAGAGTTGCTCATAATATGTTCTTAGAATTGTTTGTATTTCTTTGGTGTTGGTTGTGATGTCTCCTCTTTCATTCATGATTTTGTTGATTTGGGTCATTTCTCTTCTCTTTTTGATAAGTCTGGCCAGGGGTTTATTAATCTTGTTAATTCTTTCAAAGAACCAGCTCCTAGTTTCGTTGATCTGTTCTACTGTTCTTTTAGTTTCTATTTCATTGATTTCTGCTCTGATCTTTATTATTTCTCTTCTCCTGCTGGGTTTAGGCTTTATTTGCTGTTCTTTCTCCAGCTCCTTTAGGTGGAGGGTTACGTTGTGTACTTGAGACCTTTCTTGCTTCTTGAGAAAGGCTTGTATTGCTATATACTTTCTTCTTAGGACTGCCTTTGCTGCATCCCAAAGATTTTGAATAGTTGTGTTTTCATTTTCATTGGTTTCCATGTATTTTTTTAATTCTTCTTTAATTTCCTGGTTGACCCATTCATTCTTCAGTAGGATGCACTTTAGCCTCCATGTATTTGAGTTCTTTCCGACTTTCCTCTTGTGATTGAGTTCTAGTTTCAAAGCATTGTGGTCTGAAAATAGGCAGGGAATGATTCCAATCTTTTGGTACAAGTTGAGACCTGATTTATGACCTAGGATGTGATCTATTCTGGAGCATGTTCCATGGGCACTAGAGAAGAATGTGTATTCCATTGCTTTGGGGTGGAATGTTCTGAATATGTCTGTAAAGTCCATTTGGTCCAGTGTGTCATTTAAAGTCTTTATTTCCTTATTGATCTTTTGCTTAGACGATCTGTCCATTTCAGTGAGGGGGGTGCTAAAGTCCCCCACTATTATTTTATTGTTGTCGATGTGTTTCTTTGCTTTTGTTATTAATTGCCTTATATAATTGGCTGCTCCCATGTTAGGGGCATAGATATTTACAATTGTTAGATCTTCTTGTTGGATAGATCCTTTAAGTAGGATATAGTGTCCTTCCTCATCTCTTATTACAGTCTTTGGTTTAAAATCTAATGTGTCTGATATAAGGATTGCCACCCCAGCTTTCTTTTGGTGTCCATTAGCATGGTAAATGGTTTTCCACCCCCTTACTTTCAATTTGGGGGTGTCTTTGGATCTAAAATGAGTCTCTTGCAGACAGCATATCGATGGGTCTTGTTTTTTAATCCAATCTAATAGCCTGTGTCTTTGATTGGGGCATTTAGCCCATTTACATTCAGGGTAACTATTGAAAGATAGGAATTTAGTGCCATTGTATTGCCTGTAAGGTGACTGTTACCGTATATTGTCTGTGTTCCTTTCTGGTCTATGTTGCTTTTAGGCTCTCTCTTTGCTTAGAGGACCCCTTTCAAGATTTCTTGTAGGGCTCGTTTTGTGTTTGCAAATTCCTTTAGTTTTTGTTTGTCCTGGAAGCTTTTTATCTCTCCTTCAATTTTCAACGACAGCCTAGCTGGATAGAGTATTCTTGGCTGTATATTTTTCTCATTTAGTGCTCTGAATATATCCTGCCAGTCCTTTCTGGCCTGCCAGGTCTCTGTGGATAGGTCTGTTGCCAATCTAATGTTTCTACCCTTGTAGGTTACATATCTCTTTTCCCGAGCTGCTTTCAGGATTTTCTCTTTGTCTATGTGACTCGTAAGTTTTACTATTAGATGTTGGGGTGTTGACCTATTTTTATTGATTTTGAGAGGGGTTCTCTGTGCTTCCTGGATTTTCATGCCTGTTTCCTTTCCCAAATTAGGGAAGTTCTCTGCTATAATTTGCTCCAATATACCTTCTGCCCCTCTCTCTCTTTCTTCTTCTTCTGGGATCCCAATTATTCTAATGTTGTTTCATCTTATGGTATCGCTTATCTCTCGAATTCTGCCCTCGTGATCCAGTAGTTGTTTATCTCTCTTTTTCTCAGCTTCTTTATTTTCCATCATTTCATCTTCTATATTACAAAAAACTTTCATTTTAGAGGTATCATTGAACCCACTATAACATGTTTATAAAACTCCTGAATGAGGTTAAAAAGTCCAATTTAAATTTATAGTTGTTAGTACTTTCAATTTACCATGTAAACAGCATTATTCAACATAGTTTAATAATAACTTGTAGGTACATCTCCCCATCACCCCCACAAAAAAAAATCCAGACTGCTGTGCTTACTAACCCAAATGAAACCATAGAACCATTTCTTCCACACAATAGAATTAAGTGATCACAGATATACTATGTGGTACACCTGATGAATACACTCAATTTTAGCTGAATGAAAATAACATGAGCTAAAATATAAATGAGATAATATTTTTTAGGCCTTTAGCCCCAGAATTTTTCACTTTTTTAGTTTGTAAAAAGATTTAAGTTGGTAATATAATTGTAAGAGCCTGAAAAACATATTTCTGTCAAAAATAAAAATATAGGGATGCCTGGGTGGCTCAGGCCATGATCCCAGGATTCTGGGATCGAGTCCTGCATGGGGCTCCCTGCTCAGCAGGGAGCCTGTTTCTCCCTCTGCCTGCGGCTCCTCCTGCTGGTGCTCTCTCTCTCTCTCTCTGACAAATAAGTAAATAAAATCTTTAAAAAAATAATAAAAATAAAAATATAAATGCTAACATACTCCTTAAAAAGGAAAACAACCCACATCAACAACATCAACAAACTTTGAACCAATTGACTACTTAACTTTAAGTTAAGTTTGCATGATGTATTCAAAGCCAATGCAGTCTTCTCAGGAACTGTCCATGAGGCCACAATGAGGAGACAAGACTCCCTGCCTTGTGTTACACTAGTTAATTTCTAACTTCATTGAAATGTTTTGGGAATCTGTGAGGGTCGAACATGAAGAACCAGAGAGCCCATGTTGCTCTCAGAATTCTTTTGAAAGCATGAGATACATGGCATGTGTTATTTCAAATAGTGTATCATTTGCAGATACCTGCAAGCTGTTTGAAGGATTTTTAAAAATTGATGTTTTAAAGACTTCCATGACTAAATAAAGAAAAATAAATGAATGTAGCCACTTCTTTCTTTCTTTTTTTTTTTTTTCTTAAAGATATAATATTTTAGAGGGAGAGAGTACTAGTGGGGGAGGGGCAGAAGGAGAGGGGGAGAGAGAATCCCAAGCAGACTCCCCGCCGAGCACAGAGCCTGATGCAGGGCTGGATCCCAGGATCCTGAAATCACCTGAACCGAAATCAAGAGTCCGATGCTCAACCAACTGAGCTACCCACGCGTCCCTCACCACTTCTTTCCTATCTAAGTATTTTGCTGCCTGTCCTGCTTTTAACTGGTTAAGGAGACTATTATATTAGTTGGCAGGGAAAGGGGTGTTAGCTTTACTCTTAATGGAGCCAAATAAATCTAAAAGAACATCTGGGAAAAAAAAATAAATAATCACCATAGGAGCAAAGAAAAATGTTCCAAGTTGAATGTTGGCTCCTGAAATCGTTCCAAAGATTTAAAGTTGACAAAAGATGAAATTTGTTTATATTTAATATACGGTTCCACAGGTTTGGGGGATGTTGATTACATATGCAGTTCTTCATATTCCACATTTATTTTGGCCACCTTTCCCACATTTTCAGTTTTTGAAGTACGAGGACTCCAGGATGCTTGCCTTCTCATCACTTCTTTTGATCTTCTTGCCAACTTTAATGTTTGACTGTAAATATGGTAATTAGTTCTGCAATTACTATCTAATTCCGTATTTAGTACATTGCCCTTCTTCAATCGAAGCTGTTTGCTTTCTTTCCATGGGTGGTCGGTGGCCATTATCTTTAACTGACATTGGCAACTTCTCTTTTGAGTAGCTAAAGTGGAAAGAATAAATGGCTCTAGATTTCGCCCCATGTCCTGAGGATATCTGTATTAGTTTCTTCTTTTTCTTATTTTTTTAAGAATGACATAAACAAAAATCTTACGGATATCAGATGCTCTAAAAAACACTTGTTAAAAATCCATATTTTCTCTCTACCCGTTTTAAAAATTGTCTTTCTGTGGAGCATTGATGTTTAAAGACCTGCCTTAAGGAATTCTGCTACTAAAATCATGAATGCATGTTTCATAATTGTGAACTTTGTTCGCATAAATTTTGACTCTTGATAATGTGAATATTAAGTAAGAGTTAATTTTGGGAAATAAAAGAAACATATGTAAATACATAAATGTGTTTATCAGCTTTATTGCTAGCAGACAGTATTGAACCACAACATATTTGAGCCAGTAGGAAATGAACAGAAACTGAAAACTTTGACAATAGTTAGTTTTATTTAATTGAACTGATAGGTGTTCAGGACATAAGGGTTCTGTTGTTAATTTAAATTTTAAGATATAAAATATCACATTATTGCCATAGAAATGGGCATTATTTGCTTGTTGGAATTAACATATTTCATGGTACCCTTCAAGAGCATGGCAACTTCCTAATTCTCTACAACCTTTTACTCATTCATTAATTCAGTAAATACTCTGTTACTGATAGGTTTCTAATTTGGGAGATACAACAATGACCAAGATCCAGTTCTTTCCTTCAAGGAATGTAGTCTTAATCCAGAGAAACTGAATAAATTTTATTTTAATTCATGAATCAATAAGCATTTATTATGTGACTAATATGGATCTGTATCATACCAGACACTCTCAGAGACGCAAGTAATAGACAATTCATAAATG
The DNA here is from genome assembly GCF_011800145.1 of Mirounga leonina. Taxonomy (NCBI): domain Eukaryota; kingdom Metazoa; phylum Chordata; class Mammalia; order Carnivora; family Phocidae; genus Mirounga; species Mirounga leonina. Next base: position 20,870,118 of record NW_023270268.1, read on the forward strand.
TTTGTAGAATGTTGTAGAATAAATGAAGAATAAAGCTCCATAATTTAGCCGAGGAGGCAGGCACAAGAAATCAACATATTTTAAATAATTTAAGTTGCAAATTCAATACTACTAATTTGACAGATTGATTCCCTTTAATGAGCTGGCTCTTATTTGAACAAAGTCAAAGAATTGAAAAAAAATAAATTCTATCCTATCTCATAGTTTTTTTAGCTAACTTGCATTTATTATAAGAGAGCTATATCCAGTTTTGCATTTGATACAAATTAATTAAATTTGGTCTTTGAGTTATTTAAAGCATTCAATAAAAGACACTGGAGTTCTAAATATTTTCTGGATCTGAGCAGTTGCTTTGCCAAGATTGCTACTTGTATAAATGGAAACCCTCATGAAATGGGTTTCTTTCATTATAGTCTCAGAAAGGACATTTAGTGTCATTTTTGGTAAGATAGCATTCTTTTTTTTTAAATTGTTATGTTAATCACCATACATTACATCATTAGTTTTAGATGTAGTGTTCCATGATTCATTGTTTGTGCGTAACAACCAGTGCTCCATGCAGACCATGCCCTCTTTAATACCCATCACCAGGCTAACCCATCCTCCCACCCCCCTCCCCTCTAGAACCCTGAGTTTGTTTTTCAGAGTCCATCGTCTCTCATGGTTCGTCTCCCCCTCTGATTTCCCCCCTTCATTCTTCCCCTCCTGCTATCTTCCTCTTTTCTTTTTTTCTTCACATATATTGAATTATTTGTTTCAGAGGTACAGATCTGAGATTCAACAGTCTTGCACAATTCACAGCACTTACCAGAGCACATACCCTCCCCAGTTTCTATCACCCACTCCCCCCATCCCTCCCACCGCACCCCCCACTCCAGCAACCCTCAGTTTGTTTCCTGATATTAAGAATTCCTCATATCAGTGAGGTCATATGATACATGTCTTTCTCTGTTTATTTCTCTCAGCATAATACCCTCCAGTTCCATCCACGTCGTTGCAAATGGCAAGATCTCATTCCTTTTGATGGCTGCATAATATTCCATTGTATATATATATCACATCTTCTTTATCCATTCATCTGTCGATGGACATCTTGGCTCTTCCCACAGTTTGGCTATTGTGGATATTGCTGCTATAAACATCGGGGTGCACGTACCCCTTCGGATCCCTACTTCTGTATTTTTGGGGTAAATACCCAGTAGTGCAATTGCTGGATCATATGGTAGCTCTATTTTCAACTTTTTGAGGAACCTCCATACTGTTTTTCAGAGTGGCTGCACCAGCTTGCATTCCTACCATCACCGTAGGAGGGTTCCCCTTTCTCCGCATCCCCGCCAACATCTGTCATTTCCTGACTTGTTAATTTTAGCCATTCTGACTGGCGTGAGATGGTATCTCATTGAGGTTTTGATTTGGATTTCCCTGATGCCAAGCAATATTGAACACTTTTTCATGTGTCTGTTGGCCATTTGGATGTCTTCTTTGGAAAAATGTCTGTTCATGTCTTCTGCCCATTTCTTGATTGGATTCTTTGTTCTTTGGGTGTTGAGTTTGATGAGTTCTTTATAGATTTTGGATACTAGCCCTTTATCTGATACGTCATTTGCAAATATCTCCTCCCATTCTGTCGGTTGTCTTTTGGTTTTGTTGACTGTTTCTTTTGCTGTGCAAAAGCTTTTTATCTTGATGAAGTCCCAATAGTTCATTTTTGCCCTTGCTTTCCTTGCCTTTGGCGATGTTTCTAGGAAGAAGCTGCTGTGGCTGAGGTCGAAGAGGTTGCTGCCTGTGTTCTCCTTTAGGATTTTGATGGACTCCTGTCTCACATTGAGGTCTTTCAACCATTTGGAGTCTATTTTTGTGTGTGGTGTAAGGAAACGGTCCAGTTTCATTCTTCTACATGTAGCCACATGTAGCCAATTCTCCCAACACCATTTGTTGAAGAGACTGTCTTTGTTCCATTGGACATTCTTTCCTGCTTTGTCAAAGATGAGTTGACCATAGAGTTGAGGGTACATTTCTGGGCTCTCTATTCTGTTCCATTGATCTATGTGTCTGTTTTTGTGTTAGTCCCATACTGTCTTGATGATGACAGCTTTGTAATAGAGCTTGAAGTCCGGAATTGTGATGCCACCAGCTTTGCCTTTCTTTTTCAACATTCCTCTGGCTGTGCGGGGTCTTTTCTGGTTCCATACAAATTTTAGGATTATTTGTTCCATTCCTTTGAAAAAAGTGGATGGTATTTTGATGGGGATTGCATTGAATGTGTAGATTGCTCTAGGTAGCATTGACATCTTCACAATATTTGTTCTTCCAATCCATGAGCATGGAACATTTTTCCATTTCTTTGTGTCTTCCTCAATTTCTTTCATGACTATTTTATAGTTTTCTGAGTACAGATTCTTTGCCTCTTTGGTTAGATTAATTCCTAGGTATCTTATGGCTTTGGGTGCAATTGTAAATGGGATTGACTCCTTAATTTCTCTTTCTGTTGTCTTGTTGTTGGTGTATAGGAATGCCACTGACTTCTGTGCATTGATTTTATATCCTGCCACTTGACTAAATTCCTGTATGAGTTCTAGCAGTGTTGGGTGGAGTCTTTTGGGTTTTCCACATCAAGTATCATATCATCTGCAAAGAGTGAGAGTTTGACTTCTTCTTTGCCAATTTGGATGCCTTTTATTTCTTTTTGTTGTCTGATTGCTGTGTCTACGACTTCTAATACTATGTTGAATAGCAGTGGTGATAGTGGACATCCAGCCGCATTCCTGACCTTAGGGGGAAAGCTCTCAGTTTTTCCCCACTGAGAATGATATTCGCTGTGGGTTTTTCATAGATGGCTTTTATGATCTTGAGGAATGTACCCTCTATGACTATACTCTGAAGGGTTTTGATCAAGAAAGGATGCTGTACTTTGTCAAAAGCTTTTTCTGCATCTATTGAGAGGATCATATGATTCTTATGCTTTCTTTTGTTAATGTATTGTATCACGTTGATTGATTTGCAGATGTTGAACCAACCTTGCAGCCCAGGGATAAATCCCACTTGGTTGTGGTGAATAATCCTTTTAATACACTGTTGGATCCTATTGGCTAGTATTTTGGTAAGAATTTTTGCATCCATGTTCATCAGGGATACTGGTCTGTAATTCTCCTATTTGATGGGGTCTTTGTTTGGTTTTGGGATCAAGGTAATGATGGCGTCATAAAATGAGTTTGGAAGTTTTCCTTCCGTTTCTATTTTTTGGAACAGTTTCAAAAGAATGGGTATTAATTCTTCTTTCAATGTTTGGTAGAATTCCCCTGGGAAGCCATCTGGCCCTGGGCTTTTGTTTGTTGGGAGATTTTTGATGACTGCTTCAATTTCCTTAGTGGTTATAGGTCTGTTCAGGTTTTCTATTTCTTCCTGGTTCAGTTTTGGTCATTGATACATCTCTAGGAATGCATCCATTTCTTCCAGGTTATCTAATTTGCTGGCATAGAGTTGCTCATAATATGTTCTTATAATCGTTTGTATTTCTTTGGTGTTGGTTGTGATCTCTCCTCTTTCATTCATGATTTTGTTGATTTGGGTCATTTCTCTTTTCTTTTTGATAAGTCTGGCCAAGGATTTATTAATCTATTTAATTCTTTCAAAGAACCAGCTCCTAGATTTGTTGATCTCTTCTGCTGTTCTTTTGGTTTCTATTTCATTGATTTCTGCTCTGATCTTTATTATTTCTCTTCTCCTGCTGGGTTTAGGCTTTATTTGCTGTTCTTTCTCCAGCTCCTTTAGGTGTAGGGTTAGGTTGTGTACTTGAGACCTTTCTTGTGTCTTGAGAAAGGCTTGTATTGCTATATACTTTCCCCTTAGAACTGTCTTTGCTGCATCCCAAAGGTTTTGAATAGTTGTGTTTTCATTTTCATTGGTTTCCAGGTATTTTTTAAATTCTTCTTTAATTTCCTGATTGACCCATTCATTCTTCAGTAGGATGCTCTTTAGCCTCCATATATTTGAGTTCTTTCCGACTTTCCTCTTGTGTTTGAGTTCTAGTTTCAAAGCATTGTGGTCTGAAAATAGGCAGGGAATGATCCCAATCTTTTGGTACCAGTTGAGACCTGATTTGTGACCTAGGATGTGATCTATTCTGGAGAATGTTCCATGGGCACTAGAGAAGAATGTGTATTCCGTTGCTTTGGGATGGAATGTTCTGAATATGTCTGTGAAGTCCATTTGGTCCAGTGTGTCATTTAAGGTCTTTATTTCCTTGTTGATCTTTTGCTTAGACGATCTGTCCATTTCAGTGAGGGGGGTGTTAAAGTCCCCCACTATTATTGTATTGTTGTCAATGCGTTTCTGTGCTTTTGTTATTAATTGCCTTATATAATTGGCTGCTCCCATGTTAGGGGCATAGATATTTACAATTGTTAGATCTTCTTGTTGGATAGACCCTTTAAGTAGGATATAGTGTCCTTCCTCATCTCTTATTACAGTCTTTGGTTTAAAATCTAATTTGTCTGATATAAGGATTGCCACCCCAGCTTTCTTTTGGTGTCCATTAGCATGGTAAATGGTTTTCCACCCCCTTACTTTCAATTTGGGGGTGTCTTTGGATCTAAAATGAGTCTCTTGCAGACAGCATATCGATGGGTCTTGTTTTTTAATCCAATCTAATAGCCTGTGTCTTTGATTGGGGCATTTAGCCCATTTACATTCAGGGTAACTATTGAAAGATAGGAATTTAGTGCCATTGTATTGCCTGTAAGGTGACTGTTACCGTATATTGTCTGTGTTCCTTTCTGGTCTATGTTGCTTTTAGGCTCTCTCTTTGCTTAGAGGACCCCTTTCAAGATTTCTTGTAGGGCTCGTTTTGTGTTTGCAAATTCCTTTAGTTTTTGTTTGTCCTGGAAGCTTTTTATCTCTCCTTCAATTTTCAACGACAGCCTAGCTGGATAGAGTATTTTTGTCTGCGTATTTTTCTCATTTAGTGCTCTGAATATATCCTGCCAGTCCTTTCTGGCCTGCCAGGTCTCTGTGGATAGGTCTGTTGCCAATCTAATGTTTCTACCCTTGTAGGTTACATATCTCTTCTCTGAGCTGCTTTCAGGATTTTCTCTTTGTCTATGAGACTCGTAAGTTTTACTATTAGATGTTGGGGTGTTGACCTATTTTTATTGATTTTGAGAGGGGTTCTCTGTGCTTCCTGGATTTTCATGCCTGTTTCCTTTCCCAAATTAGGGAAGTTCTCTGCTATAATTTGCTCCAATATACCTTCTGCCCCTCTCTCTCTTTCTTCTTCTTCTGGGATCCCAATTATTCTAATGTTGTTTTGTCTTATGGTATTGCTTATCTCTCTAATTCTGCCCTTGTGATATAGTAGTTGTTTATCTCTCTTTTTCTCAGCTTCTTTATTTTCCATCATTTGGTCTTCTGTATCACTGATTCTCTCTTCTGCCTCATTTATCCTAGCAGTTAACACCCCCATTTTTTATTTCACCTCATTAATTCATTAATAGCCTTTTTGATTTCTACTTGGTTAGATTTTAGGTCTTTTATTTCTCCAGAAAGCGTTTCTCTAATAATTTCCATGCTTTTTTCAAGCCCAGCTAGCATCTTTAAAGTGATGATTCTGAACTCTAGATCTGACATCGTACTAATGTCCGTATTGAGTAGTTCCCTGGCAGTCGGTACTACCTCTTGTTCTTTTTGTTGAGGTGATTTTTTCCATCTTGTCATTTTGTCCAGAGGAGAATAGATTAATGAGAGAACAAAATGCTAACAGGGTAACAACATCCTCAGAAAATATACTCTAAACAAATCAGAAAAGACCTTCCAGAAAGTGGTTGCTTTTCTGTTCAGAGAGTTGTTGCTATTCTTTTCTTCAATTTCCTGTTGAGTTTGTAAGTGTTCAGAATGGTTTGATCCCTATCCAACTGAATTCCTGAGACCAGAGGAAATCCAGGTCTCCTACTCCTCCGCCATCTTTCTCCGCTCCCCCATCCCCGGTAAGATAGCTTTCTGATGTGGTGGGGCAACCCTTCCTAGGCAAGTTCAGCAAATTTCCATGATGTCATAGCACTAAGTAGTTTCTGGAGACACGAATCCATGACCACTCCCACCATAATCTTCCAAGAATCCAGCTTGTTCATGCTGTCTTAAAAACTGTGGGACAGAACACCTCCAGTGACATCCAAATAGACTCTTTGTCTTTCAGAACTTTCTTTTTGGGGCACCAGTGTGGCTCAGTTGGTTAAGCGTCAGACTCTTGATTTCAGCTGACATCTTGATTTCAGGGTCATGAGTTCAAGCCCCATGTTGGTCCTACTTAAAAAAAAAGTTCTTCTTACTTGCCCTCTAGCCTAGGTTTGCCCATGGTTCAGTAGTATATGTGCCCATACCTTAAAGCTATAAAGAAATATATAATATATAATATAATTTATGTTATTATTATTCATATTATTGTTATAGTGTAGAGCAGTTCCCAAATATCTGTAGGCAATTAAATCAGAAAATGCACTTCTAGCGAAGTTACAGGGAAAGCCGATCCTGCTTGGCAGGGACCACATATTGAGGAACAAGGCCATGGAGCTGAAGACAATGGGTTTTGGAACCAGAGTCAAAGGTTTATATTCTGGATTCACTTCTTACTAAATATATAGCGTAGAGGAAGTTACTTAGTTTCCCTGTATCTCTGTTACCTCATCTGTAAAATGGAAGTAATACTACTAACTGCCTCATGGGTTATTTGGGGGTTAAATGAAATCTCACGTATATCTTATTTCCTAGAACACACCTGACATCAAGAATATGGTACTGGTTTTGAACAGTTGGGAAAGTAGCAAGGATGATTGCTCCTTTGCTATTTCCTGATAGATCTTTTCCAGTTCTTTTGTCACCTACTAGCATCCTTTAAATATGTTAAATTCCTGTTGTGGGATATTTTAATCAAGGAATCATAAGAGATGTGTAAGAATCACACAGGTTTTCATTGGGAGTTGTTATCGATATTTATAGAAGACTAAAACTATGAGCAAGATCTTGGTTCCCTGCTCTTCCCACCTCGATTTGTGTAAGAAACAATTTGCACAGCAGTTCTGCCAGAAATAATTGCCCACAGGTACCAGTGACTCTAGACCGCCTGAGTCTCTCTGGTCTCACGGTCCTGCAGGCTCTTCTTTGCATGCAAAACATCCTCATAATGGAGATTAAATAAAGTGCTCTCCAGATTTGTCACATCTTAATGAGAAAAATTGCTTTAAAATAAGTTTTAGTAAAGCATCTTAAGTAACATTTTAATCAGTTGAAGTTTACATCGTTTTTCTTAATAGCATTCATATGAAAAAGATCAATGATTATTTTATTCTGCTAAGCCTATAAAATTGGTAGCAGATGACATATAATATTATAGCACATAAAATGTACTGTTAAATGTAGGCAGTTGTTAACCTGTTTTTTAAAGCTACATTTAAAATGAGAAGTGATGTACTTTAAGGAATTATTTGATTAAGCTAGTCAGGAATATAGAGGGAGAAGCACATTTTACCACCACAATTAATTCTGTGGTTAAAAGAAACAGACATATAGATAATGAAAATGGAACAAAATCATTATTTTAGGAATTCAGCTGTGTTAATGGGTATTATATAATTAGCTGTGTTAACGGATGTTCTTCAGAATTGAAATCACTCTTGAAAAATAAGCAGGGGTTTGTTGTATCTGTGGTGGTAAGTAAATAGAAGAAAGGAGGGAAAGAGAGAAGAAAGGGAGAGAAAAAGGAAGAGAAAAAGAAAGGGAGGGGGGAAAAAAGGAAAGGAAGGATTGATTCATCACTGTCATTTCAGGATACTCTGCCAAGGACTTATAGGCCTGGAAATGATTTACAGTAGGACAATAAGGAAACTCATATTGAAGTTTTGTGTTGTTTTTATTACATGTTATTTAGGCAATCCCTTTAAAAGATTAGTACTTAGAAAACAACTATAATTTCCTTAATGGCCATATCAGAATTTGGATAATAAGAATTATTCTGGACATTTGTATTGTCTGTAAATTCAATATTGAAAACCTTAGCTCTATACCTGTTGTTTTCTTTGAGTATTCTGTCTTGCTTAGAAATGAGAAACTACGTATGTCACTAAGAAGTTGATTGCTGATTAAAAATGTCACTGGTAGCATGGTATAAAGGACATTTACAAAGTCACTTTGGGCTGTCTCTCCATTCTGTCTGGCCTTAATTTCAAGAAGCCATAGAATGGGGGCACCTGGGTGGCTCAGTGGGGCACCTGGATGGCTCAGTCATTAAGCGTCTGCCTTCGGCTCAGGTCATGATCCCAGGGTCCTGGGATCGAGCCCCACATCGGGCTCCCTGCTCTGCAGGAAGCCTGCTTCTCCCTCTCCCACTCCCCCTGCTTGTGTTCCCTCTCTCACTTTCTCTCTCTGTCAAATAAATAAATAAAATCTTTAAAAAAAAAAAAAAAAGAAGCCATAGAATGAGACAAAGACAGGCTGGGCAGTCCTGCTATTATGGGTAACAGTACAGCACTTTCCACTGCTTTCTGTTTGTGACCCGACATTCTGAAGCTGCTGGCTCTGAGTGCTGGTTGAAGCCTTGCTGGATGATGTATGGAAAGAAAGTAAATAGGAAATGGGAAGAAAGGTTAGTTCCTTTCTCTGTAACCGCCTCTGAAGTGGGTAGAGCCGATAGCGTTGTCAACACTATCCCATTTTCTCTAGGCTTGACACGTTTCCAAAATGCACCATTGGCCATTTTCCCATAACAGTGGTCAACACGCAGTAAATGCTCACTTAATATTGGCTGAATGAAAGTCCCAGTTCCCACTGAAAATAGTCTGTGGCTGATAAGTCCTCTTTCAAATCTATAGCTTAACTTTGAAGATAGAGATCTGGGTTCAAATCTAAGCATTGCCACTCAGCAAGTGTGGTTCTTGACCCATTTACTTCACCTTCCTGGGCAACTAATTCCTCATCTAGAAAATAAGGATAACAATGCGGAACACAGTAATAAGCAAAACCTCCAAGGTAAAAACTTTCTGCCATTAAGCACAGTTCTGGATAAGTAGGTGCTTAGTGAATGGTATTTTCCTTCCTTCCTCATTTTCCTGAACATAACCGCATCCATGGCCATGTTTACTTCCATGGCTTATCTCCACACCCCCAAATTCATCAAGTCTTAAAAAGAAAAACAACTTTTAAAACTTTTCTTGAATTTTTTCCTTCTTAAAAAATTATTTGGCCCTACTAGATCTTTTACATCTTTTCTCAGTCCCTGTAAACTGGGACTGCATTTTTCTCTGAGCTTTACAAGATGCTCATTTAAATGCAGTTCTTGGAGTTGACTACCCTAGAAGACAAATTTGTGACTCACCCATAAATTATAAACTAATCAAGTGCAAAAACTGAAACCCTGGCTAATGAAAGAGACATTTACTAAATTGTATTAACATATAGTTTTTTGTGTGTGTACCTAATGCTGAACATGGACCTAGGAAAGCTAAATTTAAAACAAGACCCAGCCACTGTGGCTTAGTGGGATGAGGGAGAAAAAATGACTAGTTGGAATGAAGTCGCTTTATCTTTGTCCAGTTGCCCTTCTTTCTGACGTTCCTTCCTCCATGCAGAGACTGATGGTGTGAAACTTGGCTGACAGGGAGAGCTGGTGGCTGGCTGCCTTGGAAGTAGGTGGGGGCCGCAGGGAACTTCGGCTTTTCCAGAAGCTCTTAGGTCATACCCACTTCTGTAGAATTTGTACCAACTAACAGTTAATAGCTTTATTTTTCTCAAATCCCCCAATTTTGGCCTGCCAGTGGATTTAGAGGTTTTTATTTATTTCTAAGCCCTGCTCCCACCTTCAGAACAGAGGCTGCACATCAGGAGTATTACCCCTAAGTTTCATTGGTTCATTTATCCTGTCTTTCTTGGTCTATTTCAGCTGCAGTTAAGATCCCCTACTATTAGGAGGGTTAGAGACAATAGGGTTAGGAAGTGTGTTCTACCCAGATCTGAAACTGTGTAGGTCGTAAGGCTCTCAACTGGCCTCTACTTCCTGTCCCTTTTCATTCACACCCCAAGTCCCAGCTGCTAGTGCGATCTCACCAGCTTGCACCATGTCCCTCTCAACAACTGTTTATTTTATCAACGACTCTAGCAACTTTGGCTGCAATTTGATTTGGACAACTGTTGACTGATTAGTGTGAATTTGACGGCACAGCTGTTGCCAGTTCCCGTGCCGCCAGGGGTGCAAGAACCTGGTGTATTCTACAGTTTGGAATTCGCAAAACTTTCTCAGGGACCATTGCATCAAAGACATGCCAGATTTTCTGACTTAGAGGACTTCACGTTCTCTCGGCTCTTGTTGGCTGCTTATTCTCAATGACGGTTTTGTTGTTTTTAGATATGGAAGTTTTGCTTGTCAGATATATACTTTTATTTTGTGTGTCCATAACAAGATGTGTTTAGGGAGTAATCATCAGAAAAACTACCATTTCTGAGTGTCGTCTATAAACCAGCTGTATAAACTAGGCACTGTGTTGCACGTTTCATATAGGTGGTGATAAGAATACAATCTTATCTTAAAAAGGTGCTACAGTCACTTTCACACAACAGTGTAGCCTGTTTTATCTCATGAAAGCGTGATTTATGTGTGATATAGTACAAATTTTGATTCATAAGCCTATGTATGTAGGAAGCTTTACATTTTTTTAAAAAGCTGAACTTAGTGTCTATTTTGAGCTTCAATTCTGTGTGTGGTAGAAACACAATTTTAGTTAATCCAGAGTCTTTCTACTTTCCTGGATTATATTTATATTCTGGGTGCTTTAAAAATCTCAGGGGGCAGGAGACATCTGGTTCTTTGTGCTTCCTGTTCATGTTGGCAAGAGGTGGGAGGTACTCTGGTCTATTCATAGGATTCTTGGTGGTTCAGCCACATAGATCGCTTTTGTAGCCTTTTGTTCTAAACCAGTGTCATCCAGGCGAACTTTTTGTGATGTTGGAAATGTATTGTATCTGCTCTGTTTGGGTAGCCACTAGCCATGGGTGGCTATTGAGCACTTGAAATGTGGCTAATGCCACTGGGTACCCGCATATTTAATTATATTTAATTTCAATTTATTTATACTTGAAGAGTGATTCATGGCTTGTGGCTACTGCCTTGGACAGCACATTGGGTCTCTGCAGGTTACTTCACTTCTAGCCATTTCTACAAACTGTGAAGGATCTTGAAATAAATCCAGTCATTTCTGCATGCCACTCTAGATCCTTGGAAAGTTGAAGTGACTGTGTAAGGCCATAATAGCTTCAATGATACTGTGATGTGAATGAAAAGTCATTCTGTTGAACTTTGCGTCACTGGAACATTCTGTAATTCCATGATTTTGATTCATTCATTTGTTTAGATCCTTCTACTCACCCATGCAGACGTATGTTTTGCTCCTGAACTATGGTGGGCCCAAGCAAGCTCTGGGCTCTTGCTGTGTCACTGTCCTTTCTTGGTGTTGGTGATATAGGTCAGGGATGCAGCTGAAACTGTCGTCCTTTTCTCTACTTTCCCAACAAAGTACATGATGTCCCTGTCTTCCTGGTACTCAGCTTGACTCTTATTTACCAAATAACACTAAGTTTTTGTCTTCTCTGACTCTGTCTTGTCTTCCTCAGCCCAGATAATGCTATTATCCACTGACATGAGAAAAATGGCTCTTACATGAACCTGCATTTTTCTTAATCTGTCTTGTTATGGTGGGGACTTTATACACTGTGGCCTTGAGAACTTATACTCAAAAGCCCAACTCTTAGAATTCAAAAACATTGGCTTTTGAAAATCAAATGGATTGTCTCTGCTCTGTCTTTTTTTATTGTGCCAAAATATGCATAATTAAAATTTACCATTTTAGCCATTTCTAAGTGTATCGTTCAGTGGCATTAAGTATATTCACATTGTTGTGCAACCATCACCCCCATCCACCTCCAGAACTTTATCTTTGCAAATCTGAAACTCTGTACCCATTAAATAACAATTGGCCATTCCCCCAGCCCCTGGCAACCACCTTCCTATATTCAGTCCCTAAGGGTTTGAATACTCTGGCTACGGTGTTTATCCTTTTGTATCTGGTTTATTTCATTTAGGATGTCTTCAGTTGTAGCATGTGTCAGGATTCCCTTTCTTTTAAAGTTTGAATACTATTTCATTGTATGTGAAATACCACATTTTGTTTATCCATTCACCCATCGATGGATATTTGGGTGATTTCCACCATTTGGCTATTGTGAGTAATGCTGCTATTCATATAGGTGTACAAATATCTGTTCAAGTCTCTGCATTCAATTCTTTTTTTTTTTTTTTGAAGATTTTTATTTATTTATTTATTTATTGACAGCAAGAGAGACAGTGAGAGAGGGAACACAAGCAGGGGGAGCGGGAGAGGGAGAAGCAGGCTTCCCGCGGAGCAGGGAGCCCGATGCGGGGCTCGATCCCAGGACCCTGGGATCATGACATGAGCCAAAGGCAGACGCTTAATGATTGAACCACCCAGACAACCCTGCATTCAAATCTTTTAAGTATCTACCCAGAGGTCTCTTTTTTCTTAACTAGTGAGTCCTGCCGACTAAGTGAGGGTAGAATGAAAATGCCACAGAATGCATCTTGACTTGTAAGGAGTTTTTAAGAAGATTGCTTCAAAGAAGAGCTGATTTGTTCTACATAGTAAAGTGAGAAAATTTTTGTTTGGTTGGAGAAAGTGGAAGAGGTGTGGGAATAGAGAAAATAGAGAGATGTATTAATGGTTTAACAAGAAAGAGGAGTCTGAAGGACATGGCAGGAGGACTAGACCATAGAGGAATGTAACCCATGAAATTCCCAGTAATAGGAAATTATAATATGAATAATAATAATAATTTTCCATTTTTTTCTTTTCCTTCTCCTCCCCCCTGTTCTCTCTTCTCCCTCCACCTCCTCTCCCTCCTTCCTCTTTCTTCTCCTGTTCCTTCTCTTCCCCGTCCTCCTCCTCCTTCTAATCCAACTTCTCTGGTTCTATATGTCATTCCTCATGCTAAAATTTACTCTAGGTGCCCCTTAATTGTTTATGACACTCTAAAGAACACAATAGCTCTAGGATAATTGAAGATGAGGGATAATCTAGTGTGAACAAAAGTAGACCATGAGAAAGGTTGCTCATTGTAGAAGCTTGCAGGGAAGTAGTTATAGTGAGGGCACGTATAGGAAAACTCTAACTCTATTTACAGCTTTTGGAGATATTGCTGAGAATTTGGAGCATTCCACCACATTAAGATGGACATCAAGATACTTGCTTATGAATGAGTGGACTGAAAGATTGAATGACCTGGGGACACCTTGATTTGAACACATGCAGTTAGAATAATTTTGTTTAGTTTAATTATCCCCATTTTGGAAAAGGATATGAGACATAAAGGCAGAAATTAATTTACCTATGTTCATAAAGCTAAAAATTGATAGATGCATGTTTCAGGCCACATTTTTCTGACTGTACTGAAAAGGTACCTTTGGAGTAACTGAAGCAGAGACATCAAATACAGCATTTTAATCAAATCCACATGTGTATGTGTATTTATAGCAAAAATATTTAGAGGTCAATGTGTGGTTGTCTTTTTTGGGTGGACATACATGCCGATATCCTCCAGTACATTAAGATCTAGAATTCTATTAATGTTTTTATAGATGGTGAATTTAAAGGCCAGAGTAATTAGGTGATTTACTTGTGCTTAGTCGCCATGTCAGAATAGAAGCCAATACAAGTGACAGTCACCAGACTACAGCCTGTGGGCCAAATCCAGTGGATCACCTGTTTTTGTAAATAAAGTTTTATTGGAACACAGCCATGCTCATTAGTTTATGTATTGTTTATGGCTGCTTTCACGCTACAACAACACAGTTGAATAGTTGAGAAGACCCCATAGCCCTCAAAGCCTGAAATATTTACTCTCTGGCTCTTTATAGAAAATGTTGTCAACCCCTGGCCTAGACTGAGTCGTATTCCAGCTCTCTTTTATTATAATAGGACATATCAGGTATTGCTTCGCATGGTTCTCAGCTCTTCATACAGCCAGTCTACAGACCAATGAATTTATCTAGCACTGGCATGAAACACTTAAATTTAGTGTGTTGGAGTGACTTTGACCCTACGGTCAAGAAAACCGAAGGGACCAACCAATGATGGCCTTTGTCACAAAGAGGCTCTAACTTCCTGTAAGGGCTTATCTCAGATTGTAAGAAAGCAGTGAAATCTTTTAACTGTTAGAGTTATCACACCATCCCACCCTTTCTCTTCATTTCCTAGGAGGCCAACTGTATGTTCTCACTTGTGCCATGATACATACCAAAGAATACATTCACACAAAATTCTGGATCATTGTTACAGGCATATAGTTGGTAGCTCCCAATCATAAGAGGCACTTTCAATAGGTATTATACTATGCCTAGAAAAAATATAATAGGTTTGGAAAACAGGATCTGAATTTCAAGAGTGGTAAATCCGAGATGGTCTATTATTTGGAGATGGATATCAGGAACATGGCTTGTGTGCAGTGTCACAATCTTACCCCCAAATCAGTACCATGGCTCAGTCAGAAAGTGGAAAAAAGTCAGAGAGACAAAACTATGGTGATAAATTACTGGGATAGTCTCAATAAATGCGTGTGTGTGCGTGCACGCATGCGAGTGTGTGTGTGTGTGTGTGTCTATTTCAACTGGAAGACCCACTTTCCACCATTGTAATTCCAGCAAAATGTGTGAATCAGAAACATTTGGAGGACCATTGTAAGATGTGCAAAACTTTCACAGTACGGAGTGGATTTTAAGCTTCTTTCTTTCTCAAAGGTTTGCAAAAAGAAAATAAGTTAAAACTTTAAACAAGGGGAAAAAGAACTTCTAATTTTAAAATCCAAGATAATTTTGAGCGAACAATTTCAATGTTTAATTATTTAAAGTGTTGCAAAAGGGAAATAATACAGAGACATCATTTGAAAGACGTAAGTTTATTTGTCCTATTTATTATACAATAAAACGAAGTCTCTGAGATGTTTGGTCTCAATTTTCTTTTTTCTAAACTGTAATAGTGAAGTGAAGGATTTCCTCTTTGGGAGACTCATATGACAAATATTTTCAAATAAATCTATAATGGAAATAATTACACTTTATCCAAAATTTTTAAAGTAGGACAGATCTAAAGCACAATTGGTTTTCATCTAAAATTGTATATATAGGCATTCACCAAAATGAGAGTACATACTTAGCACTGAAATAGCCAAAGATGAGTATTCATGGAAATATAAGGAGGATCATTTATAATATCAAAACACTGGACAAAAGCCAAGTGTCTATGAATAAGGAAATATTTAAGTTATGGTAGATCAGTAAAATGGAATTTTATATAGTCATAAAAAATAATGGCTTGAAAGAATATTTAATGACAGAGGGAAAGGCTCATAATATTTTAATTTATAAAGCAGAATATAAAACTCTTTTCAGTAGTTTCCTAATTTTGTAAAAAAAAAAAGGTCAATTAACATATCTATTTATTTAATGTATTAATTCATTCAATATTTATTGGGTACCTACTATGTATCATATTCTGTTATTGCTCTAGTAATCACACTGTTTGACTTTAGTGGAGAGAGGCAGGTAATAAAGAAATAAACAAGTGATAGATAAAGGATGTTAGGCGATAGTAAGTACTCTGGAAAACAATAAAGTGGAGGAAAGATATAGATAATATGTGGTGGTGGGTGTGTATTTCTCTGTTGTTGTAGGACTTAAGTTTGTAAATATTGTAAAAAAAATTAAAAAAAAGAAATATTGTATATAACAATTATCTTAATTGTTCTTAAATAATTTGAAAAATTGTAGGTGGTTACTCTCCAACCAATTGAACTTCTGAAATTCTGTTAAGTCTCAGAGTGGCAGTTGGATTAGATGGGAATATGAGGTTAACTCTTTCTGAAGTTGGAATGTGTGTGCCTTTATCTTTACCTGGTGAATTTGAGAAACTGTCTTTTGTGGTGTCTTTGTGGTTTCATAGCAATGAATATGTATGTATGCTTCAGCTAGTGAGGAAATTTCTCTAGATAAAAATTCTGGATGATTGCCATTGGGTCATTTCTTGTCAAGCTCAAGTATAAGCTTATATTTCACTATGTGTTCTTCCAGAAATCTGAGGATTACAAGAGGTGGATAAAGATTTAAATGAAGCATAACTATAACAGCTTTCTATACACAAAACCAGTGTACCTCTTATTCAATTGGAATGTGTTAAGAACAGTACAGGATCTGAGATGTTACACTACTTACAAATTAAGTAAGTCTATCACAGATTTATAGGGATGTTGGCAAAAGACATGAGACTCGTGGGTCAGGGATAAATGACTTTATTGCTGGAACCACTGAGCTTCTCGTTCACGTTGGTTTGCTCTGTCTCCCAATCCACGGGGTGATGCTGGGCTGGGCGCCGATTGGTACTGCCCTGTAGTGGCTTTGCATCACAGCTGAGGAAGCTTGAGGTTGGCAAAGCCACAGTTTGTTTTTTTTAAGATTGATTTTATTTATTTATTTATTTATTTATTTATTTATTTATTTATTTATTTGAGAGAGAGAGAAAAGCATGAGAGGGAAGAGGGTCAGAGGGAGAAGCAGGCTCCCCGCTGAGCCAGGAGCCCAATGCGGGACTCGATCCCAGGATTCCGGGATCATGACCTGAGCTGAAGGCAGTCGCTTAACCAACTGAGCCACCCAGGTGCCCCAAAACCACAGTCTTTTAAAGGGGACTCCCAGCAAACTTGCACAACCTTAGCTCTGGAGGAAAGCATTGTCTTTACTCCACTGGTCAGGAAACAAATCTGTCCTCTGCCCAGGGGGAGACACTACCTAACTTACAAGGCTGTTTGCTAAACAAACATCCTGGAAAAGATAGTCCAGAACAAAGCCATGGAGTCCCTTTGCTCATAAGTGCAGAAACCTAAAACCCATGGAATTTTCCTTCCAATTTTATTTTGAATATTAAATTTCCTGGTGAGTTATTTGTAATTTCTTAAATTTTATCTGTTTGCTTGAGTTTGTTCATACTTATTAAGAGGCTTAGGAAAAGTACAAGCTGAAATTTTTCTGTTAATGTGTGCACAGTATAATGTAATGACCAGTATTATTTTATTTTTGCTGCTATATTTCTTTTAATTTTTTCCGGTTATTGTTTGGAATTTTTTGTGGATGATGTGTTCAGTAACAGAGAAGGATAGGAAAGTAGAGGGACATATAATTAGGACTTAATTTTCAGATTCAGCCTAGATCCAGAGTCAGTCATTGAGGTTTTGGAATTGTGGAGATAATCGGGGCTATCTTAAAATTCTGTTTTCTCCTTTTACAACAATAACAAAAAAAGCAGTTTCCCCTGAGTGAGCCATTAGAGTCATCTAAAATCTATAATCTAGATTTTTGGGAGAGAGAAGTTGGAGAGGGAAAGCAAGCAAATGGAAAGAGAGAATTGGACCACTTGGAGACAATACATTTTTTGAACTCTGCATTGAAAGTTACTTGATAAATGTGGATGGGTGGCACTGTGCTCACAGGGTCCATTACAAAGTTCATGCAGCATTTTTGAGCATGGGCCCTGGAACCAGGCTGCCTAAGGTAGATTCCCCTCCCAGCCACTCTAGTAGCTATGTAATTTAGGACAAGTCACATAAGTTCCATGTGCCTCAGTATCCTCCTCTACATACAGGAGATACTAATGAAACATAACTTGTAAGATTGCCGTGATGATTAAACCAGTTAATATACAGGCATGTGGTAGGCACTCGATACATTTTAGTTCTTTTAGATACCATCTAATTGTTTATGTTTCTTTTTTTTAACCTTAGGAAACAAAGACATTTTCTGAATCCATTTAATTCTGCAAGAATAGGAACCAAATCTAGCTTGCTCACCATTATATTTTTAGGCAACCACAATGCCCCATCTGTGCTTGATCAATATTAATTAAATAGGAGAATAAAATAAATATTTTTTATCAAAACCCTGAAACAGAATCTGCAGGGACATAAAGAATGTCTGTGATCTATTCTGCGTGCATGTGTGTGTGTCTGGGTTTCTATCGGCATAAAGTTCTGCATTGACTTTTAGGGAAGAGCCTCTTGAAAGCACGGTTAGACCTGGAGAACAAAACCATAGTTTGTTCCCATTGAAATTGTAAGCTAATGACACATTACCCTGATGTATGAATAGATTTATTTTCCTGACTCATATTTTAATTACATTTCTTCTAAGTGACAGTTTTCTTCTCTGTAAAATGAGATTTAAAAAAATTGCAATCCAAAATTTGTAAGCCTTAAATCCTAGGATGTACTGAAGGAAAATACCAGGTCTGAGAACATTGCTTTCTTTACAGGTAGTTTGGTTACCTGGATGTTTGTGTACTTAAGAAGCCATCACAACAACATAACATACCTGCAGTTCACCTAAAATGTTATTATGTAGTTGGAAAAACTAGAAGGATGCTCCTTAGCCTTTATGTCCTTCTAAACTAAGTATATCATATATTCAGCTTTTTTATTGACTGGCAAATGAGAATTAAATTTTGTTAAGTACCTCTCAAATTTACTATTACAAATATATTAAATATTTAAAAATGACAGAGATGTGTAGAATACAATGCTGTTTAGAGCTAGAAGATCATGGATTTCCTTTATGGCTGATTTTATGGTTTATTATTTAAAAGAAAGCCATCTTTTCCTTTTATTTGCTTTGCATAGCCACCAATATCACTGGTTAGAACATTAAGTATGCAAGTATAAGATCATATATTCATTAGATTTATCCGTATGTTATGAATAATGCAATATATGCATTCATGAGAGGCTAGAGTTGGAAGAAATATGCAATTTTATAAAATGTTTATACTTGATTATAAATTTTCTGTTTACTGGAATCATTAAAAGAACACAGTGCTAAAATCTCCATCTCTTAGGATCTTAATGAATTTATTATCGAAATAACTTAAGATATGATTTGAAGTTTCCTCAGTGAGGTCAGGACATCCAGACTAATATTTAGAACAGTCTGAAAATGGTAATTCAGCACAATAGCTGCATACAGGTAAATATATTAAAGTTGTTGTGTTTTTTTTTTTGTTTTCCTGTCCCACCACACACCCTTACCTTTTGTTTCTTGTTTTATTGCTAGTTTGTTTCATTTTCCTGCATTTGCCTGTGTACTCCAATTTAAAGATCTGTCATTTTGACACACACTTTGTATAATTCAAGTGCTACAGCAAGCTCTTATTCAAGGTAATTGAATAATCATGAATAGTAGAGTAAAATAAAGATAAAATCATACAGTAAAACAAAAACTGCTGCACCTCTAATGATTTCATTTTAATTTCACTCTCATATGATAAGGAATCAAAATGAGTCATTTTATATTCCTTTTCTTTCTCTGCCTTTAAGTACTAGCTTAAGACAGCTAGAAAATTGATAATTTTCTGTTAAATCTCAGGAATATACTGAATTTTAGGGTTTTTTCAGTGTATTTCAATTTCAACTAAGTCAAAAAAATTTCATTCTAATAGCATTATAGGTTTCTTCAAAATAAATGTAATAAAGTAAGCATATAAGAATAACTTTCCTATAAATTAATTCATCAAATAAAGAAATAAAATAGATATAATGCAAATGTCTCAGTTATTCACATTATGATATTTGACTAAGATACATGAAAAATAATTTCTTAGGACTTCAAATTGCTTGATGACAATGTAACTTGATTCCAATTTTCACACAAAACGACGACTTCTATTTTGTTTCTCCAAATTTTGTCACATCCAATCCAACAGAGATGATGTGTGTTCTACTGCAAATTAGGAAGAAGCAATAGTCCGTGTCAACCGAATCTGAAAATAGATTTGTTATGTCTCCTTTCTCTGGTATCTTTGATTAAAGAATACACTCCGTGGTCCAATTCATATCGCGCATTATTGTTCAATCTCCCAGAGCAAAATGCTATTATATTGCCTTTTTTCCCCCTCAACTACATTCTTTTGGAAATTAACTTAATGCATTTCATGCAGAATTGTTTTGAATTGACAAAAATCAGCATGAGAAGTGAGTAAAATTTAATATATTTCCCAAGGGTTTAAACTAATGTTGTAAACTCAGTAAATGAACAAATTAAGAAAGCCAGTCTCAAATTGATCACTTTTAATTAAAATTTATCAGCTACCATAACCTCACCAGTATTATGCTCTGCCTTCCTTCCAGTATTGGTTTTCTACATAATACTTACCAAAATCTGACATTATTTTATATATTGGTTTGTTTAGTATCTCTCTCTTCACCATTAGATACAAGTTCTCTGAGGGTAGGAATATTATAATTTCTCCCCATTTTTGATTGACTGTCTCTTCTACCACTAGATTGTAATCTCTGTGACAATGGAGATTTTTATTTTTTGTTTATCATTTGTCACCGATACCTAGAATAGTGCCTGGCATATATTAGGAATTCAATAGGCCTGGGGGAAAGATGGTGGAGGAGTAGGGGACCCTATTTCAACTGGTCCCCAGAATTGGGCTGGATATCTACCAGACCACTCTGAGCACCCACCAAACCAGCCTGAGATGTAAGAAGATCTGGATCTCTAAAAACAGAATATCACAGGCGGTTGGTTTTGAGGTATGAAGCGGAGAGCCATGATTCTGCGGGCAGATATCGGAGGATAAACGGCAGCAGGAAGGTGCCTGGCCATGGGGATCCTACACCGCAGGTGAGTGACAGCCCCCCGCACTGCAGACTCGTAGACCGGTAGCATCGGGAAAGGACTTTAGGG
This sequence comes from Mirounga leonina, assembly GCF_011800145.1. Taxonomy (NCBI): domain Eukaryota; kingdom Metazoa; phylum Chordata; class Mammalia; order Carnivora; family Phocidae; genus Mirounga; species Mirounga leonina. The sequence continues at coordinate 20,890,957 of NW_023270268.1, forward strand.
CAGCCCCTGGGGTGGAAAACCAGACCGGCAGGGTTGCGCACGCGAACCGCAGCCCCCCGGATAGAAACCCAGAGCGACGGTTGCGCGCACATGAACTGCAGCCTCCGAGTCCGAAACCCGGTGCACCGGGGTCCCACCAGTGAACTGCAACCCCCGGGGTGGAAACCCCGAGTGGCGGAGTCCCGCGCACGCAAACTGCAGTCCCCGGGACAGAACCCCAAGTGGCAGAGTCGCACGCACGCGCGAACTGGGAGCAGCTGGCGGTTTTAGAAGCACAAAGGGCAGAGATGTGCCCTGACCTGGAGGCAGGACTGGGAGCGCTGCAGAGGGGCGCACAACCAAGGACACTGCAGTTTACAGCAGCATGGACAGAAACGGAGACAGTGTGGCCTGGAGAGCTCACTGAAGAACAGACTGAGGTCTCTCTGCTCTGAGGCAGAGGGTTGGAAACGGTCTCTCCTTTTTTTTTTTTTTTTTTAAGATTTTATTTATTTATTTAATTGACGGGGAGAGAGAGAGAGAGAGTGTGAGGGGGAACACAAGTAGGGGGAGTGGGAGAGGGAGAATCAGGCTTCCAGCTGAGCAGGGAGCCCGATGCGGGGCTCGATCCCAGGACCCTGGGATCATGACCTGAGCCGAAGGCAGTTGCTTAACCAACTGAGCCACCCAGGCACCCCGGAAATGGTCTCTTCTGCTCTGACTCACGGAAGAGATGAGGAAAGCTGCCAGGGAAAGGCGCCAGAGAACAAAAGCCCCAAAGACTGATTCCCGCTGAGCCCATCCCCCACCACAGGGGCGCAGGGCAACTCCGCCCAAACAGGGTTGCCTGAGTAACAGCGCAGCAGGCCCCTCCCAAAGAAGACAGGCTGGGAAAACAAGAGGCCAGCAACCCTAAGGTCCCAAGAAAACAGGTGCATCTTGCTTGGGTTCTGGTCAATAATTTGGACTGCATACATTCCCATAAACACCCTTCAACAGAATGACTAGGAGGAGGAACCCCCAAAATAGAAAAGACTCAGAGATTCTGACTTATGCTGCAGATTTACAAATGGATGCAGATATAACCAAGATGTCGGAGATGGAATTTATGCTAGCAATTGTGAAGACAATGGCTAGAATGGAGAAATCAATTAATGGCAACATAGAGTCTCTAAGGGCAGAAATAAAAGGTGAATTGGCAGAACTTAAAAATGCTATCAATGAGATCCAATCCAATCTAGATAATCTAACAGCTAGGGTAACTGAGACAGAAGAGAGAATAAGCAATCTGGAAGACAGTATAATAGATAAAAAGGGAAAAGAGGAGGCCAGGGAAAAACAACTCAGAATCCATGAAAATAGAATCAGAGAAATAAGTGACACCATGAGGCGTTCCAATGTCAGAATAATTGGAATTCTGGAGGGAGTGGAGAGAGAGAGAGAGAGGGCTAGAAGATGTATTTGGGCAAATCGTAGCTGAGAACTTCCCTAATCTGGGGAATGAAATGAACATTTGCGTCCTAGAGGCAGAGAGGACCCCTCCTAAGATCAAGGAAAACAGGCCAACACCCCGGCATGTAATAGGAAAACTTGCAAATCTTAGAACCAAGGAAACCATCTTAAGGGCAGTTAGGGGGAAGAGATTCCTTACGTACAGAGGGAGGAACATCAGAATAACGTCAGACCTATCCACAGAGACCTGGCAAGCCAGAAAGGCCTGGCAAGACATATTCAGGGTACTAAATGAGAAGAACATGCAGCCAAGAATACTTTATCTGGCAAGGCTTTCATTTAGAATGGATGGAGAGATGCAGAGCTTCCACGACCGGCAGAAGTCAAAAGAATATGTGACCACTAAGCCGGCCCTGCAAGAAATTTAAGGGAGTTTCTATAAAAGGAGAAAGACCCCAAGAGTGATCTACAACAGAAATTTACAGGGACAATCTATAAAAACAACGTCTTCACAGGCAACATGATGACAATTAATTCATATCTTTTAATAATCACTCTCAATGTGAATGGCCTAAACACTCCCATAAAATGGCACAGGGTTGCAGATTGGATAAAAAGACAGGACCCATCCATATGCTGTCTACAAGAGGCTCATTTTGAACCTAAAGATATATCCAGACTGAAAGTGAAGGGATGGAGATCCATCTTCCATGCCAGCGGACCTCAAAAGAAAGCTGGGGTAGCAATTCTTATATCAGACAAATTAGATTTTAAACTACAGTCTGTAATAAGAGACACAGAAGGACACTATATCATTCTTAAAGGGTCTATCCAACAAGAAGATCTAACAACTGTAAATATCTATGCCCCCAACATGGGCGCAGCCATATACATAAGCCAACTGTTAACCAAAATAAAGAGTCATATTGATAACAATATGTTAATTGTAGGAGACCTCAATACTCCACTCTAGGCAATGGACAGATCGTCTAAGCAGAAAATCAACAAGGAAACAAGAGCTTTGAATGATACATTGGACCAGATGGACCTCATAGATATTTACAGAACATTCCACCCTAAAACAACAGAATACTCATTCTTCTCGAGCACACATGGAACTTTCTCCAGAATAGACCACATACTGGGTCACAAATCAGGTCTCAACTGATACCAAAAGACAGATTATTCCTTGCATATTCTCAGACCACAATGCTCTAAAACTGGAATTCAATCACAAGAAAAAATTTGGCAGAAATTCAAACACTTGGAAGCTAAAGACCGCTCTGCTCAAGAATGTTTGGGTCAACCAGGAAATCAAAGAAGAACTTAAACAATTCATGGAAATCAATGAGAACGACAACACATCGGTCCAAAACCTGTGGGATACTGCAAAGGTGGTCCTAAGGGGGAAATACATAGCCATCCAAGCCTCACTCAAAAAAATAGAAAAATTCCAAATTCACCAACTAACTCTACATCTTAAAGAACTAGAGAAAAAGCAACAAACGACGCCTAAGCCACGCATTAGAAGAGAAATAATTAAAATTAGAGCAGAAATCAGTGAATTAGAAACCAGAAACACGGTAGATCAGATCAATGAAACTAGAAGTTGGTTCTTTGAAAGAATTAATAAGATTGAAAAACCACTGGCCAGACTTATCCAAAAGAAGAGAGAAAGGACCCAAATTAATAAAATTATGAATGAAAGGGGAGAGATCACCACTAACACCAAGGAAATAGAAGCAATTATTAGAAATTATTATCAACAACTATATGCCAATAAACTGAGCAATCTGGATGAAATGGAGGCCTTCCTGGAAACCTATAAGCTGCCAAGACTGAAACAGGAAGAAATTGACAACCTGAATAGGCCAAAAACCAGTAACGAGATTGAAGCAGTGATCAAAAACCTCCCAAAAAACAAGAGTCCAGGGCCTGATGGATTCCCTGGGGAATTCTACCAAACATTCAAAGAAGAAACAATACCTATTCTACTGAAGCTGTTTCAAAAAATAGAAACAGAAGGAAAACTTCCAAACTCATTCTCTGAGGCCAGCATTACCTTAATCCCCAAACCAGGCAAAGATCCTATCAAAAAGGAGAATTTCAGACCAGTATCCCTGATGAATATGGATTCCAAAATCCTCAACAAAATACTAGCTAATAGGATCCAACAATACATTAAAAGGATCATCCACCACGACCAAGTGGGATTTATCCCCGGCATGCAAGGGTGGTTCAACATTCATAAATCAATCAATGTGATAGAACACATTAATAAGAGGAGGGAGAAGAACCATATGGTCCTCTCAATTGATGCAGAAAAAGCATTTGACAAAATGCAACATCCTTTCCTGATTAAAACTCTCCAGAGTATAGGGATAGAGAGAACATTCCTCAAGTTCATAAAATCCATCTATGAAAAACCCACAGCGAATATCATCCTCAATGGGGAAAAGCTGAGAGCCTTTCCCTTAAGATCAGGAACACGTCGAGTGTGCCCACTCTCACCACTGTTGTTCAACATAGTACTAGAAGTCCTAGCAGCAGCAATCAGACAACAAAAAGAAAGAAAAGTATTCAAATTGGCAAAGAAGAAGTCAAACTCTCTCTTTTCACAGATGACATGATACTTTATGTGGAAAACCCAAAAGACTCCAACCCCAAATTACTAGAACTCATCCAGCAATTCAGTAATGTGGCAGGATACAAAATCAATGCACAGAAATCAGTTGCTTTCTTATACACTAACAATGCAACTGTTGAAAGAGAAATTAAAGAAACGATTCCATTTACAATAGCACCAAAAACCATAAGCTACCTCAGAATAAACCTAACCAAAGAGGTAAAGGATCTATACTCTAGGAACTACAAAATACTCATGAAAGAAATTGAAGAAGACACAAAAAGATGGAAAAACATTCCATGCTCATGGATCGGAAGACTAAACATTGTTAAAATGTCTATGCTACCCAGAGCAATCTGTACCTTCAATGCCATTCCGATCAAAATTCCAATGACATTTTTCAAAGTGCTGGAACAATCCTAAAATTTGTATGGAATCAGAAAAGACCCCGAATCGCCGAGGAGATGTTGAAAAAGAAAAACAAAGCTGCGCATCATGTTGCCCAATTTCAAGCTATATTACAAAGCAGTGATCACCAAGACAGCATGGTACTGGCACAAAAACAGACATATAGACCAATGGAACAGAATAGAGAGCCCAGATATGGACCCTCAACTCTATGGTCAAATAATCTTTGACAAAGCAGGAAAAAACATGCAATGGAAAAAAGACAGTCTCTTCAATAAATGGTGCCGGGAAAATTGGACAGCCACATGCAGAAGAATGAAACTCGACCATTCTCTAACACCATTCACAAAGATAAACTCAAAGTGGATGAAAGACCTCAATGTGAGACAGGAATCCATCAAAATCCTAGAGGAGAACATAGGCAGTAACCTCTTTGACATCGGCCACAGCAACTTCTTTCAAGATACATCTCCAAAAGCTAGTGAAACAAAAGCAGAAATGAACTTTTGGGACTTCATCAAGATAAAAAGCTTCTGCACAGCAAAGGAAACAGTCAACAAAACAAAGAGGCAACCCACAGAATGGGAGAAGAATTTGCAAATGACACTACCGATAAAGGGCTGGTATCCAAAATCTATAAAGAACTTCTCAAACTCAACACCCAAAAAACAAAACATCAAGTCAAAAAGTGGGCAGAAGAGATTAACAGACACTTATCTGGAGAAGACATACAAATAGCTAACAGACACATGAAAAAATGTTCATCATCATTAGCCATCAGGGAAATCCAAATCAAAACCACACTGAGGGCGCCTGGGTGGCTCAGTTGGTTAAGCGACTGCCTTCGGCTCAGGTCATGATCCTGGAGTTCTGGGATCGAGTCCCGCATCGGGCTCTCTGCTCGGCAGGGAGTCTGCTTCTCCCTCTGACCCTCCCCCTCTCATGCTCTCTCTCTCTCTCTCATTCTCTCTCTCAAATAAATAAATAAAATCTTAAAAAAAAAAAAAAAACACACTGAGATACCCCTTACACCCCTTAGAATGGCAAAAATTGACAGGGAAAGAAACAACAAATGTTGGAGAGGTTGTGGAGAAAGGGGAACCCTCTTACACTGTTGGTGGGAGTGCAAGTTGGTACAGCCACTTTGGAAAACAGTGTGGAGGTTCCTCAAAAATTTAAAAATAGAGCTACCCTATGACCCAGCAATTGCAGTACTGGGTATTTACCCCAAAGACACAGATGTAGTGAAAAGAAGGGCTATATGCACCCCAATGTTCATAGCGGCAATGTCCGCAATAGCCAAACTGTGGAAAGAGCCGAGATGCCCTTCAACAGATGAATGGATAAAGAAGATGTGGTCCATATATACAATGGAATATTACCCAGCCATCAGAAAAGATGAATACCCAACTTTTACATCAACATGGATGGGACTGGAGGAGATTATGCTAAGTGAAATAAGTCAAGCAGAGAAAGTCAATTATCATATGGTTTCACTTATTTGTGGAACATAAGGAATAACATGGAGGACATTAGGAGAAGGAAGGGAAAAATGGGGGGTGGGAATTGGAGGGAGAGATGAACCATGAGAGACTATGGACCTGAGAAACAAACAGGGTTTTAGAGGGGAGGGGGGAGGGGGGATTGGTTAGCCCGGTGATGGGTATTAAGGAGGGCACGTACTGCATGGAGCACTGGGTATTATACGAAAACAATGGATCGTGGATCACTACATCAAAAACTAATGATGTATTGTATGGTGACTAACATAACATAATAAAATTAAAAAAATTAAAAAATAAAAAGCAAAAAAAAGAGGAATTCAGTAAATATTGGTTAAATGAGAGAAATCTCTATTGGACATCCATAGACATATACATACCAATACATATCAATAAGACTTCTATAAATTTGCATTTTATATATGTTCCAAATTAATAAGGGTCCACCTCTGAAGCCTTAAAGGAAGTGCTTTAATTTCCAGTAACATTGTGAGAATATACCCTTTAGAACTTAATCTGGTTGTTCACGAGAACATTTGCTTATTTGATACCCAGGTTCTGGCATTAGGAAACCTCCCTTCCCTATCTCAAATACCTGGAGATATTCATTTATGTAAGTCTCAGGATTTCCCTGGTATCTAGTTACGAAACTCAATAGAACTATTTGGAGTTTTACATTATCTTCATCACTTACTAGTATGCGGACTGGGTTAATTGTTTCACGTCTTTAATCTCTTACCTCATCTTTACAGTGGAGAAATCAGTAGTCCTTAGTTTACAAGGTATATGAGAGAAGTAAAACTCCACACAGTGATGAACACATAATATGTGCTCAGTAAGTAATGATGATGGAGGTTTGTGAGGAAGGTGTTGATGATGATGCAGAGGAACTTAAAGTCCACATTCCTGATGAGAACAGTGATTAAAAAGTTATCATAATATCCAAACGCAAATGTTCTTTGGAGCTTGTTTAGTCACGTCTCCCTATTTTATAGATGAGCAAATTGAGGTTTACAAAGATGAAGTGTTGCTGATACTGAGATATGGGTGGTATTTCAAAAGTGCAGTTAAACTTTTGAAAATAAAGGTTGTGAATTTGGAAAATGATGACTTTGAATGCTGCTTCCTCTATCTACCTATCTATCTATCTATCTATCTATCTATCTATCTATCTATCTATCATCTATCATCTATCTATAAGATTTATTTATTTGAGAGACAGTGCACATGCTTGCATGGGTGTGTGCGAGTGGGAAGAGGGGCAGAGGGAGAGGGTCTTGAAGCAGACTCCCCACTGAGCGTAGAGCTGGTGGGGGGCTCGATCTCACTACCCATGAGATCACGACCTGAGTGGAAACCAAGAGTCAGACACTTAACCGACTGAGGCCCCCAGGGGTCCCTGGTTCCACTATTTACTAGCCAAATAATTATGAGGAAATTTCTTAAATTTTATAATCTTCACTTTCCTCATCTGGTAATGATGACAATAAAACCTCCTTCACAGAATGATTTTTTTGTTCATGAAGAGAATATTCTGCATTATTAGGAAGACCTCGACTGCCTATCAGCTCATAAACAACAGCATTGAGGAAAAATACACAGAAGGACACTTTCTCTAAGAATCCTCCCTGAGAAAACACCGTCAGTGTGATGAATATTTAATCACATCCTTGCAGCAAATATTGTGATGGGTTTCCTCAACCTTATTTGGCAGAGACCAGTGAAATGATGTCAGAATGCATTCCATCAAAGCAATTCTAGGGTACAATGTGTTCCAGTTTTACATCTTTCTGTTTAATCCGTGACTAGACTTTCAAAAGCTTATATAATACATTGCATCTTAGATTCTCCTTGCTGATAAATAACTGGAAACCAACTGCTTATAAAGCTTAAAATAGTAGCCCATGTGGGAGGAGGCCACGTTTCCCTTGAGAAAATGCTGGTGGTGGGGAAAAGAAAAAGAAGGGAAGGAGGAAGAAGAAGAAGAAGAGGAAGAGGAAGGAGAAGAAGAAGAAGGGGAAGAAGGGGAAGAAGGGAAGAGAAAGAGAAAGAAACAACTCCAAGTGCTTAATTAAGTAGCCATCGGCAGCAGTTCCCACTACCTGGGCAAGTGGTCATTTTTCTTGTATTTAATCCTTTTATTTTCAAGGTGAACAGTAGAACCTGGAATGTATGTATTGTTCTGAGTTGTTATTCTCTTTTAAGAATGAGCCTTCTTACCTGGTAGGAGAGGAATAGCCCTGGAGAAAAATAGATGGAAATCAGTAGATTTTCCTAGGGTGTTGTGTGGGGAGGAGCTACAGCTGGATGCACTTCTGTGGGGCCTCCAACCTCCACCCCTAGCTTAAGACAGTCCTGACCAGAGAGGCCTGATGAAGAGCTGAAGAACAGCTTTTTTGGTGCTCCTTCCCATAACAAATAGCTTTGACAGACCACAACTTTTAGCAAGTCTACAGGAAAAGAGAAAGTGCAGATTCCCAGTATAACAGACTGGGTCTCTGGCACAGAAGGTTAACTGTTGTTATTATTATTATGACTACAACTACTCCCACTTTTGGTTAGGTGTCCGAATCATCTGGGGTGCTTATAACAATTCAGGTTCCACAGCTCCTCCTTAGACTCACTAAGTCAGAATTTCAGAAGTGGGTCCCAAGAATCTGTATAACAAAGAAGGTCCCAGGTTATTCTGATGCTGCATCCAGCCACTAAACCACGGAATGGAATTCCACCACCACTGGTAAACTCCTCTGCCTTTTTAAGAAGACAGTAAATGGAGGCTTGGAGAAGTTAAGCAGTGCCCCTGTTTCTTCTTACTTAATTGACCTTTTTCTTTTATCTAGGTTGTCCACATAAGTGACCTCAGATCCTTTCTCTCCAAGAGTACTCTTTAAGAAATGCATACAAATGACTTGCCTAAGGTGATGTTAGCCAGTTGATGGCAGATTTGGGAATAAATCCTCCTTTTTCTCCACTGCCAGTTAATGTTTCCTCTGTTGAACCCACAGCTTTCCTCAGTTGGATCCTATCTGACAATGGCATGTCTCTTAAAGCCCAGGGTGTCAGAATGAAGACTTTTTGCCACAGCCTTTACTCAACACCAGCCTCAGTTTTTCTAAACGCATTGCCACCTTACATGCTTTTCAGACTTCTGGAAAGTAGCAAGGATCTATGCAGCAAGGCTTTGTCCACAGTGTCAGGGGTGAGTGGGGAACAAAGGAGTTGGTGGGAAGAGTAAAGTCTTTCAGACCATTGCTCGATTTTGTTGTGCAAATTGCAATCTGTCATGCAAATTGTCATGCAAATTGCAAGCAAATTATGAATATACCCCTTCCTTATTTTAGAATATATTTGCAAAGGAAACACTTGACATGTTGGTTTGCTCTGCTTGTTGTCTGCCCAACAAAATTTAAAATAAGCTCTTTGGATCAGATTATATTTGTGGTATAAATCAAAATCTCCCAATATTGTTGCATGATTCAAAAGCAGTTAAATGACCAGCAGACCTCTTTCCACATAATGATACTTTAATAGAAAAGTTCCTTCTGCTCCAGAACAGTAAATCCTTCATGGCTGATGCTTGCCCTAGCCGCACACATTTTGATGCATTGTTTCATGGGAAAACTGAGTCTGCCCCTTAGTACTGTGTATCGCCTAAGGCAGTTGCTTTTAACTTTTTTTGTATGTGTATTTTCTTCTATATCTATTCTGTTGTTTGTGATGTGCACAGCTTAGAAGCACCCCCGCCAGTAAACAATGGGGGTGGGTATAATTTCAATAATTGGAATTAAGTTGGATGGTGAGAAAAAGACACTTGATCTATCACCTGATTCTCACAGCATCTTTTGTCTTGCAAACTTTCAGCTTCACTCATGAAATATGACACACTGATTAAAGGGTAATTCTTTAAAAGGTTTAGGACCCAGTATAAACCTCAACATGTGGAGGACCTAAGCATATGGAGTCTTGGCTTAGCTTTCTCACTAATTGTCCCATAGCAGAGTGGTTGCTAGACTTGACCTTCACAAACCAGGAATAATTGTCTCTCTCTCTCTCACACACACACGCGCACACACACACACATCTTTTTTAGCTAATATAAGGTCGCCAGTATTTAATTTTGACAAGTAAGGAAGGGCAATAAGATGAACAGCCTAGCATATACTGTGGATGGCATTTCATTTAAAATAGATATTTTAAAACCAAAAGACATAACCTCAGGGGGGGAAGAAAAATAATTCTGTAATTGTGGTCATTTAGTTTTATGAAAAAAAGTAAAGAAAAGAAAACTTCTCTAAACTGTTCTAATTTTTTTTTATCTTATTACACAACACAGAAAAACCATCATTGATAGGCACCAAATCCCTAATCGACATGTGCTTTTTCTTCCTAAGCCCCTCAACACCAGGCCTTTTAAACAGGCCAGTCAGGGCCACATCTATGTGCATTGAAGCATATAAAGAGCCCTCCAGCCTTGACCACATTTGGATCACTGCTCAGTTACAAATTCTAATGTACTTATTTCCCTCTCTTTCTTCCCGGTTTTGTCTCCGCATTCTGCCTCCAAATACTATTTGCCTCCGGTTTTCTTAGATTGGTACCCAACTGGACTCACTGTTGAGGTTCCATCTTGACACTTCCCATCACTTTCAGGCACCTCAACCAAAGGTGAGAAGTATTTTCATTACCTACCTAGGCTTCTTTTCAGGGGAGGGAGTATATGCAGTGGCCAATGTTGCCACAAGGTGGTGATAGCCATAAACTTCTCGGTGCTTTTTCCTGCCATAGCCACTGGGGATCTCTACCTCAAATCACAGGAATGTCCCACAGGAAAGAAAGGGAATGCCACAGATCAGAAGCAGATCTGACCTCAAGAGATGACATTTCATCCACTCTAATAAATAAGCCAATTTATTACTTTAGTTCAATGACCATCACTTTCCCTGTCTGTGTTATTTGTATACATTGTACTGGGCTTTTTATGAAGATCGAGACAATGTAACTGGCATAGTTCCTGGCACAGAGGTGACTCTTAGACCATGTTAATTTATTTTCTACTTTCTCACCCTGTGACACTTTCACCCAAAGGACACATAGGAAGGGCATTTGGGTGGGTTTGCCTCCTTAATCTGTGTCTCTGAAATATCTTGGACCAATGAGTTCAAACTCCAGAAGCCACAAAGCTTCTATGCACAAGGTGTATAGAGCAGGAGCTCTGGGCTAGGCAGACCTGGATTGAGGGCTAGGTATGTGACCTTGGGCAATGTGTTTAACTTCCCTCAACTCCAGTTTTCTCATCTATAAAATGAAAATTGTATCATCTGTCTCATAGGGTAGCCCTGAAAATTCAATGGGGATGAAATGTGGAAAGTACCTGATCAATAGTATGAGTTAAATAAAATGGTAACTTTAAGAAATCTGAAAGGAGAGAGGGCTTGAATGACAACCTTGACTACCATGGAAGTGCTTGCTGTCCATTAGAACTTTCTGTGATGATGAACGTGGTCTGTTTCCATCCATTGTGGTAGCCACTCAACACGTGTGACTGTTGAACACAGGAAATGTGACCAGTGAGATCAAGGAACTGAATTATTAGTTTTAATTAATTTAAGTTTAAATAGTCACATTTAACCACTGTCCATAGTATTGGTGGCACAGGAGGTGAAACCTTAGGACTTTTTTGGGTCTCAATCACTCAACCTTAAAAATTGACAAGACTGGGATGCCTGGGTGGCTCAGTCGGTTAAGCGTCTGCCTTCGGCTCAGGCCATGATCCCAGGGTCCTGGGATTGAGTCCCGCATTGGGCTCCCTGCTCCGCGGGGAGCCTGCTTCTCCCTCTGCCTCTGTCTCTCTCTCTCTCTCTGTCTCTCATGAATAAATAAATAAAATCTTTAAAAAAAAAAAATTGACAAGACTGAGTTCTTAACACATTGCTGTTTTCCAAGAGCTAAACTTGAGGCTGAAGCTAAGACTCTTTCTCCTTATGTCGTCAAGTAACATTGTTCTCTTGATTTGTTCAAAATTAATGGGTATGTGTGTATGTATCTAGAGCTATCGGTGAAGGTAAGAGAAAAATATTACTAAGTATTATTGTTTAAGAGGACTAGATTCAGAAAAAGATTCAGGGGACAATTTTGTCCCCAGAGTCCCGAAGGCTTCACCATGGCTTAGAAACTTCTCATTTGAGTGCATCCTAAAGAATTGTAGGCAGTCCTTTCTGGTTGTTTCCTATTTGGATCATTTCATATTCTGACTGTCAACAGAAAGGGCAAAAACATGTAAAATGCCTGCATCCACAAGAATATGAACCTTAGGAAGACTTAGAAAGTCCTTTGCCCTGAATTGGGAATCATTAAGAAATGTTTTCTTTGCTTCTTATTTATAAAGCTAATTAGATTTTACCTTTACTATTTCATTTGACTAGTGAAGTCCAGCATCAAAATATTTTAAGTATGTTCTAAAAATCAATTCTGTTCTGTCTTGTTACATTACAGTTTTAACTCATTTATCCTTAAAACTGGTTCAAAGAGAAAACTGGGTGGCTCAGTCAGTTAAGCGTCTGCCTTTCAGCTCAGGTCATGATCCCAGAGTCCTGGGATCGAGTCCCGTGTCAGGCTCCCTGCTCCGCGGGAAGCCTGCTTCTCCCTCTCCCACTCCCCCTGCTTGTGTTCCCTCTCCCGCTGTGTCTCTCTCTGTCAAATAAATAAATCTTAAAAAAATAAAACAAACAAACAAAAAAACAAACTGGTTCAAAGAGAGGACTTAACAGGCCAGAGGGAAATTAATTAAGAATTGTTATTAATTCTTAATTAAGAATAGATTAAGAAAATATTCATGAGTGAACAGATGCTTACAAAGTCTAATTTTTATGGAATTGTAATCTTTCTTTCAAAGCCTGTTTGAGGGTGTAGATTGGGTAGGTTTGGCAGGTCACTCTAAGGAGAAGGAAATTTTTACCTCTACTCTTCAAAAAATTCAAACTTGGCTTCCACTAGGAAATAGGAAAACAGTCTGGACATTACAGTGTGACTTGAGTTGAAATAAAATGTTCTTCCCCACTTACAGGATTCAAATTGCAGTTGGCCCAAGGTTTTCCTGGAATACTCAGCACTAAACCTGCATGATGCCTGAGTTGGGTCTTCTGAGGCTGGGGAGTGACGGTTTCCTTCCTGAGTTCTGGGTGGGGACTCAAGGTTTCTCTGTGCATTTGTTGAGCCAGCATTTTCCCAACTGCCTGGATTTCCACCAATCTAATTCTTGCCAGTAGTCATTATAAGGTCGCAAAGTATGATTATTTCCCAGATTTCTGTTATTTTAAAATAAGTCCTTTCCAATTCAGGTAATGTATCTTTTTTCATCTTTTATGTGTATCTGTCTAACTGGAAATAGGATTGTTATTTTTATTGCAGCACTTTTTGAAAAGAAAAAAAAAGAATTACTTCCATTAATGCCGGTTTTTAACATCAGGCTAATTTTGTAGGTCATGCAGGAAAGCTGATATATGACAGGGTAATCCTCTGTGCAGGGGAAAGCTGGGCTCCATTCTAAGGTTTGTGGCCAACCTAGGGAGCTCCAAAGGCCGCCCAAACTGTAATTTCTAAAACTGCATTCTAATGGCAATAAAAAGAACCTTTATGAATAGAGGTACCTTCTGAAATAGCGCTTTTGGTTTTCATAAAATAAATAATGTTGATTGGTTGCATGGGATGTAGGAATAAGAAGCGGAACTGAATACTTTTAATATTTTTCTCACTCTGTTTTGTTCCATCTTGCCTAGATACGTGGTTCAGTCCCTTTATGTCTCTGAAATAAACAAACAAACAAACAAACCACCATAAAACACTTCAGGGCCATTCCTCCCTTTTCTCAATACATCCTAATGATTTTAATATATCTCAGCTTTTCACTTCAAACCCATTGACATGCATAATTCAAGACTAATTTTTGTCAACATTTCATTGCTTTACATTTATGAGCAAAAGAACCTGCAGCTCAGATAGGACACACTGAATGGGGAAAAGTAGTTTAAAATCAGCATTATCAGGCCGTGCCTTATTAAAAGAGGTGAAGCAAAACTCCTGTGTTACGTGCAACTAAACAATATATCGTAGTGATTTAAGGATCATACGGAAATTTATTTTTTTGCTGAGATTTGTAATTAATGTGTAATAAAAGTATCATTGAGGCAAAATGTTATTTTATATTTTTTAAAGATTTTATTTATTTATTTGACAGAGAGAGACACAGCGAGAGAGGGAACACAAGTAGGGGGAGTGGGAGAGGGAGAAGCAGGCTTCCCGCGGAGCAGGGAGCCTGATGCGGGGCTCGATCCCAGGACCCTGGGATCATGACCTGAGCCGAAGGCAGTCGCTTAATGACTGAGCCACCCAGGCACCCTGAGGCAAAATGTTATTTTATGGTCTATGATAAAATAGTAGGAACTTATATTTATTAAACACATTCCAGGTTCTAGGTACTGTTACATAATTTCTTGACCAACTCCATTTACTGGGATCCTTACAGCAGCAACCTAGTAGAGTGGGAGCTGTGTTGTCTTTATATAGAGTTGAAGAAACTGGGAGCCAGATCACAAAGCCAGGACAGACCAGAGCTCCACTGTGAATGAGGGCAGTATAAAATCTGAGCCCCTGTTTTCAAACATGAGTTTTACTGCCCCTAACTAGTAAAAAAAAAAAAAAAAAAAAAAAAAAGATAGTTCCTCTAGTTAAGAACATTACTTTTTCATCACTTTGTTTCAGTGACAAATTGGAAAAGGCTAATAAACATTTTCTTTTTCATTTGGGGGCAAGATTTTTAAGTTATTATTTCCCTTTATGATTACATTTTGCTTGGAACATAAATCATTTTGAAGGAACACATGAATTAGTTTAGTTAAAATGAGCCTTGGCTATACAAGTATTATGGCTGTCATCAAGTAAAGTGAGAATTAAGCAAAATGCAACATTTATTTTTACATCAAAAAGCAAAATAATAATTATGTCCAAGAGAAATTAAAAATAAGGCCTCTTGAGCCATATAGATGGACTGAATTGAAGACAGAATTAATTTGACTGTATAAATATATAGACTGTATATCTACCTGTATCTATCTATCTATCTACCTACCTACCTACCTACCTATCTCTTTTTCTTCCTGTAAAATAAAGAAAAAATCAGAACAGGATGTGCAACAGAATTGCCTCTAGCATGTGTAAGCCTGAGCAAGTACTGTTTGGTCAGGCTCCTGTCTATAAAACAAGTTGACTATAAAATGTATTGTAATATCCACGGGCCTATATGAGGCATAGTGATTTATTGAAGAAAAATTAAAATCATGGGTAGAGAAGAGCTACTGAGGTATTTATTTATTGTCCAGTTGGTGCACTTTAAGATTCTTTGTAGGGCCCAGACAACCATCTCTTCCTGTTCATTATCATCCAATGCACCATTCCTCATGGACATCATCTCTCAACACTGTAAGGAGGAGGGAATTACAGTGTCAGAGTTCCTCGGAGCAGGTTTATATTGAAGCAGAATAGATCTTCTCACTTCTGATTTTCCCTAACACCATTAATTTAAGGGTTGTTACATTATTACATCTGATGAGCTGCCTTATCCGTTTTGCTCCGGGGGAAGATTGGCTCCCCGTGACCCTCTCAGAGGTTGTTACTGTTTTCCCCTTGATGATGAACAGGAAATGCAGATCTTCCTGGGTATGCCAGGAAGTGTGAAGGATAATTCTTTGTTGGTGACTTTAAGTTTACTGTTTGAAATTTTCTAGCCTAAGTGTAGAATATCTTACAATATGTTTCAAACAATTCAGGAGGCAATCATTGGCTTCCTAGAATGTGATCTCTGTCAGTGGGGACCACAGCCTTGCCAGCCACACAAGGCCACCAGCCCAGAGAATACTGGCCTGAGGGAAGAGTGATAAGAGCAGTTCCATTCTGCCAAAAAGTGTCCACCTTCATCAGGCACAGTCTAAGATGACAGAGACAGCAAGAAGTAGGAGACATCAGTAGAAGATAAGGGAGGACATTGACCAGCAGGGTATATTGGCATTGAGGAGGAACAGCCTGGAAGTCTACAAAGGAAGATGACACGTAGGAAGGCCACATAGGAAGAGCCTGCACTTGGAGGTGGGTGGCCTTCTGGGGTGTTGGTGATGAGGGTGCACACAGCCAGGGTTGCTGCTCATCCCCCTTGATGTTGTGGACATGGATAGTCAGAACCACACAGGGCCCACCCATGCAACTCCTGAAGGGTTCATGGTGGACAGTGGTAGCTCAGAACCCCAAACATGGCCTACGCCATGTGAGTAGTTGCCCCAAATCAGATATCAGCACCAGTGGTGGCCTGATCTCATGTGCAAGAAACAGCGCACAGACCAGTGGGAGTGATGCAGGTCACCCTCTTAGAACTGCAAGCGACGGTGGCCACCTCAACGGCAAGAGTCACTGAGCAATGTGGGCATCTGTGCCCCATTCAAGATGCCTCAGGGGCTGACCCTGACAACTCCTGCAGGTCCAGGCACCCATGCAGGTCTTGGAAAATTTCCAGGAAGGTGCCCTGGCTCCCTTCCCAGGTCTAAGGGACCTTTTTACTCCTGGCCCCCTCTTGGGAGATTCTGATCTCCACAGCCTGAACTGAAGATGCATCTTTATTGATTAGCTCTATAGATGAACTGAATTCAACACAGATCATTGATTTACATTTATGAACACTGTCCTATCTGTAAAATCACATGAAGCTTTTAACATCTTAATACCTCCTTAGTAGGAAGGAAGATCATGTTCTGTTACTCCCTTTTGATGGACGAAAAATCTAAATTCCAGGTTTTTTTTTCCTTTTAAGTGATGAAGCTACAATGTCACCCTTGATCTTTTCACTGAAAATTTGGGACTCAGTTTATTCTATCATATTACTTTTTAAAAATTTGCCTTTCCTCTGATTTGTGAGGTTCAATATGAATCTAACTGAAAAAAGCAAGTCCTGCCCATCTAGAAAGTTTACAAACAAAGGATGTCTTCAGACTAAGTGTTAACTGTGTGTCTAGGCAGATTTGTGATATTGAAAATTTGAAGGCAAATTCTCTTAACCTTATTGTTTTAAAGCATTATTTTTTAATCCCTTCCTCCTCAATCACTTTTCTCCTATTGAAACAGATTTATCTTTTATCTATGATAAGACCTAAGGGAGAGTTTACTGCATCAGAGTCTCATATTGTGAATAATAAAAAATACGTGGAAACTCTCGGTGCCCCCTGTACAAGAAACTTATACCCTTTATTAGCAAATTGAGTTTCTTCTTGGCTGTATAGTAACAAAGCACATGTTCCTGGCTAAGAAAATAGAAGCAACACAAAAATGCAAAAGAATTAAAATCCAGAAGAGCAATAAATTTTCCCTTGTATACGAAGGACCAAACAAAACACACACACACACACACTCACACACACACACACTCACACACACACAGTGGTAAAGGGTTGGAAAGGACACTTCAAGTTAATTCAAGAACAGGAGACATAAAATAAGTACTCAAACTGGGAGCTTTTTGTGATGAGAGCCGCAAATGTGCTTGAGCAGCTCTGAAGATAACACACTACATTCATTTGTCCTCGGTAGCTAATTTCACTCTCCCGTGCTACAGCTTGCTGGCCTCTGCTCTTGCATTATTAGCTGAAGGCCACATTCCCCACTGAAAGGTTGTCCTTAGTGGCAATCATTTGCTGCTGCATAAAACGAACAACTTTACACATGCACACCCGTGCTCGCCTGCACACGCGTGCACGCACCTCCCCCCCCCACACACACACGCAGATTTTTTTTTTAACTGATGGCACAGTGAATTGGCAGTTTCTCGCTCACTGCATTGTGAACACTGTCTGCATTGTCATCCCTAGTAGCCACTGCTTGGGTCCACCTTTAAAGACTCCACTTAAGCTTTACCACACCCGCTACTAAGGTATGTTTTGTTGTTTCCCCACCACAAACTATTTTTTACAGAAGAATGTTAATTAGTAACTGATAGATATAAAGATTGCTGGCGACAGCCCATTAATTCCATTTACTTTAATAGGACTTAGAACTTAGCTTGCAGTACAGCTGTATTCAGACTGGATTATA
Organism: Mirounga leonina; assembly: GCF_011800145.1. Taxonomy (NCBI): domain Eukaryota; kingdom Metazoa; phylum Chordata; class Mammalia; order Carnivora; family Phocidae; genus Mirounga; species Mirounga leonina. The sequence goes on from NW_023270268.1 coordinate 20,909,050, forward strand.
AATGTAATTTTTTGCATCATTAGCTTCCCTGATTAATCTTAGACAGCAAATGCATAATTATCAGGGGAAAAAGCCACCCAGTATTTGCAGCAAAGAGTCCAGCCCTCAAAGTGGTGCTTTTGCAGCCTCCTCATTAACATCACAGCGAGGAGCACAGGATTTTATAAGGGAACGATTGCTTTCCACTGCTTAAGGTTAACCTATGCCAGGTACTTAGTACCTCCGAAAATAAATACCGTACGTGTGGTACACATGTGCACAGCATCTATGCACACAGTCACGCGGCCTTGCTTCCCTACTGTGTCTGCTTTGTGATGAGTTCCCTGACAAGGACTTGCAAACTCGTGTCACAGCCTTAAGAGTTTGCATATGCAGCTTTCCAGTTTGGGACTTTGAGTCCCTTCCCAGTGCTGCCTCTTGAGCCCTTTATGGAAAACTGCCTCCTACTGTGACATTTCAGGGCTGACATGTAGAGGGGCGGGCATCGTATCACGGCCACCTGTGTTCCCGTCGCATGCATGACTCCGATTCGGCATATTGGGCAAAGCCCAAACAGAATCAGACAGGCTGAGGGCATTCAAAGGAGGAAACCAGCGGATTGAGACTAAAATACTTTGCTTGTCATTCTGTGCTACCTGATGCTGAAAGGACAGGCCTAGATGCTGAAAGAAAGAGGCCCTGGCAGAGCGGAAGCCTGAATCCGAGGCCCTAGGCAATGGCTGCTTTGAAGGAGACTAATTATTGGTTTGTTAGTATAAAATGGCACTTTATTAGCATAAAGCTTCCTGCTAAGGAAGATAGAAAACATCTTGCCCCAATCACGAGTTTATTCACCACCAAAAAGCCACTAAGAAGGGAATGAGGAGCTGAGCAGGGAGGGAGGGGAGGAGATTCTTAAAAATTGGCAAAAGGAAGGCTCTTTTCTAATGAGTTATAATGTTCATTTGAATAATAATCAGCCCCATTTTAGCTGTTGTTCCTCTGTTTTGAACAGAAGAGGTGGGAGACTTGGGGCCTAGATCCTTTTTGCTTCAGTTTAAAATGTGAAGCAGCCAGAGATCTCTGACTGCTTTTGTTTTTGAACATCAACTTCCCCAGCCTGTATTTCTGATGTACTGGTCATTGCTTTCTAAAATAACTTTCCCTTACCCTGAAATATGTGCCGATCTTTTGTTAGTAAGCTCTTGAAGACTTACAGTGATCATCCTGATGGGCTTTCAGTCAGGTGATACATGCCTTTGCCTTACCTTCGTTAACGTGCATTGGAGAGAGATGCCTGGTTGGTACCCAGAACAGGGTGTGGTCTCCATACACATGAAGTAGTCACCTCCCCTCATTCTTTCTCAGGTACAACAGGACGGTGGGGGGGGTAGGTGGGGCAGTGGGAGGGGGGTTTGGGACTGGGGGGGGGTACAGTTGCTAGGGATTATAATTGCTAGAGTTCCTATCTTCTCCTTCCCAATGGGTTCCCAGAATCTCCTTATCAGATTTAGAATATGGTGGGTTCTTTCTCAGCATGACTCCCTCAGTAAATCTTGGTTGAGAACATTAAAGCTACAGGTTTTGCAACCTTACTGCCTTTCCCCAGAGAAGCAGAGTCTTCAGGGAATTTTTAATGGAGTAGAGTCTCTCTTTTACAGCATTGCTGGTGTTAAGCAGGAGAATACTGTGATCATCAGATTTGTTTTATCACTGTTGTTTTGGCTGGATAGTGGAGTATGAATTTAGAAAGGAAGAACTACAGGCATGCCAGGTTGGATCTAAATATATGTGTACTTAAACATATTTGCATATATAATCACACACACATAAAGGTTAAGTCCAGAAGAAGATAGCTTTACATTTCAAGTTTTCTCAACTGTATTATTTTATATTTGGTAGACCTATGTTCCTTTATTGATGGATGCTTTCTTTGTTTAAGCTTACTGTCCTTGTTCGTGTTTCCCAATTTATACTGAAAAAACAAACAAGAAAACAAGAACCAAAGTATATTGATTTCTATGATGTGCTTTTATATGTGTTGCTCATTTACTTTGCAGTCACTGGGATATAAAGATGATTCAGACACCACTCTTTGTCTTACCTAATTCACCCTGAACAGGGCACTGTATTGGTTCGTGGGGGCTCCTACAACAAACTACCACATAATGGGTGTCTTAAAAGAGCAGAAATTTATTCTCCCACATTTCTGGAGGCTGGTAGTCCAAAACCAGATATCACAGGGTTGTTTCCTTCTGAAGGCTCTAGAGAAGGACCCTTCCTGGTTTCTGCTTGCTCCTGGCGATCTTTGGCCTACCTTGGTTTATAGATGCATCATTCCAGTCTCCTCCGTGTGTCCATGTGTGAAAGCTCCCTTTGACTCTATTTTATAGGTACACTTACATAAGCTGTTTCTAATTTGTTTTTTTGGTAAAATTGGTTAGATATAAAATATAGAGAAATACTGTGGTTTGCAAGTCTAACTATGCCCTGTTTTATAGAGATCTTTTTAGGAATGAAAATGTGTTTTGCTGTGTCTAGTTGCATAGCACTTAGGGCCCACCAGGGAAATCTTACCTCACAGTCCTTCACTTCCTTACATTACAAAGATCCCTTTTCCCCGAAAAAGGCAACGTTTATTCTCTTGCGATATAAAGTAGTATTCCCAGATTGCAGGGGTTCTAGGGATTAGACATGGATGTATCTTTTGGGAGACCACCATTCAACCAACTTAGTAAAAAGAAATCATTGTCCTGGGAATCTAGGCTTCTGTTCACAATAAGAGATGTGCCATTTGTTTAATTCAGAATTAAAATCCCACACATGGAGAACAGGAGCGGACTTTAAGGATTTGTATAGCACAAAAAGCTTATTGGCAACCTTCCTGGCTGCATACAACTTCTGAAGGGTGCAAGAGGGAGAGAAAGCCAGTTGACTGGTTACTGGTCCAGGTACTTTTCTTTATGGCATGTTACTTGTCTCAAAAAAATTTTGCCAAGGATACTAGATCTAAGTTCCTTGCAGGAGAGATTGATCTAAATTGGAGCACTTTAGTGCTAGGAAAGACCTTAGCAGCATAACAGCGTGGCTAAGAGCATTTATTCCTAGTTTGAATTTGCTTCACACTCACTTGCTGTTTCGACCTTGGGCAAGATTCTTCATCTCACCGTGCCTTAGGTTTCTGTGTCTGTTCAGCCAAGATTCTCGAAGTACCTTCCCTTGGGGTTGTTCTGAGGAGGAAGTGAGCTAATACATGTAAAGCACAGGGCAAGTATCTGGGCCACGAAAACACGGTAACATTAACTATTTAGCAAGTATCTTGTCCAAATAGCTCACTTTATAGATGCACACTGGAAGTCCTAAGAGTTGTGACTTGTTCCAGGACACATAGCTATTGAATAACAGAGCTAGATTCAAACCCAGCTCTCAGGAACCTCATCCAGTTCTCAGTATCCAGCATTATTATACCCCAAATTCTTGCCAGAAAACTCTCATGAAGAACTTAGCTTATTGTTCTGAGCACATGAGAGCCGAGACACCTTGCTCTCAACTGTATTAAATGAAGATGAAAATTTGGTATCCTTAGTGGCTAGAGAAGCCAGAATTCTCTATTACTCAACTCATTAAGGCTTATAAATGTAGGAATTGTTATTGATGGATCAGGTCTCAAGGACAGAGAGGAGATTGCTAAAATTCATGCTTTTGCAAAGAAGGAAAATATCAAGTTTATATTTTTAAAATATGCAGTAGGGGTAAAATCAATGTGTTCTGGTGATTCAGTCACATGGTACCTTCTGACTTTGTTGAGGCCTTTCAAAAAATAATCAGTGAACAGGAATTAATAATTTCGCTGTTTGCTGCAATAAAGAACTCTATTGCAGATTCAGAGGTGATGACAATGTATATATTCTTTTTATAACACATTGAAGTTCCAGCTTCAAAGTGACCTGTGTTAGGAATTTCTGTCTTATTTATCAAAAGCCTACAAATATCACAAAAAGTATTTTGTCCTATGCATTTACACACCAGATACTGTAATGAGCGAGCCTTGTAATCACACACATACGTTGTTCCAGAGCTGTTCGCCATCGTTTGGAGACATTTGAACAAATCACTTACCAAATATAACAAGCAATAAGAAATAAGTAAGAGAATATAAGTTGTTTTTAATTTTTTTTTAAATGGTGAAACCAGTTGGATTTAACGGCTAGAGAAATATTTGTGATTTGCAAGCGTAAATGTGCCCTATTTGGTAGAGGTCATTTTAGGAATGAAAGTGTGTTTTGCTGTGACTACTTATTTAGCATAATAGAAGTTCCCCAGCCTCCTTCAGAAACTCTCCTGCAAGGAAATTGATTTTCTGATGGAAGGTACTGAAGGGTATCTTTAGCATCAGTGAAGAAGCAACTAATTTAGCACTCAGTGAGTCAGATGTCTGTATATTCCCAACAGTAAACAAGAATTAAGCCATTCCTTACCCTGTTTCTATTACCCAGATTCCTTTGCAAGGAGATAGCGTGAATTGTGGCCACCCTGAATTCCTAAATAACCTGATGATATGTACTCTCACCCCTTCATTTTACCGTTATTTTTATCACATTGTGCACATTTTATGATTACTATTAGATATCCTTTTCTTTTTTAATGTTTTATTATATGCACTTTTTTTTTAAAGATTTTATTTATTTTTCAACAGAGGAGAGACCGTGAGAGAGGGAACACAAGCAGGGGGAGTGGGAGAGGGAGGAGCAGACTCCCCGCTGAGCAGGGAGCCCCATGCGGGGCTCGATCCCAGGACCCTGGGATCATGACCTGAGCCGAAGGCAGACGCTTAACGACTGAGCCACCCAGGTGCCCTATTCATTTGTTTTTTTAATATTATGGGGAAGGTAGTCTTAAGGTGATTTTATTTTTAAAATTCTAATAGATTTCAGCTTGTTTAAAGAGAACAAACTTGATGCCTGATTACAGTTTTTCTTTTCCTGTTTTCTATGCATTAATTCTATTCCTTAATTTTTCTATTCATTAATTCTGATTAGCCTTTCAGAAAGTTATCTTTTCCTGTCCTACGTAAATAAAACCGCTCAGATTCCTGAAGCCTTGTTTAGATTAGCTTGTTATGCCTTTTCCCCTCTTTCACTGAATAATGAGGTCTTTTCAAATTGATCAGTTTCTTTTAAACCACTCTCCAACACATACATACACACACACACACACACACAACTGCAAAAAAACAAAACTGTAGTGTTTTAAAGTAGAAAAAAAAAAAGGTCACGGACATGGCTAGAGGGCAAGATTAATAATACTAGGAGATGAGAGCAAGAAACAAAGTTAAGTGAGATAAAATTGGATTTGTTGAGTTCCTGCTATGTGAAACTCAGTGTTTCATTTGAATAAGGAGCCTACAGATTTAAATACAGTGCTATGGCAAGAAGGCCTGCCTGTCCACCAAAAATATGTTCCAATCTTCCATTGTGTGAGCTCTTACAGTGAGAGGGCTGCCCCGGGGTACTAAAGTTCCCAGCTCTCCTTGTGAGCACAGCCATATGTCCGAGTACAGCTAAAGGAATTGGACTGCAAGTGATAATTTCATACTTCAGGACTGGCTGCAGGAAAACACACAGTGTTACTTTTCTCCATAGTCCTTTCCACGTCTGTGTGACCGGAATCAAGAAGACCCCCAGGATGATGGCTTTGGATTGAATTGTAACCCCCACACCTCAAAATGTATGTTGACGCTCCTAACCCTCAGGACATCTGTATTTGGAGAGAGGCCTTTAAAGAGGTAATTAAGTTAACAGGAGGCCCTCAGGGTGGGTGGGTCCTTGGCCAATCTGACTGGTGTCCTTATAAGAAGAGAACATTAGGACACACAGGCATAGAGATGCACACATACAGAGGAGAGGACATGTGAGGACACAGCAAGAAGGTGGCTGCCTGAGAGTCAGAGAGAGGACTCAGGAGAAACCAAACCTGTCAACACTTTGATCTTGGACTTGTAGCCTCCAGAACTGTGAGAAATCAAATTTCTGTGGTTTAAGCCACCCACTCTGTGTTTTTTTTGTTTTTTTGTTGTTGTTTTTTTCAATGGCTGTCCTAGTAAACTCCTACAGGGACCTTGGAAACCACATGTTAAAGCTGGTAGAACCTTTGTCATCTAGAGTAACTGAATGACCACATGGGTGAGAGTGTCACTTCAGATCTGCTTGCCCTCCCTACACTGTCTTGTGCACAATAAATAAACCTTCCCTAGGGGCGCCTGGCTGGCTCAGTCAGAAGGGCATATGACTGTTGATCTTGGGGTTGTGAGTTTAAGCCCCTCACTGGGTATAGAGGTTTCTAAAAAAACCCCAAAAAAACCCCACAAACCCAAAAAACAAAACCCCCAAACTTCTGTGTACTTGAGTCATCATTATATTTGGAGTCTGATTGTTAGAGCAGTTTACCTCACCAAACTAGCGAGGTGGTTTCTATGTCCAACAAGATACACAGGCAGGGATTGATTGCTCAAGTAAACATGTATGTGGCATGCATGGAAATGAGCTGAGGAACACATGTATCCATTCGCTCCCAAAGCAGCTTTTCTATGATTCATTCATATGCTTGGTTCCAACTTCCAACCTCAATATTTTCATTCTGTCCGCATCTGATAATACAAGTCTGCCTACTTACTGCTTCAAGAGTTTAAAGGACCGCTTAATGAATAAAGAACAGAGTGTATGTAATTACAACATTGGAAAGTTCACTAAGGGTATTCTTAACAAAACTTCATGTGATGTGAAGTTTTCTTCTATAGTATCAGTAACGCACAGAGTAACAACAGAAATGTCGGGTCAGAGTTTAGATCTCAATATGAACCAATTCGAAAAAGTCTAGCACTAAAGGTAAATGTATAATAGAGGAGGGATGAGGTCTGACATCTATGGAGTCAGAAACTGGTGTGTGGAACATATCCCTAAATCTTATAGCTCAAGTATAAAAGAAACTTAATAGAAGTGTCCCAAATTTGACAAAAATCTTAAAAATTTACCTCACAAACTATTATTTTAAAAACTTAGTCAACCAAACCAGAAGAAAGACTGATTTTGTTTCTTTAGTTGCCTTCATTGAAAATTATAGTATAAAACCACTGCCATGTGAAGAGGTCATCAAAGAGTATGAGCCCAAAAGATGTAGAAGGGGGATAAAAGAGTTACCAAGTGGGTGAATTAAAAAAATATTTTTTTTTCTGAATTTTATGTTTGTGTTGTCTGTCAGGTTTTTTCTTTTTAGATTTGGAGTTTGTTACACATCTCATTATAAAAAAATATTCTTTTTCCAATCTCATTTTGTATTTGTAAGTTTACATTCTTTTTTGTAAAAATACTCACTAAAATTGTATGAACTTCAACTTGGGGCCCCACAAAACCCTGAATCTGTGCCACTAATAAGCCTTGACTTGAGCTCTTCTGGTGACAAGAGCCTTGCACCCCACCCTCAGGCTCTCCTTTCAGTGGAGGGAAGCCTACCTGTGACGATGTCTGTTGTGCTGTTACTGCTATTATTATTTGTTTGGTTGTTTTAACTTAACTCCTGAAATGAGTTTCGACCTGGCTCTGCCTGGGACATGGAGAAAACATTCCATTCCAGTTCCATGTATTCAAAGATACACATTGGTGTTATAGGGAAGTATGTATGTGAGGTTTAGTATATTTTCTAGATTGTTTTTATTAAAGGCCATAATGTTTTAAAATGAAACATGAAAGATTTAGGGGAAAATACGTTTCTTTAAATAGGATCCCTATATCTCTTCAAAGCTTGTAAAATTGTATCATCATTTCTGAAATTAGTTTACTTGTGGGTATTTAATGATTAGAAGCCAGTTATTTAATTTAGTTCTTTCTTATACATATTTTACATTTACTATTAAATACAAGAGGTTCAAAGTTGTTCTCATGAATACAGAGTGTTCTTAGGTGCTCTGGGGAAAGAAGATACCAGATGAAGATGTTTGTTTTCGACTGTTACTCAAAGCTAAATGGGTCTAAGATTGGATTTGTTTCACCTATGACTGTGATAATTCCTTGTAATTATAGTGCTTTATTTTTACAGACATTTTAACTAATTTGATTCTAATAACTGCTTTGTGAAAAAAGATAGAACAGAGGGAATTGGTACCATGTTTACAGAGGAGAAATTGAGACTTGGACTATAGAATCTAAATCAGTTGACTTGGACAGATGGCGAGTTTGCCGTATAGCCAGATGAGGATTGATGTCTTTTGAGTCCCCACTCAATGGTTTCTCTTTCAAAATACTGTGACATTTAATCTGACTTTTCACTGCCTTTATGTATCTGTGACAGGTAGAAGAGCTCAATTACTCCTTGGTGATTTGATAACTGAAAAAATGAGTAAATTCCACCATGATGTAGTATATATACTTAAATATATATTTCTCCTACGTGTCCAACTTGAAGAAGTCTTGGATTTAAATTCTACATGTAAATGTTATATGATCTCCCTGATTCTTAGTTTCTTAATCTGAAAATAGAGTTAAAAATAACTATTTCACAGAACTTCCTGAAGGTTAAATGAAGTAATATCAATGAACTGCCTAGGACAATGGTAACTTTTAGTAGCTGCTCACTAGATGTGAATTTCCTTCATTTTCCCATCCATTATTACCAAAGACATTTCTTTAAGTCCAGTCTTTATGGAATTATTATAAGGCATGACAAGCAAAAGAATATGAGTGAATTTGTGCAAACCTATCTCTCCTGCTGTCAGTGTTCTCAAGTATCATGTCTTGCTGATGGTGAAGCATCATGTCATCTTCAGACACTTTTATCTTTATGTCGCTCTGCCTAACACGATAGAACCTGGTATCACCCTGCAGAAAGCAATGGATGATTTATCGGCCTTTGACAATGTAGGTGCATTCAAGCCAACTTAGAGTATACAGAACAATTTATTTGGGGAAAAGAAATTTAGAGCAATTTAGTTGATAATGTCATTCTTTATCATAGAGATGTAGGGTAATATTTTTAACACAATATTCTTATACTTTCAAAAAGTGTAAAAAAAATTTTTATTTGTCATTTTTGCTTTATAGAAGAAAAATGTGAAGCTCAGAGAGGTTAAGACTTAGTCCCAGCTCAAACAGCTAGTGAACATCAGGTCTGAGACTGATATTGATCTTGCCATATGTAGTTTGTTTTTCATTATTCCATAAAGAGTAGCATAGTGGAAACAGGCTACCTGGATTTGAAGCATAGCTGTACATCTTCTCTGTGAAGAATGCCTCAGCATCCTCATCTGTGATATAGGAAATAATAATAGTATATACATCTGTGGCTGATAGACCCTAGGGGGGCTCCCATGAGCCCCACCTTCACACTCTTATGTAATTCCTCTACTTAAATGTGGGGGGACTCATGATGTACTTTTAACCAATAGAATATGACAAATGTAATGGACAAACACAATTAAATGTATATGATTATGTTGTGTATGTTTGAAACACCAGTCTTACAAGGAGATTTCTCTCTTACTGGCTTTGAAAAAGCAGGTTGCCATGTTAGTGAGTTGCTCATAGAGAGATCCCCATGACAAAGAACTTGGGGCATCCTCAGGCCAACAGTCAGCAAGAAAATGAGGCCCAGTTTAACAGCCCACATGAACTGAATGCAGACAATGACCGAGTAAGTAAAGAAGCAGTGCTTCCCCATCTATGCCTCAGATGAGACTGCATCCCAGGCTGACCCCTTGTTCACAGTCTTGTAAAGGACCTAGCAAAACTATGTCTGAAGTCCTGACACACAGAAACCGCCAGATAATAAATGCATGTTGTTTTAAGCCCCTAAATTCGTAGCTAGATTGTTGTACATCAGTAGATAACTAATTCACCCTAATAGAGCTATTGTGGAATTAAATCTGGTAATAGATGTGAAAGGCTTATATCTACGACAGACATATTGTATCAACTCAAAGTCATCATCATCATGCTTTATTCTTTAATCCAGTAGTGTAAGAGTGTAAGGATATTTGCTTTCTTTATATATATATATATATATATATATATATATATATATATATATACACACACACATGCCTGCCCTTTGTTATAATACAATTTCCTAGAAGCTTCCTATGAGGCCTTTGTGAAGACATATCTCTATGTTTATGCATATTTATATATTTATTTTTTGTAGACATGACTAATGCCTAAATTGCCCCTATAATTCTAGGGTCTTTGAAATGAAACAAGCTTCAACAATATTTAAAGAAAGTAATCCTGGTATAGTGGCTTGCTAATCAAGACATTTTGATTGCAAGTGACAGAAATGCAAGTTAGATTAGTTTAAGAAGTATGGGAAGTTTATTAGCCTGTATAACTGGGAATGGTAAGAGTAAAGCTAGGGACAGATGGAAGAAGGGATTCAAATGCTATTAGGCCTCTCTACTCATCTCTCCCTACATCTCATCCCTGTTTCCTCAGTATGAGGGTTTCATTTGTCTTTGTGTGGCTTCAGAAATGGCTGCAAGCCAACTGAGCTTATATGTTAACAGTTCCAAGACCAGAGTGTCAAGAACACATCCTCTCTTAGCTTCTATTCTGTCACTTCCAACCAATGAGTAGGACCACCATGGGCAAGCTACTCTAAGGGGCTCAGAGTAGTTTGTGAGTCTACTCCTCTTTCTAAGGAGTGGGTAGACCTATTCCCATAAGAAGGGTGGGAAGACTTGTTAAGTAGACAAAACAGTGATGTCTAGAATTTATTTAGCAACATTTTTCTCAAGTGCCTGGAATTTAAATATTTACTACTGGAAAACCTGATTTGGATAGCATTCTCCATAAATGAGCCATTTGGCTTGCTAATAGATGATTATGAAGCATAACTTCACTCCATACTTCTGAGCACTTTTTTTCTTCCCTGTTTTAATTAGTGATTCTGGAATGAAAGGCCCAGAGATTGAAATCTGAAAACAATTAATGGTAATTCTATCTATAGCTGACCCTAATTATTTAGCTCAATTGGCTAGAGCTGTGTGTTAATGAGGCTAATGTGGTGGGTAAATCCCTGTGTGGACCAGTTGGTTTTACTCATTGTGGAGTATGGGCTCTACTCTTCCTCTAACCTTCTTCGGAAAACACCAGCTTTGGGATGTAAGACAGATCAAATGAAATTATTCAGCACAATTCTATTTAGCACAACTGGGAAAACAATTCCACAGTAACTCCTCAGGAAAGTGGTTGGCAATCATTTACATTTATAAAAGATGGCACAATTATTTTCATATTAGGTACCTGATTACATCCCACAGTTGTCTGACTTACCATTGCCAAGATGTTTAAAAAGATTTTTCCTGCCTCTCTCAGTGAGGTCTCATCATCTCAACCCATTCTTATGAGAATGAATGAAACTTATTGGAAATTTAAACAAAGATAAAGGAAGAACCATACATGTTTATACTACTGGCTATGGCAGACCTTGATTTTATTGCACAACTGGATTTGGAACTACTTTCATTTGTAAATGCAATTTTGATGCTTCTACATGAAGCCTGAAATGAAGCTTTATCTAGAGAGTAAGACAGGGAAAAATAGTTGTGGAGATGACCGGAGTAAAAATAACAACAAAAATAACTGGACTTTTTTAAAGCTCTTTTTTGGATCAGTTACTGTGATAATTGCTCTCCATATATTACTCATTTTCATAACAACCTTTTCAGGTAAATTCTTTTATTTTCCATATTCTACATCAGAGGAAGCAGGATAACTTTGTTTTTTATGTTACACTTCTGCAGAGGTTTGAACCTAGGCATTCTGAATCCAGAGCCCATACTTTTAACCACTCTCTGATAATTCTACATTTTTAGTTATCTGACATTCCACTAATGCCTGTGGTTTAATAACCAGCCACACTCAGAATTCATGTTCATAGCAACGGTCCTAAAAGACATACATAATTACCAGAAGAAATTATAGTTTTGCATTATGGGTCACTTGGTTGCAAGTAATACAACACTATTCAAACTTGCTTATGTAAATTAAAGGAAGAGGTAATTTACTGGAAGAATAAAGGGACAGCTCATGGAACTCAAGGCAGGACTGACCATCAGAACTTTTACAGGGATAAGACAAGACAGCCACCAGGGAGTTGGATTATTTTCTCTCTCTCTTTCCAGAACTAAGCGGTCTCTCATCTTTGTTTCTCTCTGGAGATATTTCTTCTCTCTATATATAACTAGCTCCCTCTGGTCCAATATGCACATGGCCTCCAACTTATGCTCTCACAGGATGTTTCCATATAACCACCAATAGAACCTAAACCCGTATCTGCAGGACCCAAAGCTAAATTTCCAGAAAAAAGAAGGGGATGTGACTGGAGGGGTGCTATCACTTTACGAACTAGAGGGTGGAGGGGTATTTAAGAATATGTGGGGAGTGGAAAGAAATGATTGGCAGAGGACATCGTTGGCAGAGGCCTCATCAATACAGTTATCCTCTGTGGATCAGTGCAATAATGGTACTGATTATAGAGCACCAGAAAATATAAAGTGTGTACACTGCTTATGTAGGAAGGCCTAGGTTCAAATTTGCAGTTTTCTACTTACTAATCTGTGCCAGTTTAGGCTGATTTTATTAATTTCAATATGCTTTGATTTTGTCCCCTATTAAACAACGATAATAATGCCACCTCAAGTTATTGGATAATTCCATAAAGTCATTAGTGCAAAAGTTTCCCCAACTAAACAATAAATATATGTTTATCATTCTTTATTGTAGATTAAACTAATTAATTTCCTATTAGTTTTTAAAGACTTTATGTATATATGTTTGTATGTACTTGGTATATATTTGTGCGTGCTTGCGTGTCTGTGTGTGTGTGTAAGACATCATCAATTGTGTACGCCATCAATCTCAAGAATAATTTTTGGGAGAAGAAAACACAGCTAGCAAGTTACTTTTGATTAATGTGAAAAAATGCTCTGCAGATGCATTCGAATTAAGGAATGGTCTTAATTAAAGACTGGATTCCTCAATTTTGCCTGATAATCTGTGATTTGCTGTAAGTATGCAGGAGAGGGAGAGGGAAAAAGATAGCCCCCTCACACACCCCAGAACCGGACGCAGGTATAAGAACTTCATCCATTTGCAGCAGAATTAATCAGAAGAAAATAGTTTTGACCCTTAAGTGACAGCTCTTTTTGAAAGCTAGCAGCTTTCTGCCTCTGACATGGAGGTTAAATCCTAATTATCTCCATGGAGAGAGATGGTACGACTCTTTTTTCAACGGGGTGGAAAGGTTTGATGGTGGAGTTTATTTAATAGAAGCCACACTCACTGCAGTCTTGCAGCTGCTTCCTCTAATCAAAACCTTTGTTTTCCAGTTCAGGTCCCCCTGTGAGGGAGACCACACGATGGAGCACAAATTGTCTGTACTGGGAGTCAGGAGACCAGCCCTTCTCCATTTCACTCTTACTCGCTTTGCAGCTGGCATCCAATTTATTTCGCCAGCCCTCAGTTTTTTCATGTATTTCAAATGCATTCTAAAGTCACCTATGGATCTAAGTTATTATTGATGTTCCATTTTGTACATAAAATATATGGTATTTCATACACCCTTTGTGAATCAGTCAGGGTACGGATAGGAAAAATACCTACTCGGCAGGGTTTAATGGAACTCACAAAAGGACTGTGCTCAGAGGTGAAGGCAAGTTGTGTGGAGACCCCCAGAGGTGGCACTGTGGCCACTCCTGGGCCAGAAGGGGCAGGGGGAAGTAATAATGATGCGGGAGCCCTGGAGATCTGGCCTTGGGCAGAGGGGTCACGGGGCTTAAGCTATGGTATTAAAGAGAAGCAGTTACTCTCAGAGTGGTGTGAACCTTTGGAGAGAGCTGGGGAAGATATACACTGACCTCTCTCACCTCCATCCCTCAGTTCTCCTGCTGGTGCCTCTATGAACCAAACACAACCAGAATTCAGGAGGAAGGGATCCAGGTGATGGAGTCCATCCATACACTGAGCCCCTCAGGGAACAGAGGGGGTGAGAGAAAGTCAGAGAGTGGATAGAGGTGGTCAAAAGACAATGACTGGTCCAGTCGCACATTCTAAGGTGCGCATTATGTGGCTTTCCTATATGTAGTGTATATGAATCATTTTGCATTTGATTTATCAAATGTTGGATAACATGGAGTAGAGTGAGCCATTACTATGAAGTGTTTATGTTCAAATATTTTAATGAAATCATTAAAGATCAAGGTAAGAATCTTTCAATTTCTTCATCTATCACCTTGCGATTAATGATAATGCCTAACTCACCAGATGGTAATAATGATTAAACGAGATAAAAATGACAGTTAGTTTTCACATTAACCTTATGGATACTGCTGTTATATCCATTTTAGAGATGAAGAAACTGAGGCATGGAGAAGTTATCCATCTCCATGCCATGGGAATGAGGCAGGCAAAAATGCTGAAAGACATCTGAGGAGGGAATGATCTGTTTTCTTTATGTGATCTGGAAAACTACCACTCAGGTTATTTGGCCCATCACCTATGATTGACACACTTGTAATTTCCTACCCTGGCTCACATCTGTCGCTGGGCATTTGGAAAATTCACTGATAGATGCTATGATTCACACATTTGCCACCAAGTTCAGTGATAGACATGCTATTATGATTCATTCCTTTACTCTTCTACTTCAATTTAAGCCCAAAGAAACCCCAATTCTCTGTTTTCTCCACTCTGTTCCGGGGTTGCTGGGCCTAACTGGAGACATTTACCAGCTATCTCTATTGCATCCAATACAAATCCTTTCTCTTTGTATCTGAACCCCCAGTGGGGCTCACACGTTCTTACACTTCTTCCTTTCCCACTCCCTGTCTATTCCTGGAAATGAAATGTCCTCAACTCCCACACTGCCCCGTCCAGTGATCTCACTCCTAAACTGCTTGCAGCCTCCACACTGACGGAAAGGGCATGCCTTTTGTTTCCTCTACCGAGAAGTGTTAGGACTGAGGTTAATTTCCCTGTGAGCTCCCTCTTCTTCACCCCAGAAGCTTGCAGAGTTTCGCCCACTTTCTCATGCTTCCTGCTTGAGTCAGAAGAAAGCTCAGGGTTGCTCTCTGCATCTGTGCGTGTGACCTGATCCTTTGGCACCATGTGTGGGCCATTCATTACGACCCTCTAACTCTCCTTCTACCTTCCTAACCTGACTCCTCTAGGACCACAAATATTTTATTACCTTCTCTATCTAAATAAATAGCTAAATTTTAGGGAAAAAAATAACCACTTTTTTCACTTAAAAAAAAATTCTTCAAGCTGTTCTCATTTCTTTCCTTCTCTTTGCATATTTCTTTAGAGAGTCTCCTACACTAAGTGACCCCATTTCCTTATCACCTACTCACTGCTCAAACTCTTACAACCCAGTTTCTTTCAGCCTTACTCTACTAATTACTTTCCCTAAGTTTATCTGTTAATCACCAGAATCACTTAGTTCTCAGTCCTTACCTTATTTCACCTTGGGTTTTATATTGTGAACCACCTGGTCTCCTTCCTTTGTCCTTGGATTCTAGAACACAAAATTCTCCCACTTTTCTCTTACTCTTTTTTCTCTCTTGGTTGCTGAATACCCCTCTTCCATTTCCAAAACTAGATCCTTCTTAGCATAACACTGTCAGGCTAATTTTTCTGAGTGATAATTGATATTCCTAGACTTTGATCATGTCACTTTGCAGCTTAAAACAAAAACAAAAAGCCAAACAACCAAAAAATTTTCAGCAACTTATTAAATCCAGGCAGATCAAATGTAACCCTTTGTTTTGGCAGGTGATTTCATTCCCCTTTCAAATCCAGGTCACTTTCTGAACATATATACATAATTTTGTTTCCTCTTCTGATGCGTCAATCAGGCTGGGTTTGACTCTAGTAACTCCAACTCTCAGTGCATTTGCAGTGAAAGTTTATTTTTCACTCTTGAGGATTCACATGACCACTGAGCAACTGGTCTCAGTGTTACGCAGCTACTCAGCATCCTGTTCCACCAACTCAACACAAATCCCTCTCTGATTGAATCAGAGAACACAAGGGCTTTCACTTCCTCAGCCTAGATAGAAGATATGTCACTTCCACAAACAGTTCATTGGCTGGAACAACTCATATGGCCATGCATACCTGGTACATGCTGTTCACACTTTGTGTAGAATCCTTGTACCACCTCTACCTACTGAAACACTACCTACCTTTCAAGGCCTGTATAAGATATCCGTATCTCACTCAGTCTTTCCCCAACATTCATACCACTATCCTATAAACTACATAGGCACATACAGACTTTAAAAAAAATAAATAATTATGAATATGATAACCGTGTGTTGTTAAAAAGTTCAAATATTGAAGAATAAAAAATGAAAGACCAATCCCCACCCCACTCCTCCAGTCCCACTTCCTTGAGATAATTGATCACTCTTTGTACTTTTTCAACTGTACTTTGATAATTTTAATGTATATAGAGGCATATTTGCGTAGGTATTTTTAAACAAATGGAATTGTATTAGACATACTGTTCTGTCCTTTGCTATTTTCACATCTTATGTTTGAGTTTTTTCTCTATTAGCTTGTAGAGAACTAGCACATTGTTGTTCACACATATTTTCCTTATAGATACAATACAATTTCTGTTACCACATCTTACAAATGAACACTCATTTCACCAGTTTTGGAATCTTACAAAAACTGCTCTAGTCATTAATGCACATAAGAATTTGAATGGATATAAGGAGTACGTTTATGAGAAATTACTAGAAGCAAAACTGCTGGATTTGAGGAGACAGGTACTTTTAACTTGGAGAGACCTTGCCAAATCCTCTCCACCCCCCAAAGAAAACAAAACTGTGGCCCTGATTTATATCCCAACCAAAAGTGTATAACAGTGGTTTTTCTCAACCCCTTACCAACTCTAGATATTATCAATCTTTTAATCACCTAATTAAATGGTATGCTTCTTTAAGAGAGGCCATTGATTATCCATCTTTTTGTCTCCTGCATTGCTTGATATATAGAAAGCATTCAGTGTTTTCTCTAATTTCTTTTTTATTTTTATAATTGAATATGATGGTATTTAAGCTGGACCCTGAATGATAGTCAGTTTGGGATAAAGATAAAGGCAGAGAATTCCTGGTATCAACAGAGGCATCAAAAACAGAGGCAGGAGGAAGTAAACTGGGATTATCTAAACAATAAACAGAACTTTTTGTCCAGAGGTGTAAGAGTAGTGGAGGATAAGTAATGGAGGAGAAGTTATAATCATTTTTTGGTGGCTCTTCAATGTGGGCTAATGAGTTATTTTAATTATTAATAACAAGGAAGCAGGAGATCTAAGTTCTGCTCCTGCCTTTGCTACTAACCTATTCTGGTCTAGTATCTGCATCTTTAGTAGTGCATTTCCTCATCTCTAAAATGAAGAATTCCATTTATTTCTTCATTCTTTCCTTCAGTATATGTGCGTCTGCCAAGGTGTGTGAGACAGTTCATTAGTAGCTCTGTGTACAAAAGTTAGCTTGGTTCCCAGTTCTCTCTGAAATTAGAGTATCATGGGGAACAGGGACCAGATGAAGAGATCTTTACAATATGGTGCTAAGTGCTCCAAATGGAGACGTGTAAGGATGCCCGGGTACCATTAGTTGGATTACGTTACCACCACAGCCTGAGCTGATCTGCCGAAGCTTTCTGCCGGAAGGGACAGCTACAGTCATCTGAGGGGTCAAATGTGTCTTCCAGATCACTAATGAAATGCAGTTTATCTGGCTTGATAGGGAGCAGGGCATCTCTGGATGCTTGTGAGCAAAAGCGATGTGATCTTTTGTTTACAAAATAATGGTAACGTTCTATTAATAATTAGCATTAAATGTTGCTTTCCCGAACTGATTTCACATTTAGCAACCTTTATAAAATTGAAGCACTTGCTCTAATCCAGGCTTGGAAGTACTAGAAGATACTGCTTTTTAAGAGATGTTCATTTGCAAAGGAGGCCAGATGCTTCTCTTAACTCCCCAGTGCCTCCTCCCTGGAGATTTTCCCCATCTTGGGAGAACAGCCTCTAATCTTATATGATACTTTTTACTCTTGAGGTTTCCTTATAACACTTTGTGCTAATCAATTGGAAGTATTCATGCTAATGAATTTGCACAAATGGCCTCATTAACTGGAGGGTTTTTTTCATTTTATTTCATTTTATTTTATTTATCTTTCTTGAGATTTTGAATGTTTTACTTCATTCATGCAAATGGGTCAGCAGGAAGAATTCAGATCTGTCTTGGCCCATAGTTTATCTTCTGCTTTCTAAAGTGAAAAATATTTTGGGTTCACCCTCAGGAATTGATCTCAAATATGCACTCTGTAAATAACTTGATCACCCATTGAGTGGAATATATGGATTCCACTCTGTTTTGTAAAATTGTTTTGGAGTTTTCAAATAATAATTATTATTTTTATTTTATCAAAGTTATTTGCATACATGGTAAAAATAATAATGATAAAATGCTCCTAAAAAATAGCAATGGCGGGGCACCTGGGTGGCTCAGCAGGTTAAGCAGCTGCCTTTGGCTCAGGTCATGATCCCGGGGTCCTGGGATCGAGCCCCGCATCGGGCTCCCTGCTCAGCGGAGAGCCTGCTTCTCCTTCTCCCTCTGCCTGCAGCTCTGCCTACTTGTGCTCTCTCTCTCTCTGTCAAATAAATAAATAAAATCTTTAAAAAAAAATAGCAATGGCAGTAAAAATACTAAGGATTCCCCAGACTTCTACTATAACTTCCAGTGCAGATTTTCTCAGGATTTTCTTTTCTTTTTTTTTTCTTGGATTCCACTAGTCAGATGTGGGCTGTCTAGGTTGAATATTTAATTTTCATTTCTTTTCATTTGTTGTTCATACTTTTGGTTTAGTTTTTGTTTTTGTTTTTATTTGTTTTTATTTTTTTAATATTTTTTTATTTATTCATTTGACAGAGACACAGCGAGAGAGGGAACACAAGCAGAGGGAGGGGGAGAGGGAGAAGCAGGCTTCCCGCCGAGCAGGGAGCCCGATGCGGGGCTCGATTCCAGGACCCTGGGATCATGACCCGAGCTGAAGGCAGCCGCTTAAACGACTGAGCCACCCAGGCGCCCCTAGTTTTAGTTTTTGTTTTTAATTTTGGAGATATTTTCTTGAGTTTATCTTTAAAATTTTCAACTACATTTTGCATATATACTTTCTTTTTTTTTATGTTATGTTAATCACCATACATTACATCATTAGTTTTTGATGTATGTTCCATGATTCATTGTTTGCGTATAACACCCAGTGCTCCATGCAGAACATGCTCTCTTTATGCTTTCATATTTATAATTTCTCAGAGCTTTTTTCTTGAATTTGAATATTCCCTTTTAACAGCATCTTCTTCTAATTTCATGCATGAATATTTTCTGTTATCTGGCATGGAAATTTTTTTTTTTGTCTGTTATTTGTACTGTTCCTGTTTCCTCTGCATATCGTGTGTGTGTGTATGTGTGTGTTGTGTTTAGGTCTCTGTCTTCGATCTTGAAAAGTTTTCTCGAATGTTTTATGATTGATCATCAGTTTTAGAAAAGGCAAATTTGAAAAGGCAAATTTGATGCCCTGCATGAATGGTGGTAGGATCAGCAATGCAAGGCGATAAGACAGAGCTATTTTTCACTAGAAGACTCTAAACATTATGGACCGTAGGTCCTATTCTGGGGCTTTCAGATGTTCTGAGAGGCACCATTTAATCTTCTCTCTAGTGGTGGTAAGGCAGATTGTTCATTTCTTTAATGCTGTTTAGTCTGTCTGTTCTATGATGATGGGCATGTCCTAAACCAAGCTGTCTAGTATGGTAACCACTAGCAACATGTAGTATTGGGGCACTTGGAAGGTACAGTTGAGGAACTGGGTCTTTATTTATTTCATTTCAGTAGCCACATCTGGCTACTGGCTACCGTATTGGACAGCACAGTTCTAGATGTTGGAGGGAAGAAGAGGATTGAGAAATTTTACCAGTTATTTTATTGACCTTTACTAAACTTCCATTTAATCAATCACTCCACCCCAAATGACTACTATTTCCAAGAATATACCTCTTGCTTGCCACAATGATAGATCAAAAGTGTGCATGAAGTAGAAAATGGCAGGACCTGTGGGGCTAACCACTCCTTATAAAACACTCACTGCTTTTATAGCCCCAACTGTCACCCCCCAAGGTGCCTGGTGGCCCAAATCCCTGATGCTTACTATGACTCTGAGGGATACATGAAATTTTGTTATTGTTCTCTCTCTTGAAGTCTCTAGACTTCATCTTTTTTCACTTTGTTCCATGTTTTTGTTATCATCCCATGTAGAGATTTTGATTCTGGTTCTTGTGTTCATGGATCTTTTTTCAGGTGTTAAATTAAAGGAGAAAGGGGCAGAAATTTATTTATCTCTCATCTTACGATAGAGTTGTTTCACCTTCCATTTGAATTGTGACTCCATAAAATAATGCTTTGTTGTTTGACTTTCTTCAAATATTCAATTTAGGAATTGTGCCGACCACCTTAGAAATTCAAGCTTCTTAAGAATTTAATATCTGTTATCTTTTAATATCTTAAAAACTTGAACATTTAGGAATATGCTGCATAGGAATTCATTGCATCAGTCCAGACCTATCCAAAACAATAATTCAAAAATATTTGAATAAAAAATTTTATTTGATTACTATGTTTTTATTTTTTTCTTTACAAACCACTAAAATAAATGACTGATGTCTTTATATGCTTTATGAGTAAATGTAATCTAGTTTATTATGACATTAATATTTTAAAATTTTACATTAAAAATAAAAATAAGGCATACTTGGAACCAATAATTTGCCCTTTTTAAAAATGGTATATCACATTGGCATGATTGACTTTCCATCAGTTGATTTTGTATAACTGATACTAATCAATACAGTTGTTATCATCTGGAAGAAAAAATCAAAATCAGGTTAGGAAACCTTATTTGGAAAATTTTAAAAATGCAAAAAAGCATGAATACATATTAAAATAAAAATGTTCTACTGTATAAGAAAGCAACTGGTTTCTGTGCATTGATTTTGTATCCTGCCACATTACTGAATTGGAGAGATGAACCATGAGAGACTATGGACTCTGAGAAAAAAACAGGGTTTTAGAGGGGAGGGCAGAGGGGGGATTGGTTAGCCCGGTGATGGGTATTAAGGAGGGCACATACTGCATGGAGCACTGGGTGTTATACAAAAACAATGGATCGTGGATCACCACATCAAAAACTAATGATGTATTGTATGGTGACTAACATAGCATAATAAAATTTAAAAAAAAATTGTTCTACTTTTAGAAATTTTAAAAACTCCTCAGACTACTATTTTCTTTCAACTACTTCTTGGTCAACCTTAAGTATTTATTCTACATACTCTGCAACTTTAAGTAAATAACCTCTCTGAGCATGATTTTCCTCATCTGTAAAACAGGAATAATAACACAAAACTTCAGATTTGTTCAGTGAATCAGCATTACAGTTAACAAAAGTCTTAGCACGTGGCAGACTCTCAATAAATTGTAGCCATTCTAGTTTACTGGAGAAATTGTCTCCTATGCACACCTTGGAGGAAATATTTAGGCAACTTAGGAAAAAATTTGATTTTAAAACCATAAAATGTAAATACTTCATGTTTAATGTTTTTGTCTTTTGATACCACATATAACTCACCCACTCAATAAATGTGTATTCAGTATTTTGTATTTGCAAGCACTAATCTTATTCCTTAAAGAATCTTTTCCAGAATCTGTTGTCAACTTTCTCATTCTCACATATGAAATAGCAGTATTTCAACCAAATCCATAAAATGGCTTGCCCTCCGTTTGTTGTATAAAGGCTGGATATTGTATAAAGGCTGTAAAAAATAGAGCCAGCCTGCAATGAGAACCAGTATTAACTTTTCAGTGACCTCCTGTAGAAAAATTTATATGTGACCCCAGATTCACATTAAAAAACAGTTGAAGTTCATTTGGAAATCACTGCCTTTTTTAGTGGAGTCCTCTTCAGCCATTTTTATAAATATGACATTGCAAATAGTTCTAGACATGGCTGGTAGACTCAAGGACGCCTTGTTCCACTCAGGTCAGCCATGTAGATAATCCCTATTTAAGATTTTTCTGAACGTTAGAGAACATAGTGAAGAAGTTGAATAAGTAATACATAGTTTTGAAATAAAATAGATCTGTATTTGCCTGAGAGGCCAGGATAAACTCTGGTGACACTGGGTATTTTATATTAGAAATTTGCATTCCCTTTTCAAGTCCCCAAATATTTATGTAGTTTACCTAATTCATAGTACCTAATTGTGCTTTAAACTAAAGTACATAAATTCATATATTCATAGGGCACCTGGGTGGCTCAGTCGTTAAGCGTCTGCCTTCGGCTCAGGTCGAGTCCCACATCGGGCTCCCTGCTCAGCAGGAAGCCTGCTTCTCGCTCTCCCACTCCCCCTGCTTGTGTTCCTGCTCTCGCTATCTCTCTCTCTGTCAAATAAATAAATAAAATCTTAAAAAAAAAAATTCATATATTCATAAATTAATTAAAGGCATAAATTGATGGTTGAGATTTTTTTTTCTTTCAGGATCCAAATCAGCAGACATTTTTTGAGACTCTAGTCTCTTGTCTGTTGGACAGAAATCTCACTTTCTTCAGCCAGTTTTGAGCAATGACATTGCTTCAGTGTCATTAAATCCAATTATAGTATTTGGTTCAGTTATATCATTTATTCACATATAAATGATCCAGTTGGGAATATGTTATGTAGTGCTTGCCAGTTCTTTCTCCGAAATTTCCTTCTTAATGACCAAGCTTAAAATGCTTCTATGTTTTCTAAAATTTTTATTGTGGATTTTTCTCCCATTAAGCTAAAATTTGCATGGACATGGCTCTCTACTGCTGTCTATTCTTACTTTTTGGAAACAATCTTTTAAATCTAGAATTCTTTGAAAATAATTTAGAAATGAGATGTGTATATACAATTTTACCCATATAAATATTAAGCTAAATATATCCTACGGATATTGTTTGAAAAGGATGAAAAAATCACTTATTTCCAAGTCTACTTTCTCTAAGGCTCTCATGGTTATCTTCTGTTATAAATAATTCAGCCCCTTATGAATTATTACAGATGTATTAGATAACAGGTATTCTATAAAGTGGGTTTTCTTTAAGGTGCTATCTGAATCAGTAGATATCTTACTAATTCCATCTCATTCTTTTTGAAAGTTTCAATCATCCTTTCAGTTCACCTTTTGTCTTTCATCACTAATTAAATGTTGCCTGGATCATTGTTCAGACACCCTAGGTTGCTGTGTCTTCTCTTCTCTTCCCTGTTCAACCAGCTCTCTACATGAATGTTGGGTTCACATTTTCAAGGACTGTCTATGATGCCATTTCACACCTATTCAAAAATACATTCCAGGTCTTTGGTTAGCTCATCTTATAACAACCTTCTTAAGTTTATCACCCATCCCTACCCAGTGCTTTATCACCTATCTCTACCCATTACATTATTAACTATCTCTATCCATTGCTTTGCTACCTCCGTGCCTTTTCCATTCCTTCCATTCTGATATATAGTTGGCTTGTTTGATGTGACTCTCAACCACTCCCTTCCATTTTTATGGCCCCACTCAACTGTCAAACCTAAGTTCTAAAGCTGTTTTCCACTGAATCTTCCTTCTTTACTGCTGTCAGAAATTGCTCTCATTTTCTCTCTTTCTACCTTGTGAACTCCTATTCCATCTTATTTGTATATGGTTTGTTACTCTCTGTATATTCTATTTTTTTGTTTGTTTGTTTTTTGAGAGCAAGCACAGGGTGGGGAGGGGCACAGGGAGAGAGAATGGGGCTCCGTCTCACGACCCTGAGATCATGACCTGGGCAGAAATCAAGAGTCAGATGCTTACCTGAGTCACTCAGGTGCCCCTATAGTATAAGTTTTATGGGAGTGAGTTAATATCTCATTTTTCTTTAGATCCTTCCTCTGCCTTCTTTAATAACACAGTTTCTAGCTCACATAAGTTGAATACAGCTGCAGGAATTTTGCTTATTTCATTTAATAAATATCAATGCAGTGTAAATTGCAGGACTTCTTGAGTCACTTGATAACACTACTTAAAAATAATCTCTATCGGGACACCTGGGTGGCTCAGTCATTAAGCGTCTGCCTTCGGTTCAGGTCATGATCCCAGGGTCCTGGGATCAAGCCCCGCATCAGGCTCCCTGCTCAGTGGGAAGCCTGCTTCTCCCTCTCCCACTCCCCCTGCTTGTGTTCCCTCTCTCCCTGTGTCTCTCTCTGTCAAATAAATAAAATCTTAAAAAAAAAAATAATAATCTCTATGAGTGTTCCCACTAGAAAAGAAAATGTAACCACTAATTAATTAGGTTATCTATTATAACTAGTTGATTAAACCTTGAACTGAAACACAGCTTCATTTTTTTTTTTTCACAGCTTCATTTTTAAAGCAAACCTTATTTAATTAAAATGCCTGTTTTTAGGTCAGTGGTCAATATTTTTTTTTTTCAAATCTACAAATACGCCAACTGTTGGATATATTATCCAGCATCAAGATACCTGGCAGTATTTGACACCCACAAAAACATGGGGGAAAACTACAGAGCTATCATGAAAGTAAAACTTGCAACTCCTCAGAATGCATTAGCAGAGGGATGCATTCTTAGGCTGAATTTGTTGTTTTCAGGTCTGGAAGTGGGGGAGTAGATCATAAAGTGATACTCCCTTTTCCTCTCCATCATTAATTTTCTCTGTATTTCTTAGCTATGAAGAAAAAGCAAAGGTGAGGGTGGCAAGTACTCAGTTCCTCACAAGTACGGAGGGAAATGAAAACTACTCACAAATGCACCTCTGATTATGTTGGCTTCCTTTCCCTCAGAGCATCACCTCAAAAAAATCAGAGGATGTTGGACTGATGAAAAATTTGTCTTCTGACTGTGTCACACAGCTTGTAGACTATTTGAGGATGAGACTAGGAGTCTCCAAAGAATACTAAGTTCCTCCCATTCTAAAGCTTTGTGGCTCTGTACACTCGGTCGTGTGGTTTGTGACTGTCTAGTGTTTGCTTTGTGATTTTATTTATCCTCTTAATTTTGTTAGAAAATTATTGGAGCATTTGGCAGTAAATTACGCTCAAACTCAAATTACCCTCTTCCCTTCTTGCAGCTGCTAAAACTGAAATTCAGAACCATTTTGGATAACTTTCTTTCCTAGATCATCTTTTCTTTTAATTAAAAGATGGTTGAGAAAGAGTTTCTGTGAACTTTTGCAGTTAAATGTTCATTATGTTTCAGTCAAGGCTGTCAAATTGCTAGTTCTTTGAAAAATAAAAACGCCTTTGCATTGTGAAATTGCACTGATATCCATGCCTCTAGATTAATGTTTTTAGAAGAGACTCAGTCTTCACTTAGGTATGGTGACTGGTTTTGGTGGAAAACCACCATGGAATGAAGGATTGGGGGCTGATGTTTGGTGTACATTGGTATTTATAAAAGATCACTCTAAGACTTTCATGCTTATCTTCTTTACTTTGTCTTTCTTGGTCTAGAAGTTTTGTGTCTGCAGACAACTTTAGTTTACTTCACTAAGGGAGCGTTACCGTTATTTCTGCTGCTCAAAAGTCATCTTGGTTGACGAAAGGTGATTCAGCCGAGAATAATGTGTTTCTCTATAATATGAGAGGTGCCATTAGGTGGCCCACATTGATTATTAAGTCCTGGGATAGATGAGAAAACTATAGAAATTGGAAACTGAGGATTAGTTCATTTCAATTTCTGGAAGTGGTCTGGTATTCCATATTGGTCATGTAGTAGGTACCCCATTTTCCTGGTTTATATGTACATGGGTTCGTATGTTGAACTGTGCTTAAGTGAAGACCTGTACACAAATAATAGGGCTTGGAAGGCGAAGCAAAGCACTGAACGAAAGTGAGAAGTCTCATTGTTAAGAGGCTCTGCAAAGATTGACCGCTAAAGGCATTTATAGAGCCTGGAACAACAAAGAGCCAAGCTTACAAGTGTGCTTGTGTTCTTGTCCTTGGGAAAAATATTGGGTGAGGTCCAAGTGTGTGGCTATCTGTTGGAACTCACAGTAGCTCTGCTGTATGAAAGCTGTGATATGCATGTTTTTCAGGGTTCCTTCTTTTCTAAGTTCTATTAAGACAAATGCCTATTTTTAAGCCTGAACTAGAGCATGTCACAACTACTTAATTATTTAATACTGGTTACGAAATGTTAGAACATTTAAGTAACTGTCAGTTTTACCTGTGATAGCAAATGAGCAGTTTAATTTTGTACTAAGTTGATTGACTGATGTGTGTATCTATGTGTGTATATATGTCCATGCATTTTTAAAAATATGTAAGTAATTAACATTATGGCTCAACAGCTAATTGTAAAAGCAATTGTATCCTAGGTCATGAGTTTATTTTGCCTCTTCTTTCTATGGGTCATGGCTATAGGATAAAAATGTCATTATAAATGAACAAAGGCTTAAACAGACTGAGTAGTTTAAAAAGAATTTGTTGGGCATAAAGCAAGATGGGGGGGAATCCTCCAATTCAGGATTGGCTTATGTTTTCCTCCAATTTTTATTCATGTCAGACTGATCACTAAGCTTAAACTTTCTAGTTACTATGTCATGGCTGCTTAAAGGGCCCGTAATGGCTACTGTCCATCATCCACCCAGATCACCTTGATCCCCCTGACTGTATCTGTGTGCCCTGCCCAGCCTTGGTGTGCTTTTGCCTCCAACACTTTGCTGTTGGGCCAATACATTGCCAACCTGGGCAGAGAACCAGAAGTCTCTGAAATTTAAGATGCCCAAGGAAGGTCCTTAACAGTGACGGACAGATGTGGGAATATGTAAGCCTCGCTTCCTCACGTCAAGTCAGGACAAACTATGGCATGACCTACACTCCAGTCATCCCTGTAAGATCAGGCTGAAGCCATTCTCCATAGGCAGGGCCTAAAATCACAGCATTGATTGTCTTCTGCCTTCCCTGTCCTGCTTCCCCACAAGTTGACTGGTCTCCCCTAGAATCATGTCATTACAAATCACTTGTACAGTGTGATCTTTATCTCGGCGTCTGCTTCTGGGAAACGAGACCTAAGACAGGTCTCTTCCAAAACAGAGATGCACAGACTTTATGTAACTTTATCTTTAGCTAGCTCCATTCCTATTTGTCATGCCACACTTTCACGAAGATGTTACAATCACAGGCAATCCAGAAGACAAATGCCCACTTCAAAATAATGAAATGATCTTGGAGGTTCAGGCATGACCTATTACACAGAAACCCCCATGGACATCACTGAGAAAAGAACAACTTCTGAGCCCTGCCTGAAGGAACCCACGGCATCCTGCAAAAGCCAGCGCTGCTAGAGTTGCATCTTTTCTTCCATGACCAATGTTCTTCTGGGGCAGCAACTCTAGTGAAAAGTTATCCATTTTCTGTCTGGTTGGAGTTGTATACTGCTTTAACTATTTCCTGTCAACTCTCCTAATGTGAAGCTCTGAACCGGGGAGCCCGTTTGGGACAGGGAGCAGCAGTGCGAGTTGTAGGCCTTCAGTGACGGGATAAAACCATCAGACATCCTCTGGGCTCTGGCCCTGCCCCGGCACTTTCGTTTTCTCCTCTTAAAACCCCTCTTTTCCTCTTTGTCGGCACTTTTCTGGGCCTGGCTTACCTTTTGGCCTGTTTTCATTGTAAGTAGTTTCAGATCACATTTTCTTTCCTGTTGCCTGCTGTAATTTTAAACAAAGTTTGTAGTATATAACTAGGGATCCAGAAGCAAAAATAATCTCTGTTCCCGTTTTTTAAAACCCATCATGCGTGCGTCTGTGTGCACGTGCACATATTTTTCGAGTGGTGTGCAGATTGTGTTTAGAAAGAAAGATTTGCTACTAAACGCCAAATGTAAGAAATGGCAAAAACAGTCTGCTTTCCTTAGGCGTCCTTTCCCCACCCTTCTCTTTTTCAGTTAAACTGGAGAAAAGAAGGAATTTTGTCCGTAAAGGATGGCATAGGAATCATTTGTCCCTCCGAAGTTGGTTTGGATGTTTTGGCCCAGAGCTGGGTCTAGTGTAAGGGTGAAGAGAGGAAGACAAAAGATTTGTCTGGGAAGTGAGAACAGGAGAGGGGAAGCTAGAAACATTGCTAATATCATGGGCATTGGAGCCAGGGGCGGTGGGGGGAGGGATGGAGAAAAGCCAGCCAGACCCTTGGTTACCACACTCCCACCACTGCTTCCTCAGTCCTTCTTGTAACAGAGATAACCATGGTCCCCACTGCAAAATCCAAAATATATTGAGTTGAGAGATCCAAGCAGGACCAGTTGGGTGTAACCCAGAAAAATGCTTCACAGCAGCAGGGGAAAAGGCATTCTGTGACTGGGGCTGTTGAATGTCCTGGTGATGGGCTATGTGCCAGGACACTCTGAGATCATGCAAGGATGTGTATGTCACCACCAGCAGCTTGCTGTGCAGGCCATATTTTAGCCTTTGTTGTCGCTTAGCCAGTGTAGAGAACAGAGCACATTAAGAAAAGCGCCTGCCTAAGAGATCTACCTTTTCATTTGATTTAGATCAATGAATGGCTTTATGTTCTAGAATGCTTTTCCCTTGTGGAAGTTTTGCACTTTGATTGACAGATCCTAACTGCTTTCTACTTAGAAGAAAATGGAATAGGTTTTATTCTTGAAAGGTACCTGTTGCTGGGATTTGAAATCTTAAAATAGAAGTTGCCATTCCTTTCACATCTAAAGAGATGTGATTTGAGAACAAGAATGTGAGCAAACCAAAGCTTTACCCCAGATGCATCTTTTTTAAATTTTTGCTTTTTCTCAAAGAGCAGAAAATTCCACATAATTCAATAATTAATTGTATTTTGCCATGAAGACAAAGTTATAAAAGAAGGAAGACTTTATAGGAAAATATAAATCCTATTATAGAGGACAACATGAGACAAGAGAAATACAGGACACATCAATATATTGCCATCTGTGGCGATCATTGACTTGTTTCTCTTGATGTTTGTTGACAATTTTTAAATTAGTATCCTTTTATAAGGACACTAAATCGTAATAGATAAATAAGTCATCAGGTTAGAATACAAATGGAATACTGGAGAATGGTATCATTTAAGGGGTAGGCAGAGAAACAACATCCTATAATAGAATTTATAGGGAAGTAGCAAGAGTGTAGAAACCATGCAGGAAATCTACATGAGGGTTTCATTTGTCTCATAAATCAGGAAAACTGCTAATAATCACATGCGATAATTATGAGAATTTCTTATGTGCCAGAAAATATACTAAAGTCCTTGCAAATATAATCTCACCTGAAAACCCACAGCATAACTGTATGTCACATGCTTTATCTTAATTATAAATACACAGGCTTACAGAGGTTAATCTCACCACCAGTAAGGGTTAGGAGTTGCCACTTGAAAGGATATCATACTCAACAACTGGTAAAAATAAGCAGTAATAATCAAAAGGGCTAAGAATTCAGATGTCTGGTTGATTTGTGATGGGGTTTTTTTAGAAAAAATGTGATGGAAGTATAGTGGAATAACAGAGACATGAAAGTCATTGCTATGAAAGGTTTTTAGGCTTGATATTGGAGTCAGAAATACAACTAGGAAGAACTAGTGTTCTGAAGGAAGTTAAAAACAAGATACAGTGGGGAAAAATCTTGTGGACAGAGTGAAGGATGCATTTGAGATTTCAGAGGCAGGAAAGTTCCTACTAAATCAAGGTTCAGGGTATGATTCTAAGACTAGGCAAATACATACTAAATTAATTGCATGTATGTGTTTTTTCTATGTGAGGACAGCACAGTAAACATTTATGAATACCTAGTAAGTTAATTTGTGTTCATATTAGACTTAAAATTGTTGGCTTTTAAAACTAGACATTGGGGGCGCCTGGGTGGCCCAGTTGGTTAAGCGACTGCCTTCGGCTCGGGTCATGATCCTGGAGTCCCGGGATCGAGTCCCGCATCAGCCTCCCTGCTTGGCGGGGAGTCTGCTTCTCCCTCTGACCCTACTCCCTCTCATGCTCTCTGTCTCTCATTCTCTCTCTCTCAAATAAATAAAGAAAATCTTTAAAAAATAAATAAATAAATAAAACTAGACATTGATTATCGCAGTGTTTAATCATGTAATCAACTCATTAAATATAAGTTTGGGTGAACAATGATTTGGAAATTTATTGAATTTCTTTCACCTTGTTCTATTTCCATATCTATTCAGTGATTTCCCCCTCACCCCAAGAGGTATTTAAGTAAATATAAGAACAAATAGACTCTTCATTTCCTTTTGGTTAGTTAAGAGAGAACATCATAAGATAGTTTGTTTATTGAAGACGCAAGAGTTGCTTATGAAAAAAGAGAA
This sequence comes from Mirounga leonina, assembly GCF_011800145.1. Lineage (NCBI taxonomy): Eukaryota > Metazoa > Chordata > Mammalia > Carnivora > Phocidae > Mirounga > Mirounga leonina. Next base: position 20,939,516 of record NW_023270268.1, read on the forward strand.
ATTTATAATGTGGACTTGTAGTTTATTACAATTTAATTTAAAAAGAACATGAAGAAACTTATGAAACATTTTTCATACTTATTTTTCTGAGTTGCCATGTCTAGCATGTGATTTTAAGATTCTGTATACATATTTAGGGGTGCCTAGGTGGCTCAGTTCGTTGGGCAACTGACATGATTTCAGCTCAGGTCGTGATCTCAGGGTGGTGGGATAGCCCTGCATGGGGCTCCACACTGGGCATGGAGCTTGCTTGGAATTCTCTCTCTCCTTCTCCCTCTGCTCCCCCCCCACTCTCGAGTGCATTCTAAATAAATAAATCTTTAAAAAAAGATTCCATATACATATTTAAAATTTTAATTTACTTTTTATAAAATACAATGGAGTTCAGATTCATTTGAATATTTCTGTTTTTTGTTTATTTCTTCTTGATTAGGTAGAGATATAGATAGCCGTTATAGAGGGTTTTTTTGGTGGGGGGGGTGGTGCATTGCAACATTGGTGTTATAATCCTTCTGTTCCCTGCTCCTCTCCCACTACCAAATGAAGAAAAAGGAGGAGAAATAGAAGAAATAGTCACTACCTCCACTTAGTTAATTTTAATTATCTTAAATTCCTAGTAGTATGAACCATTTTTCAGGATTCTTGGGGTAAACATTCAATTGATAAAGATTTATTTATTTTTATTTTAGAGAGGGGTTGCAGAGGGAGACGGAGAGAGAATCTTAAGCAGACTCCATGCTGAGCACAGAGTCCAGTGCGGGGCTTGGTCTCAGGACCCTGAAGTCACGACCTGAGCCAAAACCAAGAGACCTACATTTGACTGACTGCGCCAACCAGGCACCCCAAAAATTCAATTAATAAAACAATGTAATTCATTTTCTCATGGCGCATTTTTTCCTTGTAATCTTCCTTGTAACACTGTTACTTGTAAACATTATTTCATAATGTTTCATAAACTCTCATCAACTCTCTTTTTGGAAACTGTTTCTACTTTTTTAGATGAAATATATGTGTCTACAAGTTTATGGGCTGTATATGTGCCATATATGTAAATTATAAAGCATAATATAGTGTACACACCCTGAACCTCCTATCCAGGTTAAGAAATTGAACATTATCTTTAAATTTTAAGATAATTTGTTCTTTCTCCCTCTAGTCATATACTCTTGCTTCCCTATCAGACATAACCACTATCTAAAATGTTTAATTCACCATTTCCTTATTTTTCTTTATTGTTTTAGCCCCTAAGGATATACTCTTGAATAAAGAATTACATAGTTCTGCTTGTTTTTTGGCATCACAGAACTCTCTCTCTCCCTCTCTCTCAGTATATCCATATATCTATATAAAGATACAGAGAGAGGGCACCTGGGTGGCTCAGTCGTTAAGTGTCTGCCTTCGGCTCAGGTCATGATCCCAGGGTCCTGGGATCGAGCCCCGCATCGGGCTCCCTGCTCTGCCTGCTTCTCTTCTGCCTCTGCTTCCCTCCCTCTCTCTCTGTCTTTCATGAATAAATGAATAAAATCTTTAAAATCTTTAAAAAAATATATATAGAGAGAGAGAGATATCTCCTCTGTCATTTATTTTTCTACTCAGTACCTTGTGTCCAAGATTCACCCATGTGGACACATTTAGCTGTACTTCATTTTTTATCATATTGCATGGTGTATCAGTTGTATGAGCAGACCATAGGATATAGGTCTAGTCTAGTACAGATGGATATCTGGCTCCATTTTTGGAGTTATAAGGACTGTTACTATAACCACTCTTGCACATACCTCCATGCATAGCTGCAGGTTCTCTAGAGTCTATTGCCTAGGAATGGAATTTCTGGGTCTTATAATACTAAGATCTTAACTTCAATAGAAGTTACCAAAAAGTTTTTACTTCCGCGTGTGTAAGAGTTCTTTTTTGTTCCACGTCTGTATCAAAGATTGGTGCTGGCAAACATTTTTAAAAATTTGTGTCCATTTGTTGAATGAAAAATAGAATCCTAAAGTAATTTTGTGTATTCAAAAATTGCCCCGACTACTAACAGGATTGATCAATTCCTTACATGTTTATTGGCTATTTAGTTTTCCTCTCTGTGAAATGCTCATGTTCTATTAGGTTATAATTTTTTATTGAATTGTTCAACTTCTTTATATGTCAAGGGTATTAATCCTTCATAAGATTTGTGACTTGGAATTTTGCTGTCTTTACAAGTGACTTTTAATGAACAAACGTTCTTAGTTTCAAAGTTGTTTGAACCTTTTTTGTCTTAAGTGTAAAAAAAAAATTCTGCCTTAAGGCCATTGAAATATTCTCCTTTGTCTTCTTTTTTTTTCCCCTTGTCTTCTAAAAGGTAAAGATTTGTGTTTCATACTTAAGTCTATAATCTGGGAATTAATTTTTATGTACATTAAGAGATATGAATCCAATTTTATTTTTTCCGTAAGGATAAACATATGTCCCAACTCATTCATTGATTTGTCAATTCTTTCTCCAGCACATGACAATGACATACCTGGTTCAGGTACCATCCCATTTCAGAGTCTTTGCACTGACTTTGCCCTCTGCCTCCCTCCCTCCCTCACCTCCTTTGGGTTTTTCCTCTAAAGTCACTTTTCAGTGAGACCACATCCATTTATATTTAAAATTCAACACTCCCCCAAACTTATTCAGTCCCTCCTGTCTGCTTTATTTTTCTCCATCACTCTTATGACTATTTGAATTTGTATACACTACTGTTATATATTTTATTGTGTATCTCCCCACCATAAAATAAGTACAATGAAGAGAAAGGTTTTTGTCCATCTTGTTTACTGTTGTTTTGTTTACAGCACCTAGAAAATTCCTGGCACATAATCAGCACTCAGTAATCCATATTAAATGAGTGGATAAATCAGCGTATTACATTTTGAAAATTTATCTCTTCCTGGGCTTCAGACCTGTTCATTGGTCTATTATTTCTTTTTCTCTGGCTGAATATCATTAATCTATATCTTTTTAATAAGGTTTTTTTGCCTGATAGGACATGCCTCTCCATGCTCTCATTCTTTAAGGCTGGTTTGTTTATTCAGGATAATTTCCTCACGAGGTCAATTTTAGAATTATCCTATCAGGTCCCATGAAAAATCTCACAGCTATTTGATTCACACTGCATTGACTCTATAGTTTGATTTGGAAAGAACAAAGAGACATTTTAATTATTTTTCTGTCCATAAATAGGATGTATCTCTTATTTATTAGGTTCTTCTTTAATGTCTTTCAATATATTTTAAAAATTATCTCTATAAGGTTATACGTGGTTTGATAAATTCTTATTATTCTTGCAGACATAGTTAAGCTATCCATATATTCTTCAATTAAATTGATGTCCTTATCTTTACCTAAACATTGTCACTATACATTCTAAAAATTAAATCATAAAGTAACATGGCTCTTTGAATGAAGGTAAAATTTTGAAAGAAGCTAGTAATTATAATTCATCAGAAAATTTCCATTTAGCTAAGAGATGAGAATCTAAAAAGAAAAACCTAATTAAAACTACTGAGAAAGCTTAAAGGAAAAAACACTTTGCTCTTAACTGGCAACTTTTCTCTCACTATGAAGCCTTCTGTGACCCATCCCCAACAAAATTCATTAGTGTCTCCCCTGTGTTTTTAACTATGAGCCTGTTTTACAGCAATTATAATATTGTCTTGTGTTGCAATTACTTCCACATATGTTAGATGTGTTAGCTTTCCTTGCCTGCCCCCCACCCCCCCACCCACCCCCCACCCCTGGGCTCTGCCCCACCCAGGATGACACATTTAAGCAGGGACTTAATCTTGTGTCTGATCACAGGGCTCAGTCCCAGTGCCTGCCGTGTAGAATACAGGCTCTGTAAACTTTTGGACATGAAGATTGGGCATCCAAAGAAGATAACAGAATCTACTCTCAGTGAAGTCTTCAAAAATGACACAGAAATAGGCCTGTATGGTAATTCCTTCCTTCTGGATCCCCTGCCCCTTAGATACTTTTGTTCCATTCTCTCCTATTTTTCCTCCAGCACTCCCCCAGAAGTCTCTTTGGAGTCCTATCTCTTCTAGTCTTACTCAAAAGTCTATTCTATATCATCTACTCCCATTCTTCAGTTACACCAAGAATTATTAAATTTGTTACTTCAACACTAAATATACTTAAACTCCTGAGACTTATTTTTAATTTCCTAAATATCTATGACATAACTCATATAAAACCTGCTGTTAGCACATAAAATTTAATATGTTCCCAATAATGAACTCATTAATTTTTGTACCCACACATACACCTCTGCACGTACCTTTCTGAAATTAGCCATTCTTCCTTTATTCATGTGATGGTTAATGTCACTATCCATTCTCTTACTCAAATGAGAAGAATCAGTCATTCTCAGGTCTTACTTCAAATGGATAATGCTGACTTAAAGCCTATCTCTTAAAAATCTACCCAATCTCTCCCTCCATCTCCCAATTGCTAGTGGCTGATTTATGACCTGTGTTTTCTGCTGGACTAGTGCAACAGCCTCCGGATTTGTCTTCCTGACTCCAGATTGATTTTCTCCCATCAAGTTCTTGTCTAAATTATTTTTCTGAAAATACAAATATCATTACATATACTTTTGAGTTGCATATTTCCTTATAGCTTAGCGTTGCTAAAAGGACAAAAGCCCAAATTCATCAGCATGGCACATGTTATATACATGTCCCAATTTACCTTGTACTTTCATCTCTCCTACTCACACTGTGCTCCATTTATACCTAAATTTTAAATGTTTATTGGAAATATCACATTCTATGCCTTCACATGGGTGGTTTCTGTTATAATTGTCACTTCCCATTTTCTATCTAAATAATTCCTGCTCATTCAGCCCAAATATGATCATTCATATTTGAATGAGTAACTGAGTAACTGCCTCTTCTCTTCCCTTCCCATGGCACTTTGTTCATATCTTTATTTCAATACTTGCTAATTTGAACTTAAATGCATATAGATGTTTTTCTCACTTTTATTATTCTCAGATTTCTTTCTGGAGATTAAAACAATTTGTTTTACATTATCATACCTGCCCCAACAGTTAAATTACATATCCTTTCTTGCATAAAAGTCTGCAGAGTTCTAGAAAATACCTTTTGTCTACTTCACAGGCTTCCCTCCTTCTCACCAACACTGGTCAATTACCATCCTTCTTGGAAGCCTATATGTTTGGTCGATGTGTTTAGTTTCTTCCTAAAACCTGATCAAACTGATCAACTCTTCCAGTTGATCTTTAATTCACTGCTTTCAGTTTGTTTTTGTATTAACCAGCTTCTCAATCAACAATCAACACAGAATATATTCTAATGATTCTATATTTCAGGCATGATCTTAAGCACTAAAAAACAAAACAAAACAAAACACACCAGCATAGGAGTTACTATTTCTTCCAGGTGTTTGGCCCTCAATATCTGGAGGAGGAGGATGTCTGAAAACCACAATACCACTATGGATCCATGACATGCCTGGCTGTGTTTCAAGTGCTTCCCATATATTATCTCATTTAATTCCCCCAGTACTCTTCTCCAAAGTAAAAAAATTCATAGGTACCCATTTCTGAATGTAAACCCAAGTCTACCCATCACAGGATTTGTATTCCAGGATACCTTATTTTTGTTAAACCAGGTTTGTCTCTCCATGTCCCAATACTCGGCTATTCCCTTCACCACATTTTTGAACCCTATGTCATCTTTATTTTATTCGTGTGTAGATTTATATGATAAAGTGCAACTGGTTATGGAAACTCTTGCCAAGCTATGTCTTACAGTACATGGGCTTTCCTTAATGTTTTGGAATTGCTTGAAATTCAGCTTAGTAGGCTGACACTTGATCTGTGATGTGTTTTTCTCAAGACTTAACATCGCCATCCCAGAGGTGCTCAGGCGGCCAGAATATTTTGCCAGGAAATTAGCAGAAGTCTTTAGTACTAGGACATATTCTTCATTGTGATTTTTTTTCTTTATGTTTTCTTTAGCCAAGATTTTTTTTTTTACAAAATGTAAATCATTATCAAGAAAGATCTGGAGAATTGGTTTAGAAAGTTCACTTAAAATACAAAGTATATTCAGTAACAGAGGAAGGAGGAAAATGTAGTTTTTAGCTGTCATGTATTATTTTCATGATTGAAGGAATTACTTATTCTAAGAAGTGGAGGAAAGCAACTTTCACTAAGAGTTCCCAGAAGATTTCAGAGGAAGTGACATGATCTTAAATCATGTTCTTGATGTTAAAATGTTGTTTAGAAGGGCAATTATTTAAATGGAATAGTTTTTTTTCTAATCAAACATGAGCAACAATAATCCTTTACTTGCAAACTATAATCTATTGATAGCAGATATCAGGTATATTGGACTAGTGTACATTTTTAGGAGCCAAGGTTATTTCTCTTCAGATTTGTTATTTAAAACACATTTAGAAATAACTTCTAGTTTTATTTTAAAATGGGACAAAGATTATACAAATACAATTCCTTTTCTCCTTCTTAGGAGAAATCTGAAGAAATACAAAAAGGAGACATAGCTGCAAAAGAAAAAAAGGCATTTTGAATCTCCAAAAGATGAAGGTTTAAACGCTTCTGGAAGCCAGATAGATGGTGGATGAATGTGCACATAAAAATAAAGTGGAGAAAAGTATGAAGCCAGAACCTTGGAGAAGGTCTGGAATTAGGGTCTGTAGGTATAATGATAAATGAACAAAGCAGGGGGCATGAGACAGTGGGGTTAAAAATATGGGTTTTGACTGAAAAGAAGAAAATTCATTTTAAATTAAGATAAAAACACATTTATAGAAAAGGGCAGAAAAGAAACAATGAAAAAGTATGGTTTGTATATGTATTAGTCAAAAATAGGACAGAATTTCAATCAATTCATAGATAATAAGAAAGTAGAAGCTGCTTTGCTCTAAGCTAAAATACCCTCTTTTGAACAGACCAAGATTTGGAGCTTTGGAATCATAGAAAAAGAAATCTAATCCTATGACATTACCTCTTCAGCAGACAAAATATTGATAAAGCCAAAACAATGTTTAATAATATTGTTTATTAGCTTTTAAATTTTATTTTATGTTCTTAAAGATTTTATTTATTTATTTGACAGAGAGAGCGCACGTGCCCAGCAGGGGGGTCAGGAGAGGGAGAAGCAGGGCTCCTGCTGAGCAGAGAGCCCAATGCTAGGATCAATCCCAGGATCCCAGGATCCCAGGATCATGACCTGAGCCAAAGTCAGATGCTTAACTGACTGAGCCACTCAGGCGTCCCAGCTTTTAAGTTTTAGAGTTACCCTTAGGCAAAGCCTAGAAGAATGGGCTAAAGTTAGAGGACAAAATATTTCAGTTAGAAAATTTTGAACATTTTAAAGGGTAAATATAGTTGAAAGAATTTGGAAATTGGCAATTGAAGGAGAAAAGATGTAAGAAAACAATTAACTTCCAGCAGAGAATTTGAGATCTTGACTCAAGTTAATGAAACCAAATGTAAATGTGGATCTGTATTATGTAGAGTTGTAAAATACTAGAATATTCAAATTAATAAAACTTTGAAAGGTTCTGTAAAGAAATATGGGAAGATAAAAAAGTATGAGGGGTGCCTGAGTGGCTCAGTCAGTGAAGCATCTGACTTGATTTTAGCTCAGGTCATCATCTCAGCATCCTGGGATCAAGCCCCTCACCATCATGGAGCTCCCTGCTCAGCAGGGAGTCTGCTTATTTCCCTCTCCCTCTGCCCCTCCCCCTGCTCTGCCTCCCCCTCAAATAAATAAATATTTTTTTGAAAGTATGATAGTGTATATGTGTTAAATTATCTTTCTGAGTGTCTAGAGATAAAAATATGTTAGTATGTTATTTAGAGCTATGTTGTCAACAGGCATAAAATAATACTAATACTAATACTAATACTAATACTAATACTACTAATAATAATAATAAACATTTCAGGGTGCCTGGGTGGCTCAGTTAAGCATCTGCCTTCAGCTCAGGTCTTGATCTCAGGGTCCTGGGATCGAGTCCCACATTGGGCTCCATGCTCAGTGGAGAGTCTGCTTCTCCCTCTCCCTTTGTTCCTCCCCACTGCTCATGCTCTCTCTCTTTCTCTCTGTCAAATAAATAAATAAAATCTTGAAATTAAAAAAAAAAGAACAAATAAATAATAAATAAACATTTCAAGCATTTACCTCTGGGCTAGGAGGATTAGAGCAGAAGAGTTTTGCTTTTCATCTGAAGCTCTTTTGTACTGTTTGGTTTGTTACCATGTATGTATTATTTGATCAAAATAAACAAAAACAGAAAAGAATTATAGCACAGTATATTCTGAGAGTCCCTATGAAGAATACTGGAAGTACATGGGAAATACAAAATGTACTAGGTAGTGTTACAGCTGACAAAATTCCATGGTTCTCCACGTGCTTGCTCCTGGGAATCCATCTGAGATTTGCAAATCCCTGGTTTAAGTGGTTACAGTTTATATTTTAGTTTATAGAGTTTTGCTGTAGTTTATACAAGAAGTTACAAATAGTCCAACAGCACTGTATTTGGGGTTTTTCAAAAGTTTATACACGTTTCTGTATGGTACACACCAAAATTGTTTAAAATACAAACAAAATGTAACTGTACCTTCATGGTTAAGAGAGGTATTAGGTACTGGATTACCTTTACTTTGGGTTCAGGTGGGTTTGATCTTGAGGATTTCTGGGAGTCCCTGATAGTCCCCTCTTCATCCTTCCTTGATCTCCATAATTGAGAACATCTTGCTAACCATAACCACTTGGCCTTCATAATATCTGATTCAAGCTTTTAACTAGTTCAACTTTACATTAGTTTCTTTAACTTAAATCCTTAAAAAGGTCAGTAAGTGAAGAATAAACAAAGTAGAGAAAGATCTAGAAAGAAGTGAATCAGTGCTTCAGCACCATTTTGGGGATTAAAAATAGCCTGTAATATAATAAAAATAAGTCAATTGTTAGAAATACTTTATGATAACCTTTGTTCTGGTGTCATTTTCTTCTTCCGTTTTTTTTTTTTTTTCCTTTCATGTGTATTTGTTCCTGTCCTTTGCCAATTCCCAAGAACCCCAAATTCAGATCCAGTTTTTAAATTGAGTCCAGAAGTTTGTTGCACTATTACGCATTTGAGAGTCAATGTGATTTGTAGGAGGAACACTGGCTTTTCATAAACCTGGATTTCAGTCTCGGAGCTGCCTGGTAATACAAAGGTTACCATAGTAGGTCATCTATCCTGGCTATTCCTCAGTTTTCATTTCCGTAAAATGAGGGTAATACCACATTATTTCAGTAAAAATCATCTGTTGGTGGAAAAAAGATATTGGTTTTCTGGGAAACATGTGAGGAAAACATTCTAATCACAGGAAGTTGATTCTGTTACCCAGGCTTTAACTAGTACTCCTTAGCCACCCACCACACGGATCCTTTTAAACACTGAATGAATTTGCCTTGTGTTGAGGCCTTGGGTTGGGTGTCTTAAATATATGGCAAGCATTTTAAGAGGCATATTATTATTTTTACTTTCCAAACATGCAGCTTACTTTGATTATTTACATCAAAGCTCCAAACACAATTAGCCTCAGATGACAATGCAATTTTTCTGTAAAATTGAATGGTGTGGCTTCAATCAAGAAGAATACCTTGGGGGGCGCCTGGGTGGCTCAGTCGGTTGAGCGACTGCCTTCGGCTCAGGTCATGATCCTGGAGTCCCGGGATCGAGTCCCGCATCGGGCTCCCTGCTCGGCAGGGCGTCTGCTTCTCCCTCTGCCCTCTTCCCTCTCGTGCTCTCTGTCTCTCATTCTCTCTCTCTCAAATAAATAAAATCTTTAAAAAAAAAAAAAAGAAGAATACCTTGGGGGGCGCCTGGGTGGCTCAGTTGATTGAGCGACTGCCTTCGGCTCAGGTCATGATCCCAGGGTCCTGGGATCGAGTCCCGCATAGGGCTCCCTGCTCAGCGGGGGGTCTGCTTCTCCCTCTGACCCTCCCCCCTCTCATGCTCTCTCTCTATCTCATTCTCTTTCAAATAAATAAATAAAAATCTTAAAAAAAAAAAAAAAAGAATAATACCTTGGGGGGCGCCTGGGTGGCTCAGTCGTTAAGCGTCTGCCTTCAGCTCAGGTCATGATCCCAGGGTCCTGGGATCGAGCCCCGCATCGGGCTCCGTGCTCCGCGGGAAGCCTGCTTCTCCCTCTCCCACTCGCCCTGCTTGTGTTCCCTCTCACGCTCTCTGTCAAATAAATAAAATCTTTAAAAAACAAAACAAAACAAAACAAAAGAACAATACCTTGGGGGGCGCCTGGGTGGCTCAGATGGTTAAGCATCTGCCTTCGGCTCGGGTCATGATCCCAGGGTCCTGGGATTGAGCCCCACGTCTGGCTCCTGGCTCAGCGGGGAGCCTGCTTCTTTCTCTGCCTCTCCCCCTGCTCGTGCTCTCTCTCTCTCTCTCTCTGTATCCCTGTGTCTCGAGTGAATAAATAAAATCTTTAAGAAAAAAAAAAAGAATAATACCTTGGGCTACTTTTTCTATTTAAAGTGATTTACAGTTGGCTAGAATGGCTACTTTTACATATCTAATTACTTTCTTCAACAATAAACCTTTCTTGAGCATTTTCTGTGCTTAGAGACCTGTTTTTCAAAGATGAATAACACTACATCTTTTGCAATTTGGGGAGGGGAGAACTATAAGCAGAATGTTTGAGTGGCAGTCTGTGACATGATGCTAGAATGCATAGGGTGTTGTGAGTACTGGAAGGAGGGGTCTTTAGCCCTGCATACTAAGAGACCAAAGGGGATTCTCTTGAGAAAGATGACATTTGGAGCAATACACAGGAATTATACATGTAAGAAACAAGTAATAAAGGTTAAAGAAAGAAAAGAGCCTACAAAAGATGAGGGGAAAATAAACCACAGTTGGATAATGCAAGATATTTGCCAGGAGATCTGAATTAGTGGAGCAAAATATCAGAGGCAGGGAGGAATGGAAATGAATCCAGAAATAGAGGTCTGTGCTAGTTCATGGAAAGCAGTGTTTGACAATATGAAATACCCCTTTGTGGCTTGAATTCCATATCACTGGCTAAGAGAAACAGGTATATAGGCAACCTATGGGGAAAAGGGGAGGAAGTGTGTGTAAATTAGTGAATGAATACTTCAGTGCAAGGAGAGGTAGAATATTTCAAGAAAGGATCAAGTCTAGCCAAACACAGAACAATAGAAATGGAGTCATGCCAAATTCCAAGCAGCAAGAGACTTTACACAGGGAATTGGTGGATAAATACTGGTACATAAATTAGTACATAAATAATATGCACACATGTATACACACACATACACACCTACAAACATACATGCGCACAGACATATATGTACATCTGTGTTTTAACAAAACAAAAACAAGAAGAATATTCTTACATGTTTAATTTTAATATGTGTATTATCTTGGTATTTCCATGCTAGAACAGATCATATAGATTACCTACAGAGATGGAATTTGTATAAAAAGGGTCCAAACATTATTACACTTTCTCAAAAGCATTGTGGTGATTTAAACAAAGAAACAAACAAGCAAAGGAGCAAGAAAAAAAATACAATGCAAAACATGTGGCCCCAAATATATGTCATTTGTAATTTAACCAAACAAATAAAATCAGGATATTCACTTACCTATATCATACCGATGTGCCACTGTTTAGTCTTTTTGCAGACTTTATAACTTTCATTTTGGACATTTCAGAAATACCTCCCTAAATTATTTGCAGGCTTGCTCGTAAAGATCTGCACTACCTCTTTGAACTCCATTCTCTTCATCTCTATGTATATTTCAATACTTTGAACTTATTTCTTCTTCCCAGACCCTTAGGGATTGCAAAACTCTTTGAGGCTTAAAGTGATCGTGTTAAGGAGCTGGCAGGCAAGGAATGGTCTCAGTGATCCACTGTTTGTTCAGATTTCCCTTTTTAGCCACTAAGACAAAGAAACTGATTTTTTTCTTTTTCCTTTAACCAAGAAGTCCTAGAATTTGTGCTTCGGTAAAATTTTACAGTGATTTCTACATTTTCACATTGTCCATTCCATTTGTTATGGGCTGAATTGTGTCCTCCCAGAAAGAGCTGTTGAAGCCTGAACCCCTAGTACATCACAATGTGACCTTATTTGAAAATAAGCTCTTTGCAGAGATAATCAGGTGACAATGAATTCAGCAGGGTGGTCCAAAATCCAGTATAACTGGTGTCCTTATAAAAGGCAAATTTGGACATAGGCACACATAGGAAGAATGCAATGTGAAGGCAGAGGATTATAGTAATCCTTGGCATCTATAAGCCAAAGTTTGCCAAACATGGCTGGCAAAACAGCAAAAGCTAGGAATAGGCAGGACAGATTCTCCTTACAGACTTCAGAGGAAGCATGGCTTTGCCAAGACCTCAGTTTTGAACTTCTGGCTCCCAGAAGTATGAGATAATGAATTTCTGTTGTTTTGAGCCACCAAGTTTGCACTATTTTGTTATGGCAACCCTAGGAAACTAATACATGGTTAAAATATTTAAAAGAAAATATTAAAAGGCCAATTAACATAGGACTTTTGCATTTTAATTTTTCAAGCCAGAACCACCTAACTAATTAAATAAATAAATTCATCTAATTTTGTAAAAGCAAAGTTCAAGAGAAAATTAGGAGGAACATCCTTTCAGAATAAGAGAAAATCCTCTCGATTTAGCCACTTATAATTTATGTACAACAGTGTGTTTGTCCCTACCTTTCTTTATATCTCAGAGTACGGCAGAGTTCAACACCTGGCCCATGTTTCAACGACCTGCCCAGTAACCAGATGTGTCTGTGGACGTCTGGTACAGATGGTAATAGAATGGATTTCTAGAATTTATTTTCTTGCTCAATCAATAATGCCATGCTCTCTGGGGCATTCCATGTAAATGGAATCCCAACTCTGGAGTTGTTGGGTTTAATTACTTTAGACCTTATTCAGAGACCAAGCCTGAAGAATATTGAGAAACCTGACTTCTTGCACAGACAAGCACCCTAGGCATTCATTGTCTTTGAAAGAGATTTTCTTACTTAAGTTCACCAGAAGCAGGATTCTGATCAAAACATCTGAGTTAAATTAAGTCCCTGTAATACTGATAACAAAGTTTCTAAAGTGTCCAAATTAGACACTGAAATCTTCTCTACAAGGCATTATTAGTGTGATCAGTCAAGATTCATTCTTTTCAAAAAAACAATATTCTCTTGGCTAGAAAAAAATGTCAACGTTGCAGAAAAAGGAAGCCCATTAGTGAAATGAAATCACCTTCCCTTCCTTTTTTTCTCAGACTCCCTCCCCCACTTCAGGGTATAGCTTTTCTCATTTATAAACTGAGAAGTTTTTATAAATTTTAAATATATTCTGAGTTCCAGAGAAAGGAATGAGAAGTACAGGGCCTATGAACATGCATGAAACATAGGCCCTACCCACTGAAAATACCACAAAGAGATAATTTTTAAAGTTGTAACCAGGATTGAACTTCCATGACGGAGAAATTGTGTTGGTAACGATTTCATATTTGCACTTAAAAATATCAAAATGCATGTATCTATGGGCATTCCATGACAGGGCCATGATACAGTGGTTAAATGCAATTTGCATGGTCATATAAATGATTCTAAGAAAAATAATGTCTTAAGATCCCCTCAAGCTAATCCATCCTTTACTTTGAGCTTTCTACATTTCACTTTATTAGCCTACTGACAGAACATTAGGAAAAGTAACCATAGCAGAGAGCTACTGACAATGAAATCTCTGACATTTGGACAGGTCTTTGCTCACTGAAGGTCAAGTATTTGTTTTCTGAACAAAATCATCTTCTCCTTAACCAAGCAGGGGACCAGTATGGCTGTTAGCCTTTGTCTGGGAAGATGCCTGGGGGAAAATGATCTCATGTTGGCACATAAAGTGTAGATGAAAGAACCTATCAGGGGCACCTGGGTGGCTCAGTCATTTAAGCAGCTGCCTTTGGCTCAGTTCATGATCTCAGGGTCCTGGGATAGAGTCCCACATCGGGCTCCCTGCTCAGCAGAGAACCTGCTTCTGCCTCTGCCTCTGCCTCTGCCTGCCGCTCTGCTTACTTGTGCTCTCTATCTCTCTTGTCAAATAAATAAATAAAATCTTAAAAGAAAGAAAGAAAAAAAAGAAAGAAAGAAAGAGAAAGAAAGAAAGAAAGAAAGAAAGAAAGAAAGAAAGAAAGAAAGAAAAAAAAAAAAGAAAGAAGGAACCTATCAACAATGGCCCTATTGCTTAGATGGTGATAGATTATAAGCAAATTCTGCTTGGTAGCTTAGAGTTCTAGATTACACTCCCAGAGTCTATATCCGACATCCCATATTTATCACAGTCATTTCTCACGTGACTTTGCTTCTAACAGACTCACTTCACCTCCTATGCCTAAGGTTTCCTTGTGAATCCATGTTTTCTCACTGTTATTGTTAATACCATTCCAAGATTGGTATTATGTTTTCATATGGGGTTTCAATATTATGCAGTTTATCTATCAACTCAAAAGGCATGTGTTAAGCTCATGATAAGTGGGAGCCACTCTACTAATTGCTGAGACAAAGAACAAGGGGACCCAGCCCTGCCTTGACTTAACTATCTGTTGGGAGAGACAAGTCAAGGGATAAAGTTGATGGTGCGATTTAGTGTTACTCTGGGAAAGTGGGAGGACTAAGCCGATTTGAACAAGGTCCCAGCTAAGTGTCCTGAAAATTTGAATCCTGAAATGTGGGTAGGCATTAGTCAGGAGAAGATGCACTCGAAAGCATGGGGAAAAGAGTTTTCAAGGCAGAGAAAGTAGAATGTACAGAAATATTGAAGGTTGGAGCTTTGAAAAATGGCTATTCCTTTAATGTGCCTGTATGACTTCTCTGTGTTATATTTCCTACTTGATTTAAATAAGCAGATTTGGGCATGACCTGATTAATGAGATTCATGGGAATAAGGCTACCTCTAGTCGAATGAATTTATTTGTTGAATGAACTCATGCACATCCTTTGCTATTTGGCAAAGCAGAGACACTATGAGATTTAACATGTATCTGCATTCAGCACCCTCATATACCCCATTCAGAGCGGGGTATTGATCTTGGGTGATTGGTGCTCCTGTTAAATTCCCTACCAGCCCAAATTTCAAGGAAAGAAATATAAAGGCATCATCCCTCAACTTATTTTCACCCATGTACAATCTACTGAGGGATTTGCACATGATCTTTTACTTTTTGATCTTTTAAAAGAAATAAAAATTATGATAAATATTATAACAAAACCCATATTCACCCAGAATTTTACAGCTATTAATATTCTGTTGCTTTTGCTTCTAGTTCCATACTGAGAAGAAATGTAATGTTTTGGATGTAGCTCTAGTCCTCTATAGCCACTGTCCCAGTCACATTCTGGGATCCCCCATAGAAAACTGTTGTGCGTTTGGTATGCGCCCTTCCTTCTGCTTCGGTTCACGTACTCTTAGATAAACATTTATGCATCCACAAATCATTTATAGATTGTGTGTGTGTGTGTTTCTGTGTGTGTAATTATTGTTAATTTTCTCTTATGGAGTATTTCAAGCATGTACAAAAATAGAATAATATAATGAAAACTCACATAGCCAGCACCTACCTTCAGTACTTTTCAACTCAGGACCAACCTTCATCAGTATCCTCACTCCCTTAGCTCTCAAATATCCTCAACTATTTTGAAGCAAATCATAGCCATATTATCTACACTACAATTATCACAACTGAAAATAAAAAACAATTATTAAAATATCCAATTTTATTTACTCCTGATTACTTCTAATATTTATTATATACTTTGTTAGAATCAGGGTCCATTGAAGCCCCATTGTTTGGAATTAATTGCTATGTCTCTTAAATTCTTTAAAGTTATAGGTCTTCTTCCCATTATATTCTGGCTACTTATTTGTTTAAAAAAGCCTGACACGTGTTCTGTTGTTTCCTACAGTTTGGAATGTATTGATTTTATTAATGTGGAGACTTTTTTTAATTGAAGTATAGTTGACATATATTATTATATTAGTTTCAGGTGTACAACCCAGTGGTTCAACAATTATGTACATTATGCTGTGCTCAGCGCCCAGAGGTGTAGTCACCATACAGCGTTAATACGATCCTATTTCCCTATGCTGTACTTTTCATCCCCATAACTTATGTATTTTATAATTGGAAGTTTGTACCTCTTAAGCCCCTTCACCTATTTCTCCTGCCCCCCCACTCCCCTCCCCTCTGACAACCACCAGTTTCTTCTCTGTATTTATGAATCTGTTTCTGTTTTTATTTATTTGTCCATTTGTTTTATTTTTTAGATTTCACATATATGTGAAACCATATGGTATTTGTCTTTCTCTGTCTGACTTATTTTTCTTAGCATAACACCCTCTAGGTCCATCAATATTGTTGCGAATGGCAAGATTTCATTCTTTTTTATAACTGAGTAATATTCCATTATATGTATATATGTGTGTATATGTATACATACCACATCTTCCTTATCCATTTGTCTATTGATGGAACTGAGGTTGCTTGCATATGTTGGCTATTATAAATAATGCTATAATAAACATAGGGGTGCATATATCTTTTCAAATTATTGTTTTCATTTTCTTTGGGTAAATAGCCAATAGTGGAATTATTGGATCATATGGTATTTCTATTTTTAATTTTTTGAGGAACCTCCATACTGTTTTCCACAGTGGATGCACCAGTTTACATTCTCACCAACAGTGCATGAGGGTTCCCCTTTCTCTATCCATGTAGAGGCTTTTACCATGTTCTTTTGTCCCTCTATTTCCTAAGAATGGGTAATTATATCTAGAGGCTTGATCAGATGCAGGTTTGTTATTTTGAGCATGACTTCCTTACAGGTGGTTTTGTACCTCTTCAAGATATGCCTGCTGTCTGGTCGTCTCTTTTTGTTCAGTAGCTATAATTGATGGCCATTTCCTAGACACATTATTTCTTTAGAAGGTGTAAAATGATGCTCCCCTGATCGTTCCTTCTTACTTTATCTATTGACTATGCATGTATGATTTTCTTTTTTAGTGTCTGATGTCATATTGTAGATATTCTGATGCATTTTTTTTAAAGATTTTGTTTATATATTTGACAGAGAGACAGCGAGAGCAGGAACACAAGCAGGGGGAGTGGGAGAGGGAGAAGCAGGCTTCATGCTGAGCAGGGAGCCCGATGCGGGGCTCGATCCCAGGACCCTGGGATCATGACCTGAGCTGAAGGCAGACGCTTAATGACTGAGCCACCCAGGCGCCCCCTGATGCATTTTATTTTATCTGCCGTTGCTGATAAAGAAATATTTAAGTGATTCCTTATAACATCTGTATGGTGTTCCATTTTATAGCTCTTCAACTATTTACCATTGGCTATTTAGGTTGTTTTAAAGTTTTTACTGATACAAACAAAACTGCAGGGAACTTCTGTGTAATAATCTTGTATTGCACATAAGCCAGAGTTTCTCCTGAGGATGAATGTTTAGATCTTATGTTCAGTTCATTTTCAGTTTTACAAGGTGATGCCAAGTTTCTATGCACTTTTCCCAAATCCTTGTCAATACAAAATATTGTCAGGCTGTTTTTGCTGTCTTCTTGTTATTTTATACTTTACTTCCAGAATAACTAATACATTTTATTTTTTATTGACCATTCAGATATTCTCCTCTACAAATTGCCTTTTAATATGCCTTGAACATTTTGGCTTTGATATGTTATCTTTTAGAAATCATAGTGATTTCTAGAGCTCCTCTGTGTAGCCAGAGTACATAATCTTTGATTGATTTGGATGTTGCAGACATTTTCTCCCCCCCACCACCCCCTTTGTGTGTGTGCGTGTGTGTGTGCGTGTGTGTGTATAAAGATACATTTTTTTCGGGCGCCTGGGTGGCTCAGTTGGTTAAGCGACTGCCTTCGGCTCAGGTCATGATCCTGGAGTCCCAGGATCGAGTCCCGCATTGGGCTCCCTGCTCGGCAGGGAGTCTGCTTCTCCCTCTGACCCTCCCCCCTCTCATGCTCTCTCTCTCTCATTCTCTCTCTCAAATAAATAAATAAAATCTTAAAAATAAAAGATACATTTTTTTCTTTTGCTGATGAAAGAAAATCTAACACAGTGTTTAAAAATGTGAAAATGATGGTATCAGACTATCCGAATTCACACCACAGCTCTAGAACTGCCTAGCTGTGAAACCCTAACCCAATTAACTTCAAGTCTCTGTACCTAAACATATTCATACATAACATGGGAGCAAAAAAAAGGATCTACTGCTGTTCCTTCTGCTTAATTTTGCTGTGAACTTAAAACTGCTATTAAAAAAAATAAAGTTTATTAAAAGGAGAAAACAAAAATGTCTCCCTTGTAGGGATACTGTGAAGACCTAAGGAGACATATGGGCCTTATAGACAGTGCCTTTTGCACATGTAAGTGCTCATTTAAAATTAGCTGTTGTTGGGGTGCCTGGGTGGCTTAGCCGGTTAAGCATCTGACTCTTGATTTCGGCTCAGGTCATGCTCTCAGGGTTGTGAGATCAAGCCCCATGTCAGGCTCTGCACTGGGCGTGGAGCCTGTTTAAGATTCTCTCTCTCCCTCTGCCCCTCTCCACTGCTCTCCCTCTTTCTCTCGAAAAAAAAAAAAAAATTAAAAAAAATTAGCTATTGTTATTTTTTTTCAACTATAAAATTTATTATAGTTAAATTTATTTTTTTCTTGGATGGTTTTGGATCACTTGGAACTTTTAAGGCATCTTTCTACTCTTTTTTTTTTTTTTTTCAGTTTTCTGCTTCTGGAAAGGAATGGTGATGTTTATTATCATTCTATAAACTAATAATAGAAGAAGAGCTTACCTTTATCGAGTGCTTTCTGTGTGACAGGCACAGTGCTGGGCTCTGTATACTTTATATAGTTCATTGTTCATAATAACCCAGCATGATTAACACTCCATTCAGAGGTAAAGACATAGAAGCTTAGAAAGATTAAAATAAAACAGCCGGCAAATAAGAGCAGCAACATTTTAGACTACATCTTAACTATTTGTTACTTCCTACTGGGGAAGAGGGGGGAAGAGGAAGGACTAGACTTGCTGTCATATATTATAGCTGCAAGAACCTGGAACTGGGATGTGGAGAATTGGTTTTATTGTCCATTTTCTACTACTGGTAGAAACACCTCTCGGCTTTAGTGGGCTTGTCAACAGAATGAGAAGGCAAAATATGATCACTCAGACTCTTTCCAGCTCTAAGAGGCTGTGGTTCTTTCTTTCTTTCTTTCTTTTTTTTCTCAAGATTTATTTATTTATTTGACAGCGAGAGAGGGAACAAAAGCAGGGGGAGTAGGAGAGGGAAAAGCAGGCTTTTTGCTGAGCAGGGAACCCGATGCGGGACTCGATCCAGGGACTCCAGGATCATGACCTGAGCCAAAGGCAGTCGCTTAACCAACTGAGCCACCCAGGCGCCCAAGGCTGTGGTTCTTAATAAAAGTTGCACCTATACAGATGATCTGTGCAGTGCTATTTAAAACTGTGACAACCTAAATATCCAACAACAGAGAATAAGCTAAGTAAATTGTGGTACAATTATTTAATGAAATAGATGCCACCATTTAATTGGTAAGTATGAAAACTATGTTTCAATGAAAGTATTCTTATGATATATTGTTAAATAAAAAAAATAAAGAGAAAATATTCTATATTATGCTTACAACTGTAAAAATATGCGTTCAAAAATACAAAGATGTACAATTGTTGTGTAATAAAGAATTTGGCTATCTTTGTCCTCAGTTTTTAGATTTTAGGTAACCTCTAAAATCTTGGAATTTCCTGAGTGATGAGGGACTTTGTGAATCATGCCCACCTTGGATAACACGGGAGGTTATGCTAATGAGATGACTCAGGATGGAGGTCAGTCACCAGAAAGACTAACCATGTGATTAGAGGATTGGCCTTTGAGCAGGTAATACCGGTCTGGACCTCCAGGAAGGGGAGAAGGGGCTAGGGATTGAGTTCATTCACTTTGCCAATGATTCAGTCAGCCATGCATATGTATAGAAACCCCAATGGAAACTTCAGAGAGCAAGGTTTGGGCAAATTTCTTAGCTGTGACGGTTTTTGGAAGGGTGATGCATCCTAATTTCTTGGGGAAGGGACGTGGAAGCTCCATGTTCAGGATTCTACCAGACCTCACCCTCTGGGGCTCTTCATTTGGTTGGTCCTGATTTATATCCTTTATAATAAAACTGTAACCATAGGTATAGTGTTTTCTTGAGTCCTGTTAATCATTCTAGCAAGTTATCAAACCTGCAGGAGTCATGGTAACCCCCATATTTGCAGCCAGTTTGTCAGAAGTGCAGGTGGCTTGGGGACTCCCAAATTTGTGACTCCATTCTGGGAACCTTCTGCGTTTAGATTGCTAAAAATGTTCTATATGTTTACTGGGATGGTGATAACATGGAAGTATGCATAGGTTAAAAAAATCGACTAATGATATACTTAAGATGTATACACTTTTTAATTTAAGTTATACGTCCATTTAAAAGATTAAAGAAAAAGGTCAACATTGCATATGTTTCAAATGAACAAATTTGTTGCAGGATTGGGATAATTAGGATTTTTTTTTAGTGTTTTCTAATGTGTGAATATAGGTAATATAAACTCAAATTTTGTTAATTCATAGTTGATGTAGTAAATCCACCTGGGCCTCAACCCAGTGTCACCTAATATTACAGAGTCACAAATGTCCAGGACAGTGGACATCACAAAGCTTAATGGTGGTACCAGAGGGAGCTGGGGCGGCGGGGGGGGGGGGGGGGGTGCGGGGAGGGTCAGAGAAGGAGGTTGTGTATCTTAGCTGGCCCTGCCATGTATTGGTTGTGTGATAGTAGGCAAGGGGCAATGAGAGTTTCTCAGCAAGTTGATAGGATGGAAATGACGTTTATAAACATAAAAACACACAGTAAATTCCTGTGAGTGTAACCTTTAGAGTTATTGTTACTGGCAATTGTTACATCGAAATACCAGCTGGAATAGACCACCTTTATATTTCTGAACTTCTAAACTTCCTGGCATTTCAGTTTTTATTCTTTGATTTTAAAACTGAAAGCCACAATAATAATAGGAACAGAAAGAGAAGAAGTCTCTTAAGAGCAGGAAATGTAAACTCAGGGCTAACCCCATCCTCAGAAAATACCAGGGGCATCCTGGAGAAGGGACTCTTGAGCTGGACCTGTCCCTTGTATACTCGTTTACAAATCAATTTAGCAGAATGCCCAGAGGGGAGGGGAGGGAAAAGCAAGACCTGAGATAGAAACGCAAAGATCCTTAAGCCTAAAATGAAGAAAAACATATTCATTTGGCTTTAAATAAGGCCATAGGCTGAGTTTGAAATTGAATTTTAGACTAGAGTTTGGGTAAGCATATCAATAGGTAGTGTATCATTCTTCACTTTTGTTTGTTTGGGGGGTTGGGTAATGTATTTAGAATATCCCACTTTAGAAATTAGATAAATATGTATTAAAATATCATGTAGATTTTACCATTTAATTTAGTTAATTCCATGCTGCATGAGTTAAGTGAAATGTATCTAAGCTCTTATGGATCTCATTTCTTTGTGTTACATTTTTAATTTAATGCCTTTACTTTCTTTTGAAGGCTTTCCATTTCATTCATATTTTTATGTTGTTTATATTACCGGATCATTATTTTCTAAACTGTATGCATTGAGCAAGGATGCTAAATTTAAAGACAAAGAAAACAAAAGTTTTGGTTATATTATTTTAGAAATTACTTATTCAAATCAGATATTTTTATTGCAGGTCATCTCAGAGAATTTAACATTTTAGTGTGTACTGTGAATGTCCAAGCTGTAGTATCGAGGTTTCTTGCAGTTTATTTGACCCAAGAACCTCTTTTTCTTACCTCCACACATTGGCATCTCTTGAGACTGATTTTGTGGAAAAATTCCTAATGATAATATGCATACATACAATAAGGTATTGTATGTACCTATTGTGGGAAAAACCAACACATATGACTTTCTTTTTAAACAAAATATTTGATTATAATGGCAAATAATGGTAGGTTTAGACAATGATCAAAGTGGCTGTGTGTGTGTCCCCTTGGTTGGTAATAGATGCATACCATGTGGTATCATTTAATTAACTATGTAACAATAGAACTGGTTATTATTTAGATTTTGCCCCTTCATGATTCTTTGTTGTAAATGGTTTTACTTATAGATGCATGTATTAGAGAGGTGAATATGATTCATGCTCATTAATAAAGGCATTAAACTTATCATTTCATTGTACTGAATTTCTAAAATGATAAAGATAATTACTTTTTTGGTGTAACTATAGTTTGTGAAATCCATCTTTGAAATATAATTCAGTTAAGTGGGTTTTTTTTTTTTTAATTATACTGGGAAATAAAATTGTCTCTGAAGAATACACTACTTTGCATTTTGAAATTTGATTTTATACTCACAGTGATCAGAACATCATTCAATTCAAATAAAAGAATTAAATCTAGAGAATATGCCACATTTGCATCAAGTGTCTAGTTCCAAAACACCTCCTACACAAATTTGGATTGAATGTGGTCACTGCTTTCCCAGTGTTCCTGAAAGACCAAAATAATATGCTGCTCACTGATATATGATAAAAATTCAGCGCTATTCATTTTCAGAGAACATCTTTAATATAGACATATAATTTATTTCTATTTTATAGTGTCATTATAAGAGGACTTCAGTATTCCTAAATGGATTATAGACATAATTCACCTTATCCCTAAATAGAAATAGGCCCCATTTATGCACGAACAGATGCAGTAACATATGATGAAGCAGCTACCTCTAAGTCCGTGACCTCTTTCTGCTTTTAATTTTTCTTTAGCTGTTGGCTAAAAGGCAGATTATCTCCGAGTGTTCTCTATGATTGTTGTCAGAGAAGCATTGTGATGGCACGTTAAACAAGTATAAAAGTGATCCTAGGAAACAGAAAGAAGGCTATTGAAGTAGCCCAGATTCACACATTTGTGTGGCTCTTGGCTTTCTCAAGCTCTGTGCATTTTTCATTTGGGCTTCTAAAGAAACGGAGGTGATTCCCTTTATATGAACTTCAAGAAAGGGTAAAAATATAGTGACAGAAAGCACACCAGTGATTTCAGAGGTAGGGGGTGGGAGTCAGGTGTTGAGAGGGGCAGGAGAAAACTTTTCCAGAAAATGGAAATGTTTTGTGTAATAATACTACTGTATGTATTTGCCAAATCTCATCAAATTCTACACCTACCATTGCTAAATTTTATTATATGTAAATTGTACCTAAATAAAACTGCTTAAAAAGAAAGTATGATATGATAAAAAAAAAAAAAGTATGATAAAATTCACTAGTAAGAAGAAAGGGGATCCTCGAATTTATTAATACCTGGAAATGACCAGAAAAATCATGGGATAGCTGAGTTTCCTCCAGAATTTGGGAAAGGATTAACATCAGATAAAAAAATGTAAAGTGATGATGGAAGATAAAAATGACTACACCCATGAGTTCTTCTTGATCATTGTAACTGTTTAATATATAAACCACCTAGCCTAGTGCTTAGCACATAGAAGACAATAAATGCTGAATGCTATTATTTTTATTGTGCATTAGGAGTGCCTAGACAGCCTAATAGGAATTATGACTAAATAGACAGAAGCTTCCTCCTACCTACTATGAAGACAGCCTGTGAATGAACTGGTTCTGGTAACCTGAAATACACAAAAGGAGGTGGAATTTATCAATGACTTGTTTAGGATAATTAATAAACTATAATGTATCAAAGAAGCTGAATATTAAAGTATTTCACAGACACATTCTTAGCTTTTTGTGTGTGTGTCAAATTATTTCTGAGTTATCTAAACCCATTGTGAGGACTCTCAGAAGAACTTTATATCTGATGAGAGTTAAGAGTTCTGAAGTTTGCAGGCATTCAACAGAAGTCATAGCCATATGTGTAACATTTGATTTATTTTGAAATGTTTCTTGGCCATGTGAGATATTAGTAGTGTGCCAACAATGATTATAGGAGGTTGAGGCTCAAGTTAACTCTGATCTTCACATGTGCTGTAATAGAGAAATATAATAGCCAACATTTATTGACTTCTTAATGTGCTTAGCACTGACTGTGCTAGGTAAATTTCACAAATTACCACTTTTGAACATCATCACCACCTTAGGAGACACAGATGAGCAAAGAGGTTGCACCAGTATTAAGAAGCAGATCAAAATTTTTATCTGACTCCAACAGTTGAGAACCCCTGATGTGGATGGTAGGACAAAGCTGGTGAGTTTTATCAGAGCCGGATTGCTGACATTATGTCTTTGGTGTCCCTGCACCTATCCTGGGAATATGGGATGGAGAGAGATAACTGGTCTGGTCCAGACTCTCTGAACCTCAAATAATAAGTCCATAGGATAGCAGTCTATAGTAAATGGTCAATAAATGATTTTTGAATGAATAGATTTTTGATTGCATTTGAATTCTTAGAAAGCAGGATTTGGGGGCGCCTGGGTGCCTCAGTTGGTTAAGCAACTGCCTTCAGCTCAGGTCATGATCCTGGAGTCCCTGGATCAAGTCCCGCATCGGGCTCCCTGCTCGGCTGGGAGTCTGCTTCGTCCTCTGACCCTATCCCCTCTCATGTGTTCTTTCTCTCTCATTCTCTCTCTCTCAAATAAATAAAATCTTAAAAAAAAAAAAAAAAGAAAAGAAAAGAAAGCAGGATTTGTATACTATATTCTTAACATAGAAAAGATACCAAACGTAGCCTAAGGTTAATGTTGGATTATGGTGCATAATTTATTTTCAGAACTGCTCATCTGACCAAGTCTATTTACAAGTCCATTTTGGGGCAATGGCATAGACACACTTCTGTGTAAGATTGCTGGCATTTGCAATAACTTGAGTTTTGATAAACCTTTAATTATATTTGAGGATTATCAAATTGAGACAATTGTTGATCGTAAATGAGAAAAAACAGTTAGTATGCAAACTCTAATGGGTACATTTATCATTTTCTTATCATACTGAGCTTCGAGCTTATTGTCTATTTTCCAAGAAAGTAGAAAGGCTATTTCTTAGAATAAAAATGTTTTTTATAATGTGAGCAGTAGATTCAAGCTGTACAGATTGGCTCTTTAATGAAATAGGCAACATTCCAATGGAACTGACAAGCTTTATTTCTATTTGTTGTATTTTCTTTCTCATTACAGATGGACCCAATTCAGAAAGCTGTAATAAATCATACATTCGGGGTTCCTCTTCCTCATCGAAGAAAGCAAATCATATCATGCAACATTTGCCAGTTGAGATTTAATTCCGATGTAAGTTTACCATTCAGTATTCACTGAAAAAAATGTATTACGCTGTTCCAATCTTGCAGAAGAGATTTCTTAAACATGTTTCTCCAATAACTGAGCATGTCAAAATTCAAAGATAACATTTTAACTTCTTATGTCTTTTAAAGTTGGAGTTTATTTTATTATTTTTGATTGTTTACTATGGAAACATCATACATTAACAATATTTTATACTTGCAGTTTAATGGTATTTTTTTAGTCTCTCGGGAATACTAAATTTAGGTAATACACTTTCCCTTTGGAGTATAGTCAAATTTAGGACCAACAAGACTTTTAATACATTATACCTCTGATATAAGATAGGTCCCAACTTATATTTCAAGGCCAACATTTTGCTTTGTAATTTTTTTTATCTGCCTTGGTGGTCCCCAATTCCAGACCAGCCCTTGTGTCCTTAATGATATTTGTGTTAGAGTTCTCAAGTTATTCCCCTAGAAGTATTAGCATTTTAATAGGGAGTCTGAAAGACCTCAAAGCACTGAAGCCCCCTGATGAATAAAACTTAAGTGGAGAACATGACAGAAAGGAGACATTTGTGGACCTGACCAGTGCTTTGCAAATTATCCACAGAGTTATTCATATCTTCCATACCTTTTCTAAGGATCAGAAAATCTCTGGATTCATCACAGTGAAGCTCATTTTGGCTTATGGCCAATGTGAAAAACACTGCCTGCCTTCCCCAACCTCCTCTGGTGTGGAGTTGTCCTGAGAGGTACAGAAAAAAGAAGGAGTGTTGGTTTGGAAGGTCTAGGTATTGAATACCTGTTGGTACTCTAGGCAAACAGAGGACCCCATCCTGTCAAAATGACTTCTCCTCCGAGGTGCCATTATCTTGCCCTACGTGGATGTGCAGTGTGGAGATGACCAAAATGATCTGGATTCTGGAGAATGTTAGGCCTTCCAATATTTAATCTTTCTAGGCAAGTAAATCTTTTAGGTGCTCTGGTAATGAGAAGATCATGTGAGATAATCATGCACAGAAAACAGATGTGACAGGAATAGCGTCTTTTTCTTCTATGAGAACATCTCATGTTGTATAAAGATCGCTGCTGTCTTATGAACTCACACCTACTAGTACAGCCATCAGACAGTTTTATAACATTTCTTCTGTTGGCTTAAAAAAAAGTAGGTTGCCTGCATAGCACCTAAATGGTATTTGTTGATATAAAGAGAGGTTACTTAAAGAGAGGTTTTTGGTTTTTTGTTTTGTTTTTGTTGTTGATTTTTAAATACCAAGTGCTTTGATTTGATTTGAATTTTAAGAAATTTGCCACAGTTTATTAACAAAAAATCTTTTCAACTGATAAATGTCATATAATAATCTCTTTCAGTAAAAAAAAGAAGAGTCCTCTTGACCTGTACATTAGAGTTCTGAATTCAATAGTTTCAATTTTGATCATTTCTAAACATTTATTGAACAATCATATAGTTCTGTAATTGCCGTGTTAAGTGGCTCTTTCTTGCTTTCTTTCCTTTTTAAATCGTATTGATATTTCACTTTGGAACTGATCAGATAATGATGCAAAAGTCTCCCAGGAGCCATGCGGTCAGCTTCTTACATCTAATGGGGGCTATTTCAATATCTCCTCCTGCCAACAATTTAGTGTCAATATTTTCCTCTGTGTTAAGTAAACTTCCTGTAAACTGGGAATCAGAAAGAGACTTCAAGCTCATTGCACCCAATCTCCCACTAAATTTAAGAAAACCATCTGCCACATCTAGGCTAGGTCCTTGGTTGGTGATCTTCAGCTATGGATCACTCACCACTTCAAGAAAATTGTTCCTTTTTTTTTTTTTTTTGAGTGTTTCTAATCCTGTTGATGGATATCAAAGTCATGTTTAAAGTCTTTAGAATTATTACCCAGTATGCATTAACATTAACATAAAAGAACATTTACATCTTTTATAAAATGTAATCTTGTTTTATTTCCTTGATAAGAGAGAATAGCAATTTATTTTGCCTAATGAAGTTTCAAGTTGATATAGAAATCAATATGTATTTACCGGGGACAGTTGCTTCTCATTCTCACAATTTTGCTTTCAGGTGTGTCGGGCATGTGGTACATGGAAAGTGGCCAAGGTATTTGGAAAATTTAGACTAATTCGTCTGGGTCATGATTACATAATTGCAGACTTGACCATTCACTAGATGGTTACTGTATTAATCTTTGATTGCTGCTGTAATAAATCATGGCAAATTTGGTGGTTTAAAACAACATAAATGTATTATGGTCTGGAGGTGAGAAGTCAGAAATGGGTCTCCCTGGGCTAAAATCACGTTGTTGGCAGGGTTATGTTCCTTCTGGAGGCTCCAGTGGAGAATTCAGTTTCTTGCCTTTCTTGTCCACCTTCTAGAGGCAACTCTTTTGCTCATGACTCCTTTCCATCTTTAAAGCAAGCAGTGGTCAGTTGAATCCTTCTCACATTGAATGACTATGACCCTCACTTTTCTGCCTCCCTCTTCCACATTTAAGGACCCTTATGATTACAATGAATTCTTCTGGATGATCCAGGATAATTTCTCTACTTTAAAATCTGCTGATTAGCAACCTAATTCCATCTGCTAACTTAATCCCCCTTTGTCATATAATGTAACATATTCATAGTTTCCAGGGATTAGGTCTTAAATATCATTATTCGGCCTGCCACAGATACTCATTTGGATGTTTGGCTTAGATTTGAACTGAATTTTATGACCACTTGAATTTATCAGATAATTACCCAGTATAGCTTCATTGCTCTATATAAACTGGACACGTGTGCATTCATTGCTCTTTTATCTTGAACCTTAAATGTAAATTCACTATGCAATGCTAACTTTTAAAATTGCAGTTTAAAAAAAATGGGAAAACCCAATGTTATTAAACTTATAAATGACATAACAACATTTTACCTATGATTTACAAACAAAATATAATTATTATAAAGTTGAAGTACAGGAGCAGAAACTCCTTTAGAGACTTAAAAAATGTCTTGTAGCATTATTATGTCAATAAGGGGAACTAATATTCTGGAAATATGAGATTTGTTTACTATTGACTGGTCATGTCCACAAATATTACTTTTATAAAATATTTAATAGTGAGTGCCAAGATCAATTGGATTTATTATCCATTCACCCACATATAAGAAAATAATCTACATTAAGAGAAAATACAAATATTTTCTAGATAGGTACGTATAGATATATCTCATATTTGACCATTTTAAACCCAAGAAAAGGCTTTTTTTTTTTTAATCTTTTTTTTTTTTAATTTATTCATTTGAGACACAGAGATACAGAGAGAGAGAGAGAGAGAGAGAAAGCATGAGCAGGGAGAGAGGCAGAGGGAGAGGAAGAAGCAGGCTCCTCACTGAGCCAGGAGCCCGATGTGGGGCTCAATCCCAGGACCCTGGGATCATGACCTGAGCTGAAGGCAGACGCTTAACCATCTGAGCCACCCAGGTGCCCCCCAAGAAAAGGCTTTTTAATCCCAGTAAAACTACATCTGCTCCTTCCAGGTATATCTGGAATTTATCTTCCTATTTCCGTTCTTAAACCTAGAATTATTTTGGAAAAGTAACCCTGTAATTCACTTGTATGCTTGGTTGCATCCTCAATCACATAGGAAAGTATTTTTGCCTTATGAACCTTTTTATATTTCAGACCTTCTTCCCCTTCCAATGAAAATAATAGCTTGTAGTTCTTTTCATCTTTGCATCATGAAAATTCAATTTCCTTTCCCTCTATGCTTTTATTTATTTTTTAACCCTTCATTTTATAATCTGTGTGGTTTGGTGT